>NC_043708.1:94610505-94629549 GCF_006229205.1 Suricata suricatta
AAAAAAAAGAATGATTAATCTACTGAAGGCAAAGCATGCTGGCACCAGCTTTAAAAATAAAATTCCTGTATTAAAAAAAAAATAAAGTAGAGAAGTTAAAAAAGTAAATAAATATTTTTTATGATTTTCATAGTGATTATTTAGTTTTTTAGTTCCCAGGCATATAGATTGTTTGCTTGCTTTATTATTATTATTTTAAAATTTGTTTAATTGCAGTATGATCAGAGAATTACTTATTAATGATTTTTAAAAATGTATTGAAACTTACTTATGAACAGGTACATGGTCAGTTTTTGTAAATGTTTATGTATTCTCTGATAGAAAATATATTTACTATTTGTTGATTAATCTCTCAGCTCAAGCTGATTGATTTGGCTATCCATAATATCAGTAGCCTCACCATATTTTTTTCCTTGCTAGCTCTGTTGATTCCTGTTAGAAGTGTATTGAAATCAACTATAACTATAGTTCAAAAAATGTTTCATATAATTGTGTTCATTTTTTTGCTTAGACACTATATCATTTGATTAACTTAAATCTTCCAGATGAAATGAATTATTCCTTTCATTATTAGTGACATTTTTTTATTCCTTTATTTTCAAGCTTTTTATATCACTTAGCTTTAAAAACATTGTTTTTATATCCTGTCTGATCATTTCTGTCTCTGATAAGTGAATTTATTTACATTATTGTGTTATTAATTTGAAATTGTTTGGGCCATTTTATTTTTTGTATTTTCTCTTCACTATCCCTTTGATCTTTTCATCTTCTGTTGGATTGAACTTTCTGTTATGTCTCTATTTTTCTTTTTCTGATTTGGAAAGACCTTAAAATGCTTTAATTTGGTTTTCCCCTGTGTGTCAAATTAGATAATACTTTAGTTCCTCTTAGTTTTGAATACTCCTACTCTCCAGGTTATCATTAATGTTATTTTTATGTTCTGTACTAATTTAGATTTATCATCATGTTTTCCAATTTTTTCCTCGTTGTGACTTTTTTTCTAGGTTCATCTTCCTCCTTCCTGAAGTGTAGACCTCATTACTTCTTTCTTAGTCTCCAGTCTTTACTGAAAATTTTGTTACATTTATTCTTCTATGGCTGTTTAGCTGGACAGAGAATTCTAAATGGTCAGTTTTCTTACTCCTCAATCCATTGAAGATAACACTTAATTGTCCATTGGAATCTTGAGATGTTGGTAGGCAATCTATTGTCAGCTTTTTCAAACATTATGCTGGTAGACTATTTTTTTTCTTAAATAATTGCTTCGATAATTTAAAGATTATCTTTGTCTTTGAAGTTCTGTAATTTCACTATGAAATAACATAGTGTCATTTCATATGACAAGTATACCAGTGTGGGCTTGTTTTCTTTTTTCTGTTTTTTTTTTTTTTTTTTAAGATTTAAAATCATTTCTGCCCCCAGTGCAGGGCTCAAACCCACAACCCTGAGATCAAGAGTTGTATACCCTGCTGACTGAGCCAGCCAGGTGCCCCTGTTTTCTTAATTCTACTTGAGATCCATATCTTTGTTCAGTACTAGAAAATTCTCAATATTCGAGTATTAATGTTCCCTCCTCTGGGATTTTCTTCTGTAACTTCTAGGTAGATGTACTTCTGTCTTTGTCAGTCTCTCTTCAATGCATGTTAACCTTTCTTTTGTATTTTTATCTTTTTGTTTCTCTTTATCTCCTTTTAGGTGAATTTTTTCTTATCTGTCTTCTAATTCATTTCCTCTCTAGTTCATTTTATTGTTTCCTGTTGCAAATGAGTTTTTAAGGACTGTGGTTTTTATTAACATAATTTATACTTGGTTCTTTTCTAAATTCAGTGTTCTTTTGTTAAAAAAATACTAAGTCTTGCCTATTAGTTTCTATTCCTGATTTTTTGGGAGTGGACAATTGAAAAATACTGATTTAAAATACTTAAAAATAGATTTTAGATTTAGATTTTTAGATTTAGATAATCTAGTTATTACAGAATTGTGTTGTGTCTGCTGTTACTCTGTCTTGGTAATTTCTTTATGTAATTTGTTACCTTTGTGAGGTTACTTTTTACCAGGGTTTGCTTTCTGAGAGAGCTCCATATGTTCTACACGAATAAATGTCCTTATAGGTTGATTTCACATTTACCTTTCCTTGGTTATCAGAGTTTTCACTGGTTTTGGTGCACCTTTCTATACTATAATATGGCACAGGGTCCCCCACACCGTCTGGGTCAGATGAATTTGCTTTGACCACTCACAAGAGAATCTTATCCACCCGTGGCTCCAGTTTCATTTCCGTTCACCTAAGGTTATGGCTGGTGTTTTTATGGTCTGTGTTTCACAGATGTAGTCCTTCATGACTCCCACACATGCATCAGTTTTTAGCTGTTAGACTGTTTTGGGCTCTGTTCCTGTTTACTGTTCTCACTTTGAGTTACTGCTTTATTTTTAGTGCCAGCGTATTTCCCTTGCCTGAGTTGGAGCTTAGCAATATTTCCTTCATTACATTTTCTCCAGCATGTTCATTTGGACATTTATGGTTTGGAGCAGAATAGTGGTCTAAGCTTTTATAGTTCTGATGATTGTTAAGAAAATGTAAAAAAACAAGCAATGGCATCTTAAATGCAACTTTAAGTTTTTATTAGTTATTTTTCTTTAAAAATTTTTTTAAAATGTTTATTTACTTTTGAGAGAGAGAGAGAGAGACACACAGAGAGAGAGAGAGAGAGAGAGACAGTGCAAGTGGAGGAGAGGCATAGAGAGAACGAGGTGCAGAAACTGAAGCAGGCTCCAGGCTCTGAGCTGTCAGCATTTAGGACTTGAACCCATGAACTGTGAGATCATGACCTGAGCCAAAGTCGGAGGCTTAAGCAACTGAGCCACCCAGGCACTCCTAATTATTTTTCTTTTGATTAGCTGATCCTAAATATAAAAATATTGCTTACAACATAAGACTGTTTTAAGAAGGGATAAGGGCTTTAGTATTACTTTTTTCTTCTTCTTTTTTTTTTTTTTTTTTACCGGAGGTGGGGATTGTCTGAATTTTGTTTCTTTTGAATCACACATCTAAGAAAAACAATAACATATCTCATTTTAAAAATTGCTTAACATATTCCCTTCATGTACTTTCAAAAGAGCCTCGATGGTCTAGAAATGTGACCTATGAGTAAAATTAAAAAGTCACATGCTTTTGAATATAATTATTTTAGTGTTAACTTTTAAAAGTGTAAAGGAGTCTTTAACAGTAGGAACAGTTTAGTACATTATGTTAAGTGCAACTCAATAGAATTGTGTAGCCATTAAAAAGAAAGAATTGTGTAGCCATTTAAGGCATGAATATAAAGATTACTTGGGGATACACATTCCTTCTATGCTGTTACAGGAAAACATAGTATGAAATTGTGTGTATAGATGAAAACTAGAAGGGAATAGGAAAAATAAAAACAACTGGATGATGGTGGTAGGATTATGAGCACTTTTTTCTTTAAGAACAGATTCCTTCAGTGGTACTGCCATTCTTGCCATTCTTCCAATGGGACCAAATAGTATTTCTGTTCTTGGTTAGAGTCCAGGTAGATGGGGTGAGGTGGGGGGGGGGTGGCAAGTGGAGGCCAAAACAGCTGCCTTTATTTCTGCAGCTGATACTGAAGTATGTAGCTGAGGTGTGAGCTACATCAGGTCTGCTCACTAAACCCAGATTGACCTCCCCAGTTGCAGCAACACCCCAGACTGAAGCAGGCTTCTCCCCGACCCTGCCCTATTCCCGTCCCTAGTTGGAATTGATCCCAAGAAGATGGAGAGCGAAACTGAGTTGAACCCACTCAGTTTATTCTACCCAAATAAATCATTCCACCTGAAGTGAGGGCCAGAAAGAGGCCAGATGTCACTGTAAGAATTTATACCACAAAAGATGAGTTGTGGTAATCATGAGGAATTGGAGGTAAAAGTTCTAATAGTAATGATAGTTTTAGGATAAAAATGTGTATATATTTTAGCATTTTTTTTGATTAGCTGAAATGTAGTTACTGAAATTTAATTACTTTTATTTTTGTTTGAATTTTCAGTATATCCCTAATATTAAATTATTTTTCTGCCTTTAGGCGTTTAAATGCAGAATTGGAGGCAAAAACAGCTGATCTGGTTCGACAAGCTGAGGAAGTAATAGTAAGTAGATATGCAATTATTACTAATTTCATGTGAGCGCTAGATTTTTAAAAACTTTTTTAAAGTGCCCCAAACAGAAATTTTTAGTTCAGTGACTTATCCTAGAATGAGCACGAATATATGAGTAGGTGTATGTATATATATATGAAAATATATGTTTTTGATATTCACCCATTTTCAAAAGGCCATTGAAAAAGTATTTCTCTTTGATGGTCCAGTCATCTAATTAGTAAGAACATTCGTATGTAGTAATCTTTCCCACTACTTTAAAATTAATGTTTGAGGGTAGATGTATAGAATTAATTTCCAGAACATGGGCTCTGGAAAAAAGTTAAATAAAGGATAACCATCATCACTGATACTCAGATGGTAATTTGCTTCTTAAATTCTGCAGTTGGATGTAACTCAGATTCTTAGGGCTAGACTGTAGTCAGATTTATAGTTATAGAAAATTTAGTGAAGTTTTATCATTAGACAATGTAAGCATATTTTCCCCATTCTGACTGCCAAATTGGTTATTCCTACTGTAGGCAGCTCCTCATGCATCAGCATTCCCATTATTTATTCCTTAGAGGAATAAAATAGCTGCTTTCGAACTTTTTTCCGTTTTTACTCTACTTATATATTGTCTTTTAAATTCTCACCTCATCCCCCTTAGAGGGGTAGTGAAAAATAGGGAATAATTTGTTTGAATGCCTTATACAGTCCATCATTATTGATTTTTGAAAGCTTTTTGTTAGTTTTGAAATAAATATATGTATACCATATACACACACACACACACACACACACACCCCACATTCTTTTTAGCTAACATATTTAGATAATGGTTACAGATTTGCTAGTGTCATTTGTAATTAAATATTTTACTAAAAATGAATTTTTATGATACCTTTTAGTTTTTGCCTGGTTCTAAAGAGCAGGAAAAAAACAAACCATGTTATAGGAGAATGAGGGATTCATTGCTTCAAGAACCCTCTAATGAGGACAGTCTACCATACCCTGAAAAAGAGTAAAGTAGAAGTTCAGGAAGGGCTGGGAAAGGAGAGAGGACATTGCTGCCCCACGGAAGCTAATGGATACAGCTTTTGCTGCATTGAATTTTTCCTTACTCACTTTCATTTCTTGATATATCATTACAAAAAATTTTACTCTTAGTACTTTAGTACTTCATTTTCTTCTTAACATTGAAGCTTTTCCTGATTTGAGACAAGTTTTTCTACCTATTAAGCAGATTTATGTTCTGCTTAGGCTCATTTCCTATGAACCTAATTTTCTTTGTATATTATGCAAGGTGGAAGAGTCTAATGTAGTGGGGAAGCAGGAGTTGGATAAGATCAGATGAGGCATTGATAGGTTTTCACCTTAGAATTGACTTTCTTAATCCAAAATGAATGAAAGGTGAAACTGCATTGTTCCAAACCTTATATTCATACTGTAACATTTAAAATTCTGTGCCTGGATTCCATGGAAACTATGAAGAACTCTGAAATGATTAATGATCAGAAAGGCACTTGACCATATCCTGGTTTTGTGGTTTTTGTTTATATGACTTATCTTTACTCATGTATCTAGCGAGATCAGCAAGATCAATTGAGGCCTGTTTCAACAGAAATTAAATCATATGAAGAAGAAAAGGATTGCAATTTAAAGTAAGTTAAATTCTCAACACCATTTTTTTTGGTGATCTATGTGGATCTTTTATTATGTAAGATCTTTTTACATGTAAGTATTGGAAATTTATAATTTGAAGAATG
Source organism: Suricata suricatta (assembly GCF_006229205.1). Taxonomy (NCBI): domain Eukaryota; kingdom Metazoa; phylum Chordata; class Mammalia; order Carnivora; family Herpestidae; genus Suricata; species Suricata suricatta. The sequence goes on from NC_043708.1 coordinate 94,616,409, forward strand.
TAATGCATAATATACTAATAAAATGGGGGCATATATCAGCCAGACACAATGTAAACCCTTTACCTAGTTTTTCTCATTTAATTATCAGAGCACTGTTTTGAAATAAATGTTATTGTCCTCATTTTAAAAATGAGGAAACTAGAGCTTAGCAAAATTCGGGAGCTTGCCCAAGAATATATAGATAATATGTGACTTCACTGAGATGCAACCACAGTTAGTAAGATTTCTGAACCTGTTCTTACATACTAAACTTTTTTTTAAAATTGCATAAGAAAATTAGGTAAAAATAAATAAATTAGTAAAAGTAAAATATATTAGATCTTTTTTCCCTTGAATATCACGTGAGCTTCAGGCATGTCAAAATAAAATAAGGAACCACCAAGTATTGAGGAATAAATTTAATAGGAAACATAAAGGATCTATGTGAATAAAACTATAAAATCTTAGAGCTGAGGCAATAGGTCACCCAACATCCTAAGTTTCTTGCCATGAGCAAAAGTCTGATTATTCTCTTTGAAGCCAACAGATAGGAGCTGGTTTTGAACCTCCAGCTGACTCTCTCTTCTGTGATCAATGAAAATCCAGTTGATGAAACCTCCCAGCCTGGTCTCCCAGGTCTCTGGGTGATCATGTGGAACTTAGGGGAGTTCCCTCTCTGCTGCTACTTTGTGTTTAGCCATTGAAATTTGGGGGTTCATATCGTAGTTTATCCTAATTAATACAGTAATTGGTATTGAGAATCAGGTGCCCTGTGACAAAATCTCGGAAAGTGTGGTTTTAGCATTTTAGCTTTGTAGTTAGGTGGTCGTCAGTAAGGAAACTGATTCTGGAGGCTGGAAAGATAGAGAAGTTGTATTAAGTGTAGCAGCAGTGCATTTAGTAAAACTGCCACCATTGCTAAATTGGAAGGCAGAAAAGGTGTCAAATGAACTTGTGCTGTAGGGGGAGAGGTTGGAAAACAGACCATTAGTAGTATGTGCAGTTACTATTGGCTGTATGCTTCCCACACTGAATGATCTTGGCACTTTTGTCAAAAATCAGCTCAACAGAGACACATGGTTTTGTTGTTGGACTCTGAATTCTACTCCATTGACCTCTTTATCTTTTCTTATGCCTGAACCACACTGTGTTGATTACCCTTAGTTTGTAGAACCAGCTGCTTTTTGACCCAAAAAATTATGAGATATAATTGAGAAATTCTTTGAGGAACAAAAGTCTATTAAAGCTCATCCTTGAAGTAAAAATCAAACTAAAGATGTGCTCTTCATGCTGTTGATAAAACTTTACAGTGGATTAAGATTCTTTGGGGCAAGGTTCATTTAGAATGACACCTAGTGAAACTTTCCAATTGGATAAAATGGCTCAGGACAAAGATCTAACTAAAGCTCTAGTTACCCCACAGAAGTCTGACGACCTCAAAGTAAGCCATTTTTAAAGTGGGGGAGTGAGAAAGGAGGGTGAGGTATTCAGTGTAAAGAAATATAGTCTTGGAAAGAATTGTGGGAGTAATGGCACGCAGAACTAACTGGAATCAAATAGGTGTGAAATCCACTAGTTTTTGAGGGGGTTGTATTGGCAAAGAAACTTTGAGTGATAGACTAAAACTGTTGATGACTGTTGGAATCTTAAGACAGCTGTGCGTCATCCCAATCTTCAGAGATGAAGAAGCAGGCTGTGAGAACAGCACAGCCCGAAGAAGGTATAATGTCTAAACACCTTAGAGGATTTAGAAACAAAAAAGAAATGTGTTATTTAAGCGGTAGTAAACGCGTAAATGATTTGGCTCATTCTTGAAGTATTTAGACATCATTCATTTACTCAAAAATACTGCATATGATCCAGCAATTCCCCTCTAGCTGTTTACCCAAGAGAAATGAGGACACATATCCAAACAAAACAGTTATGTGAATGTTTATAGCAGTTTTATTCATAATTGCAAAAACTGGGAACAACTCAAATACCTACAAGTAGTGAACAGGTAGGATAAGCAAATTATGGTATGTCCATGCAATGGAATACTACTTGGCAGTAAAAAGCAATAAACTATTGATGCAGTAATAACATAGAAGCTAAGTGAAAGAAGCTAGACTAAAATATATGTATGCTATATGATTCCATTTTTTCAAGTTTTAATTTAAATTCCAGTTAGTTAAAATACAGTATAATATGTTTCAGGTGTACAATATAGTGATTCAACACTGTCACATAGCACCCTGTGCTCATCATGACAAGTGCACTCCTTAATCCCCATCACCTATTTCACCCATCCCCCCACCATTCACCTCCCGTCTGGTAACCATCAGTTTGTTCTCTGCAGTTAAAAGTCTGTTTTCTGGTCTGCATCTCTCTTTTTTTTTAAACCCCTATGTTCCACTTATTTGACATTCTGGAAATGGTTTCACTATGGAGACAGAATCTGATTAGTGGTTGTATGTCTCAGCGGGGAGGGAATTAACTATAAAGCACAAGGGAACTTTTGGGAGTGATGGAAACATTCTTTATCTTGGTTGTTGTGGTACTTATATGATCATAAAGTTTATTAAAAATTATGGAGCTGTGTACCTAAAAAGAGTATATTTTACTGTATATCAGTAAATTTTTCTGAAAAAAATATTTTTTGGACACCATCCATGCCAAGTTTAGCTACTGGTGATAGTGATACCAGACCAAGTCCTGCTTCAAAGGGTTAATGCTTAGTGCATTTTAATTTTTTTAATAAAATTTTTTCCATAAAATTATTTTATATTACCATTTGTCATACACACATGAAATGATGTATCTTTATTAAATGTAATGCTTTCTGATATTTTATGGAAGATGATGCTATCAAATCCAAAATTTGGATTACAGAGATGAGACCTGGCTTTTATCAAGTAAACAAAACGATTGCAATGATGGTAATGACTGCTAATCCCTAGTTTCTGTTGAAGCAAGTGAGACTGATTTTACAAGCATAAAAATAAATCTGTTGGTTTTCTTTCACTAAATTTTCCTTAAGTGCAAAGTGGTGATGACACCTCTGTTTACCTGGGTCAGGTGGCTTTTTATAAAAATACTACTGTTTAAACAATTGGCTTTTATCATGTGAAACATGTTGCTTGACTGTTACTTGGGAATAGCTGAAGATGGGAGGTAGTTCTATAAAGAGACCATCCATTTTAGCTTGGACAATAATTCTTCTAAATGATTATGGTCAGGCAGTATATATTATTACAGGTCTTCAACATCCAAGGTTACTCTGCCAAACAATACCATTGGAAAACCAGGATTTAACTTCCTAATAGTATAGCATACATATCCTCAGTCTGTTGGAAGCAAATCATTTCAGTCATGTTACATAAAAACCTTTCATGGGGACATGTAATAGAAGTAAGTAGGATCCTGTGTTTTATTTCATTTTTCACGGAAATACACTAACAAAGTAATATCACTCAGCGAAACCTGAGGGAGACCAATAACTGCTAAATGTCTTTTGTCTGATATTGTGTATTAGGAGGGGCAATGGAAAATGCAAAAATGTAAAGAAATGCAAATATTAATGTGATATGAAGGCCTTTGAAGAGGACAGTCGAAATTTTGTATAAATTTTGGTAGCATTTTAATGTCATATGTGAGAATGATTCTTAATTTGTAATTTTAAGCTATTTTGAAAGACTTTTATTCTTAGCAGAGCTATTTCTGTTACTTTAAGAGGTTGTACATAATATATATCTAAGTATATTTTTGTTTTTAATATTGAAATAACCTAAGTGGTTATAACTACTAGTTTAGTGGTGGCATCTGATAGAAAGTAATTTATTTTTATGTCCTAATTCTAGTTATGAGTTCTCAGGGGATATGATGGAGTGTTGTGTTTTTAAATGTTTTATTTATTTATTTTGAGAGAGAGAGAGAGACAGAGACAGAGACAGAGACAGCATAAGCAGGGGAAGGGCACAGAGAGAGGGAGGGAGAGAATCCCAATCAGGCTCCACACAGTCAGTGCAGAGCTGAACGCAGAGCTCCATCCCATGAACCATGAGATCATGACCTGAGCTGAAATCAAAGTAGGACACTTTAACAACTGAGCCATCCAGCACCTCTGTTTTGTGTTTTAATAGCAATAATAGAAATATTAATACATGTAATGGGGATGATCTAGACAATTGATCAGAGGTAGGCAGACTCTTTCTGTAAAGCGCCAGATGATAAATATTTTGTATTTGTTGGCTTTACAGTCTTTGTCACAACTACTCAACTTTGCTGTTGTATTGTGAAAACAGCCATAGATAATGTGTGAATGAGTGGATGTGGATGCATTCAGCCCATGGGTCAGAGAGTGCAACCCATAAACATTCTTTGTCTTAAATAAAAACATATTTTGAAAACTGTGCATAAAAATGAGTTGTAACTTGTATTTTAAAGGTACATATTTCCAGTAATTAAGTCAGTCACAGGAATGTAATATACAGCACAGGGAATATAGTCACTAGTATTATAACAACTTTGTCTGGTGACAGATAGTAACTAGACCTATCGTGGAGATCATCTTGTAATGTATAAAAATATTGAATCACTATGATGCACACCTGAAACAAATAGGCTGTTGTATGTCAATTAAAAAAGAATGTGAAGTTAAAATGTTTAAAAGATGAGTTGTATTTTAGATTCATGTATTAAGCGAATATTTATTTGTTGACAGTGTAAGAACCTAATGCCACATCCTAGGCCTAGAGCAGTGAACTAGGCAGACTTGATTCATACCTTCATGGATTTCACAGTGTAATGGGAAAAAGAGACACTGACCAAGTATTTAAATACATTAAACAAATGATAACATTGGCTAGGCTCACACTAAAAAGCCTTGTGGTGGATAAGTTGGTAAAATAGATAATCTCTGTGTGTAGTCACTACTTATGGTTTTAATTTGTTAAAGTTTGTGCTTCATTTTCCTACAAAAATACTGGTGTTACAGTTTATGTTCTCAAAGGTGAATTATTTAACCAAAGCACTTTTATTATGTTAATAAATTAATGTGCATTACTAGAATTACAGCAAAGTCTACTTGGTAATTGTTTGTTTTCCCTTTCAGATATAATTAGTGTTGAGTTGTATTGTGTCTCAGCTTAGTATCATCTATTATTAATGTATAATGTTTATTTTTGGTCTGTAGAGGTCTGTTGTCTGAAGGGATAGTTCATCTACATTCAGAAACTAAGGTATGAAATTGAACTTGTTGTAAATGTAATTATGTTGTGTAGAATTTGGGTTATTTTTTTAGACTTTTCTTAGAACAAAACAGAGGAGTATGACTTTACAGAAATAGAATATAAGCCTTGATACTTAAAAGAGAGGCCTTCATGAAGTGTTGCTTATAAAATCAGCTGAATCCTTTTTTGTCTCATTATTTCACTGAACAATTTGGATATATATTGGAAAAAATTCTGAGTAAAATGAATCTGTAACCTAAGGAGTTTGTTTTCCCTCTGAAGCTCAAATTCACTAGATATACCACCTGAAAATGAGAAGTACTTATATACAAAGAGGCAGTTTTAAAGGTTTATTCATTCACTTAATATTTGCAGTGTACAGATCACTATTGCAGGTGCTAGGCCTATTGAGATCTACAGGCTCCCTCCCCATGGGGATCCAGGCCAAGGGAACAGCATATGTGAAGGCCTATCTGGGGAATAATCAGTGAGGAGAACTCAATTCTGTGAGTCATAATGTCCAGTTTAATGTTCCACTAGCCAGCTACATATCCTTGACGTTATGGGACTCATTTTCCTCATCTTTGAACTTGTTGGTGCTCGTGATACCTAGGTCTTTCCCAGCTCTGCAGTTCTGGGATTCTTTAAAATACAATTTGACCAATTCCATGAAAATAGCAATTCTTCTGTGTAGTAAACTAGCAGTAAATTCTTCTGTGTATTACAAAATTGCTTTCCAGGACAAGTGATTAGAATCTAATTAATCAATAACTTAAATTCTTTGTAGCCAAAGACCAAAAATATTGATGCAGTGAACAAGATTGAAAACAAACTACACTCTGCAAATAAAGGAAGGAAAACAAATTCAAGGTATTACTTTCTTTTTTTAGTTTTATGATTCATAGTACCATCATTTTAATTATTAAGCTCTTTCTGTTTCTCCAGATCTTTTTGTACCTGGCACAGTATATATCTTATCTACATTCAGTAATTTAAAACATTATCTACTCAGAAATGTCTTGCAGCAGTTACTGAAAGTTTTACATTGTTCTTTTAAGCAAAATCACCACATTTCAAATTTTTAAATGTTATTTTTAGTGAGATATTTTCTTAGAATTAAGACTGGAACATAGATGTCTTTCTTTGCCCAGTTTTCTCAGATTGGTCTACTTTTTCGAGCTTTTATAGGACACCATACATTATTGCGTATGTTGACCTACAGAATTTTTTGGAAGACTCTACATAAGACTATAGTATCATTATATTTAAATTCTATTGTTTTTGGCGAGAAAGAATTCAAGACTGTTCTTAGTATTTTAAGCTTGAAAAGGGGATCCAGGAAGCTCTCTAGGATAGGAGACCTTCTGGAAAAGGAAGGTCACACCTACAATGGGGTATACCTACCAGTTTCTTATTCACAGTAAATTATTAAGTGTCCATTACTTACCCATGCTGATAATTGCATTATAATCCTGGAAAAGCCTTTGTTAAGAGTAGTCTTTTTTAGTAGGTTAAATAACTTTGTTTTTTGAATAAATGAAAAAATACAGTGAAGGGATAAGGAAGAGAGAATAAGTCTAAAATAGATTTGGTAGGGGCACCTGGGTAGCTCAGTGGTTGAGGGTCCAAATTGGTTTTGGCTTAGGTTATGATTTCACAGTTCATAGGATCGAGCCCCATGTTGAGCTCTGCACTGACAGCGTGGAGACAGTTTGGGATATTCTCTCTCTCTCTCTCTCTCTCTCTCTCTCTCTCTCTCTCTCTCTCTCTCTCTCTGTGCCTCCCCAGCTCTCATTCATGCTCTTTTTCTCTCAAATAAACTTTAATATAAATAAATTGATAGAAGAAAAGAGAACTTAATACTGCATACATCAGCACATACATACATACGTAACTGGTTATCTTACTTTCAGACTTCAAAACTACTTTTTAAAGAAAAGGTGGTTTTTCTCAATAGAATTCTGAAGTTTGTGCTTATGTATTAAAAGTAAGTTAGGCTTTTTAAATTAAATAAAAAGTTAAAAATAAGGATTTGGAATCATAAACTTGATGGGTTAGGTCTGGCCCATTCCTCAATACCTTTACTAATGACTTTTATTTCATATTTCTTCTCTTGTTGAGAAAATCAAATCCAATTTTTTGGTTGACTTTGATTCTGGTTAGAATGTGTTTCTTTAGGTGGAAAAAAAAAGAGTTGATTTTGATTGAGATAATAAATGTTCACTCTAATTCTTAAGTACTCTTCTCAGTGTTTGCAGAATTATGACTAGATGCAGTATCACTTTATATAGTTCTTCAGCAGCATGTAAGTTAAAAGCCACAGTCTGGATCTGACTTGGGAGGCCAAGTTCACCACTCTAAGTTTTGTTGTTTACTTGGTTGGAGGCAATGTGTAGACAAACTGGTGTCATAAGTCTTCTCTAGCTCTGTGGCTGTGCGATTCATAAAGATTGAAAGTCAGCTAATTTATAATATTATCCTTGGAAATATCGGTTGTAGGTCTCATCATAAATTTAAAATTAATAACCTTTAATTAATAATTTTGATCTGCTTTATTTGGATAAAAATATTTCCTTTGTATATTGACATTGTATATAATAAATAATGAGTATGTATATGTGTGTGTGTGTTTATTTATAGTATAAAGTTGAAATACTTTGATGTACAGACAGCCAATGATGTTGCCATTCCAGAGGATTTCTCAGACTTTTCTCTTGCTAAAACAATTAGTAAAATTGAAGGGCAACTGGAGGAAGAAGGCTTACCTGATTGTGTCACTGATGATATTTTTTGTGGTGTTAGTAATGATATTGGAATAGGTAAGTTTTCTTTTGTTGATTTTTATCCTTATATCACAGTTACTTAGGTATTTGGGAACTATTTTTTTGCATTTAAAAATGTATTGTGTTACCTTGCATTTTTTTCAGAATCATCTAGTGGGACATGATATAGGAGGAATGAGTGGAATTATAGGTGAAATAAAATTGGTTATGAGTCAATTGTTGAAGACAGATGGTGGGAAAGTGGTTTTTCATTGACACTGTCTTTCTACTTTTATATAGGTTTACCATTTTCCGTTATAAAAAGTAAAAATAAAAGAGACTAAAGGGTTTTGGTTTCATTGACCACTTTTCAACTAAGGTAAAATGCCCCATAGCTAATCATTAAAACATTAAAATAATTTTTCTTTCATTGATTGTTACTGTATTCTACTTATGGCATGTTAAAAGGATAAATGAGGGACACCTGGGTGGTTTAGTCGGTTGAACATACAACTTAGACTTAGGTCATGGTCTCATACCCTGTGAGTTTGAACCCCACATCAGGCTCTGTGCTGACAGCTCGGAGCCTGGAGCCTGCTTCAGATTCTGTGTGTCTCTCTCTCTGCCCCTGCCCTGCTCACACTCTGTCTCTCTCAAAAATAAGTGAACATTAAAAATTTTAGAAAAAAGAATAACTGGATCATTTATGTGGCATTAGTTAAAATAATCAAATTAGTTTTCTAATAATGTAATTTTCTTTCTTAAAACTCTGCCTATCACTTTGAAAAATAATACTTAGTTTAGATCCTTGAGGAGTCATGCTAAGTGAAATAAGTCAGCGGAGAAGGACAGATACCATATGTTGTCACTCATAGGTCTAACAGGAGAAACCTAATAGGAGACCATGGGAAGGAGAAGGAGGAGGGGAAAGAGTTGGGGAGAGGGAGGGAGGCAAATCATGAGAGACTTTTGAATGCTGAGCACAAACTGAGGGCTGAAGGGGGGGAAGAATGGGGGTGATGGTCATGGAGGGGGCACTTGTGGGGAAGAGCACTGGGTGTTATATGGAAACCAACTTGGTAATAAACTATTAATAAAAAAAGTTTAGATCCTCTAAAAACATTATCAGTAATGCCTCTAGAACTGTTGAGTTTATGAGGCTCCACCTATGCTGTTGTAAACATAAGACAATTGAGTGTAGGTGAACAGAGTTAATACTGAACTATAATTCCATAAGTTCAGGCAAACCACTTGGCCTCTCTGTAATCTTAATTTCAAAATTTAGCAGTTTATATTAGATAGTCATAAGGTTATCTCTAAAATTCTCTAATTCTGTGAAAAGTATAAGTTATATGTATAATGATTATTGTGCTTCATGGTAGTCAGTCATAAATGAGGAGGAATTCATTTATGAATTTATTATATTTACTGGCTAGTAAATCTAAGATTGTCAGAAGAGAGGATAAATGAAACAGGAAGTTGCCTTTATGTCTTTGTCAAGATGCCTTCAAGGACACACTGGTCATATGTTGGCTGTTTTTCAGTACATAGTCACCCATGCCCCCATTAGAATATTCCTGCTCCGAGACACACAGAACCAGTACAGACTACCTTAAATTGCTACTTTGTTTTGCCACTTTGCGTTCCCTTTCTGGAATTTTTGGCCCAGGTATCTCCGCTTTTGGGGGAGTTTTTCTTTTATTCTCTTATTTCTCTTATGTGCCTAGAAAGGGTATCTTATAGGCAAGAGGAAAAGATAAGAAAGTAGTTTAGTAGCACATACTGCTTTATAAGACTGAAGTCAGAGGGAGATGGGGACGGGAGGTTAATGCTGTGGCCTGCAGAGAGGAGAGCGCTCTGCTCCTTGCTGACACCGGTTAGTTGGGGAGAGGAAGAGATGGACAAAGCCATGCTCTCCCATTCTTCCTCCTTTCCCCTTAGAGAGCAGCTACTGCAGACTTCACATTTTCAAATTTATCATTTGCCTTCTCTCCTGTGCTAACCTGAAGTGACATGAGAGGCTTGAGGCTGGAGAGATTTAGGTGGGTTAGAGCCTGTCATTGTTAATCAGGTGCTTGGTAACAGTGGAAGAAGAACTTTGGGGGCACCTGGGTGGCTCAGTCTGTTAGACTTCAGACTCCTGATCTTGGCTCAGGTCATGATCTCACAGTTTGGGAGCTCTAGCCCCACACTGTCAGCACAGACCTGCTTGGAATTCTCTCTCACTTTCTTTCTCTCTCACTTTCTTCCTCTCTCCCTGCACCTCCCCAGCCCACAGGTGTGTTCACTCTCACACTTGCGCGCTCTCTCTTTCTCAAATAAACTTAAAAAAAAAAAAAAAGAATAGCTTTGGAAGAGGGAGTATATGAAGAGATTTTGTGAGTTCTGAGGGATATATTTTAATGATTTCTTAAAGATAATTCAGGTTGTTTACTCAAGATAAGATCCATGAAGGCAAAGCTTGTTTTATTCCCTATTATGCCTGGAACATTGTAGAGACTTAATGTATATTTTTTGAATGATTGAATAAATTATGGAGTGGGTTCTGATTTCAGTTTTCGCTTTGCTTGTACAGGCCTAGAAACATCAAAGATTTACAGCTGATATCATTGAATAAAGAACTTTAGGTAGCAATGAAATACTTTGCAAAGGCGGATCTTAGGGTTTGTGGGGAAAAGCTTCAGCAGTAGGTGTTAGTGTATTTCTTTGCTTCACAGGCACATAGACGACATTTTAACTTCCATGAAATTGGAATATGTGCTACAGTCAGTGGTATTTTATAATCACAGTGGCTAAGATTGAAGTTGAGTTTTGCTCCAGTGGTTTTGTGTGTGTTTCTGCCAAACACTTGGGGATGTTACCAACCTGAAACCACTTTAAATACCTTTGACTAAGGTATTTTCTGTCACCTTGGTAAAGATGAATTCAGTCTGCAAACAATGTGAATACTGGCTTGTGGTTCAGACTCTCAGGAGAGGTTTTGGGTTTTTTTCCCCTCTTTATTCAGTTCCAGTATTGAAATGTGAACAGTTCCCATATGTTGGGTAGTTTTCTTTTTCCTTTACCTTGATAGCATGGGTATTCAGTGTCTATAATGTTCTCCAACAGGGATCTCCTGATAAACTCCCCATTTTGAGCAGTCTTTTTCCTCATAATATAATGGTCTATCTGAACTAATGGCATCCTAGACTCACTGACCGACAATAAATGTAATTATTTAAATCCACAGAAGCACAGAACAGATTTCTAAAGGCCAAACTCCGTGTTATGCAAGAGGAATTGGATAATGTTGTATATGAATGCAATAAAAAGGTACGTTTTTAAACCTTTCAAAATAAATGCTCTATATTTAAAGATTTTTTAACGTGTGTTTATTTTTGAGAGAGAGAGTGAGCAAACACAAGTGGGGCAGGGACAGAGAAAGAGGGGGACAGAAGTTCCAAAGTAGATTCCATGTGCTGACATCAGAGAGCCTGATGCGGGGCTCAAACTCACAAACTGTGAGATTATGACTTGAGCTGAAGTCAGATCTTTGACTGAGCCACTCAGGCGTCCCTATATTTAAAGGTATTTTAGGAGTGGTTTCAATTATTTTTAATATATATATTTATTGAGATACAAGTTATAGTTAATTTTTGAATTAAAATTGTATGTAAATACTGAACTTTATTCTGAGATGTTGAATTTTCACCAAGTGAAAGAATTTTAAATACTTGTTAGCAGTTAGAATTTTCTGTATAAGATTTACAAATAGAAGCTATTAATGACAAATAAAACATCTGACTTCTATTTTTGAAGATGAGAATGGAATGCAATTTGTTATTCTCTTTAAAATGGATATAAATGTTTCATTAAAAATCAGGAAGCTCTTTTTGTTTTCTACTTTGTTTTGATACCAAATCTTGCGTATTTTTTCACATAATCTATAATTTTATAACTATAGGAAAATGAAATTCAGGATTTAAAGTCTCAAATAAAAAACTTTGAAGAAGATTGTATGAGACAGCAGCGAACAATTAATTTGCAACAGTCTCAAGCAGAAAAATATAAAACTCTTTTTGAGGAGCTAACCAAAAAATGTGATGGATTACAGCAACAGCTGTCTTCAGTAGAAAAGGTAAAAATTTTGCTATTTTTCCTGACCTAAAGTGAAATACGCTAGAAAACATTAAAGTTACATGTTTGTATAGACATCACTTTTGATGGATCAGTTATTTTGTTAGTATTTACTAAAAAGTCTTCCACCATATGTAGGAGAATATTAATAGCTTTATTGAGATACAATTCACACACAGTACAAACCACCCTTTTAAATTAAAAAAAATTTTTTTTAACGTTTATTTTGGAGAGTGAGATAGAGCACGAGCCAGGGGAAGGGCAGAGAGAGAGCAACACAGAATCCAAAACTGACTCCAGGCTCCGCCGAGGTGTCAGCAAGAGCCCACACGAGACTTGAACTCACTAGCTATGAGATCATGGTCTGAGCTGAAGTTGGATACTTAACTGACTGAGCCACCCAGGTACCCCCAAATCACCCTTTTAAAGTATACAATTCAGTGGCTTTCTTTAAAGTTTCTTTTTTGAGAGAGACAGTGTGTGAGGGACAGAGAGAGGGGGAGAGAGAGATCCCTACGCAGGCTCTGCATTGTCAGCACAGAGCCCAATGTGGGGCTCAAACTCATGAACCAAGAGTCAGATGCTTAACTGACTGAGCCACCAGGCACCCCCAGTTTAGTGGCTTTTAATGTATTCACGGAATTGTGCAACTATCACCATGATCAATTTTAGAACATTATCATTTAAATGAACATTTTAATTTAAATCCAAGTTAGTTACCATATAGTATATTATAATACTGATTTCAGGAGTAGAATTTAATGATTCATCAGTTACCTATAACTCCCAATGCTTTGTCCTAGCAAGTGCCCTCCTTAACGCCCATCTCTTACTTAGCCCTCCCCCCCTCCTCTAGTAACCCTCAGTTTGTTCCCTGTATTTAAGAGTCTCTTAGGATTTGAGACTATAGATGCTGGCGAGGGTGTGGAGAGACGGGCACCCTCCTACACTGTTGGTGGGAATGTAAACTGGTGCAGCCACTCTGGAAAACAGTGTGGAGGGTCCTCAAAAAACTATCCATAGAACTCCCCTATGACCCAGCAATAGCACTGCTAGGGATTTACCCAAGGGATA
>NC_043708.1:94629649-94646489 GCF_006229205.1 Suricata suricatta
TGTGTGTGTGTGTGTGTGTGTGTGTGTGTGTGTGTGTATGCGCCACATCTTCTTTATCCATCAGTCGATGGACATCTAGGCTTTTTCTGTTCTTTGGCTATTGTCTATAGGTCTACTCTAAACATTAGGGTGCACATGCCCCTTTGAAATAGCACACCGTATCCCTTGAATAAATACCTACTAGTGCAATTGCTGGGTTGTAGAGTAGTTCTATTTTTAATTTTTTGAGGAGTGTTTTCCAGAGTGGCTGCACCAGTTTGCATTCCCACCAGCAGTGCAAAAGAGATCATGTGTCTCCACATCCTCGCCAACATCTGGTGTTGCCTGAGTTGTTAATGTTGGCCATTCTGACTGGTGTGAGGTGGCATCTCATTGTGGTTTTAATTTGTATTTCCCTGATGATGAGTGATGTTGAGCATCTTTTCATGTGTCTTAGTCATCTGAATGTCTTCTTTGGAAAAGTGTCTATGTTTTCTACACATTTCTGCACTGATTATTTGTTTTCTGGGTGTTGAGTTTGATAAGTTCTTTATAGATTTTGGATACTATCCCTTTATCTGATATGTCCTTTGCAAATATCTTCTCCCATTCTGTTTGTTGTCTTTTAGTTTTTCTGATTGTTTCCTTTGCTGTGCGGAAGCTTTTTTTTTTTTTTTTTTTGGATGAGGTCCCAATAGTTGATTTTTGCTTTTGTTTCCCTTGCCTGCAGAGACATGTCAAGTAAGAAGTTTCTGCAGCCAAGGTCAAAGAGATTGTTGCCTGCTTTATCTAGAAATTTGATGGCTTCCTGTCTTATATTTAGGTCTTTCATCCATTTTGAGTTTATTTTTGTGTATGATATAAGAAAGTGGTCCAGATTTATTTCTCTGGATATTGCTGTCCAGTTTTCCCAGCAGGATTTGCTGAAGAGATTGTCTTTATCCATTGGATATTCTTTCCTCTCAAAGATTAGTTGGCCATATGTTTGTGGGTCCACTTCTGGGTTCTCTGTTCTCTTCCATTGACCTAAATATCTGTTTTTGTCCCAATACCGTACTCTCTTGATGATTACAGCTTTTTAATGCATCTTGAAGCCTGGGATTGTGATGCCACCAGGTTTGATTTTCTTTTTAAGGATTGCTTTGGCTATTCGGGATCTTTTCTGGTTTCATATGAATTTTATCAATTTCGTTAATATTTTCAAAGAACCAGCTTTTGGTTTCATTGATCTGCTCTACTGTGTGTGGCGGGGGTGGGGGGGATTGTTTTAGTAGCATTCATCTCTGCTCTAATCTTTATTATTTCCCATCTTCTGCTGTTTTGGGGTCTTATTTACTGTTTAACCTTTAAGATGTAAGGTTAAGTTGTGTATCTGAGATCTTTTTTTCCCTTCTTTAGAAAGGCCCGGATTGCTATATACTTCCCTCTTAGGACCGCCTTTGCCATGTCGCAGAGGTTTGGAGTTATGGTGTTATCATTTTCATTGGCTTCCGGCTACTTGCTAATTTTCTCTTTAACTTCTTGGTTAGCCCATTCATTTTTTTAGTAGGATATTTAATCTCCAAGTATTTGTTATCTTTCCACATTTTTTCTTGTGGTTGATTTCGAGTTTCTTAGCATTGTGGTCTGAAAATAGGCACAACATGATCTCTATCTTTTTGTAGTTGTTGAGAGCTGATTTCTGCCCCAGTATGTGATCTGTTCTGGAGAACGTTACATGTGCACTCGAGAAGAATGTGTCTTCAGCTGCTTTAGGATGAAATGTTCTGAATATATCTGTTAAATCCATCTAATCCAGTGTGTCGTTCAAAGCCATTGTTTTCTTGTTGATTTTCTGATTAGATGATCTGTCCATTGCTGTAAGTGGGTGTTGAAGTCCCCTACTTAATGGTATTATTATCACTGAGTTTCTGTATATTTGTGATTAATTGATTTATACATTTCGGTGCTTTCACATTTGGAGCATAAATGTTTACAATTGTTAGATCTTCTTGGTGGATAGACCCCTTAATTATGATATCATGCCCTTCTTCATCTCTTGTTATATTCATTATAGTCTTTATTTTAAAATCTAGATTGTGGGGCTCCTGGGTGGCTCAGTCGGTTGAGTGGCCGGCTTTGGCTCAGGTCAGATCTCATGTTTGTGGGTTCGAGCCCCGCGTCAGGCTCTGTGCAGACAGCTAGCTCAGAGCCTGGAGCCTGCTTCAGATTCTGTCTCCCTCTCTCTCTGCCCCTCCCCCTCTCATGCTCTGTCTCTCTCTGTATCAAAAATAAATAAAACATTAAAAAAATAATAAAAAAAGTAAATAAAAAAATAAAATCTAGATTGTCTGATATAAGTATGGCTACTCCGGTTTTCTTTTGGCTACCATTAGAATGATAGATGGTTCTCCATCTCCTTACTTTAAATCCGAAGGTGTCTTTAGGTCTAAAATGGGTTTCTTATAAACAGCATGTAGATAGATCTTGTTTACTTATCTATTCTGTTGCCCTATGTCTTTTGAATGGAGTGTTTAGTTCCATTGGCATTTAGAGTGAGTAGTGAAAGATATGAATTTATTGTCATTATGTTGCCTGTAGAGTTGATATTTCTGGTGGTGTTCCCTGGTCCTTTCTACTCTTTGTTGCTTTTGGTCTTTTTTTTTTTTTTTTTTGGGTCTTTCTGTCTTTTCTTCCTTCCTTTTTATTCCTTTCTTCTCTTTCTTTTGTTCTTTCTTTCTTCCTTCCTTTTTCTTCCTTTCTTTTTTCTTTTGTTCATTGGTTCATTTGTTCTTTCTTTCCTTTTCTTTCTTGTTTTCTTTTTGTCTTTTCTCCCCTTAGAGAGTTGCCCTTAAATTTTGCTGCAGGGCTGGTTTAATGGTCATGAACTCCTTTTAGTTTTAGTTTGGGTAACTTCTTATCTCTTCTTCTATTTTGAATGGCAGCCTTGCTGGATAAAGAATTCTTGGCTGCATATTTTTCCAATTCAGCACGTTGAATGTATCCTGCCACTCCTTTCTGGCCTGCCAAGTTTCTATGGATAGGTCTGCTGCTTTAACCCTTGTAGGTTAAAGACTTATTTTTTTCCCTCTTGTTGCTTTCATGATGCTTTCCTTTCCAGAGTATTTGTTGAATTTACCTGTAATATGCCTTGTTGATGGTTGGGTTTTGTTGAATCTAATGAGTTCTCTGTACTTCCTGGTTTTGATGTCTATGTCTTTCCCCAGGTTAGAAAAGTTTTCTCCTACGATTTGCTGAAAAAACCTTCTACCCGTTTTTCTCTCTCTTCATCTTCTGGGACCCCTATAATTCAGATGTTACTCCTTTTTAATGAGTCACTGAGTTCTTTAATTCTTATATTGTGCTCTTTTGCCTTAGTTTCCCTCTTTTTTTCCTCATAATTCTCCAGAAGTGTGTCCTCTCTTTCATTGATTTGCTGCTCTGCTTCATCCATCCTTGCCACCGTGGCATCTATTTGAGATTGCATTTCAGTGATTGCATTTTTAATTTCATCCTAACTAGATTTTACTTCTTTTATCTCTGCAGAAAGGGATTCTATGCTTTTTTTTCAACCCCAGGTAGTAGTCTTATTATTGTGATTCTAAATTCTGGTTCATATGTCTTGCTTTTATTAAGTCCTTGACTGTCATTTCTTCCTTTTCTTTTAGGGTGAATTCCTTCATTTCATCATTTTGAGGGAAGAAGAATTAATAAAAATAAATAAACATTAAAAAATTTTTAAAAACACACAAAAAAACAAAGGATGTTAGATTCTAGATGTGTTTTGGTCTGGTTGCTGAAAGAAGCTTGATAGAATAAAGAAAAAAGGAAAAGAAATAAAAGGAAAATGTTTGAAAAATTAAAAAAATGAATATACTAAAATAGAATAAATTGAAATGATGAAAGTAAAATAGGACTTTAAAAATTTACCAAAAATGAAAAAATATAATAGAAAAAAATTAAAGAAAAAACTTTTTTATAAAAATGGAAAATAAAAATATTTTTTTCTATAATCAAGAATAAGAAAAAATTTTTGAGAGATGGACAAGGAAACAAAATGAAATATGGTTAAAATTACATCCAAATTCCCCTAGAAGTCCAGCTGTGAAACACTTTATAGTCTGTAAACTAAGCAGGCAGAAAGATTTGTGGTGGTCCTCTGAAGAACAGTTGGATGGTGGTTAGTGTAATGGCTCCATTCTCCACTAGATGGCACTGCTTAGTTTACCTTGGTGGGTTGTTGGGGCACTTGTAGGCGAGTATGCAAATGCACAGGAGGGCTGAAAATGGCATCACCCAGCTACCCTGTCTCTAGTATCATAACTCTGTGCTCTTGCCTATGGGCAGTCAAGTACCCTAGAGCTTTGACCCACTTAGACCCTCTGGGGGAGGGTCTCCCTGAGCAATGGCTGGGTGCTGGCCTGACCCCAGGAATGTTCACGCGACTGCTTTCCTGCAGATGCCCAGTGACTGTGGCTGGGTACCTACCTGCCCCAGAAAAAGTTTGCACAATTGTGTATCAGCAGCATTTTAGGGGTTATGATAAATCACAACACACATCTGGTGCCAGGCTTCACCCTTAACATTCTTGTTCTAACACCAGCGAACATGGCTGTTCTCTGGGATCCAGTGGGACCTTTGCCTTTGGGGAGGCCATGCAGCCTCTATCAAATGTCCTCCCAACAGGGGAACGACCCGTCCCCGTGTGACCTGAGGACCCCTTGGACCTCGCTGTCTTCTGGGAATTTGTTCTTCCTACCAGAGCTCTGCCAGGTATCAAGCTGCAGTTTCAGACTCTGTGCTCCCCTGCTCAGAGAGTCTTAAAGGTATTTAAACCCTCTCCTTCCTCCTTTCTTTCTTGTTCAGTCCCTTGCAGGCTTTCTTCTCTTAATCTCCGCTTTCAGGGGGAGTGCTTTTCCTATAATCTCCATCCTCTCCAAGCAAAAACAGCTCCCTACCATCTGCAACTTCTCTCCCTCCAGTTACC
Organism: Suricata suricatta; assembly: GCF_006229205.1. NCBI lineage: Eukaryota > Metazoa > Chordata > Mammalia > Carnivora > Herpestidae > Suricata > Suricata suricatta. The sequence goes on from NC_043708.1 coordinate 94,634,595, forward strand.
TCTCCGCTCCACATACCTGCGGAATTCTGTGGTTCAGGTTGTGCAGATTGTTGTGTTAATCCTCAACTCAGTTTTCTAAGTGTGCAAGGTGGTTTGCTGTTGATCTGGCTGCATTTCAGCAATGAGAGGCAAAAAAACCTTATATGCTGCTCTGCCATCTTTGCTGGCAACTCAAACTTCTATCTGTGTCTTCCTTTCTTACATAAGCACTTACAGCAATAAATTTTCCTCTGAGTGCTGCCTTATTTGCATTCCACAAATTTTAATGTTCATTTTCATTAAGTTCAAAGTATTTCCCAGTTTCCTTCATAACTTTTCTTGACCATTGGATTATATAGAAGTGTATTGTTTAATTTCTAAATAATTGGGATTTTTCATGTCTTTCTGTTGATGTCTAATTTAATTTGGTGTGAGAACCTACTCTATATGATTTCATTCTTTTAAAATTTGTCTCAACTAGTTTTTTGGATAAGCATTTGGTATCCTTTGGTGACTAGTTCACATAATTTAAAAAGAATATATAGTATGCTGTGTTGAATGGAGTGTCCTACAAATATTAGGGTGAATTTTTGGATGGTGTTGTTAAGTGCCCAGTCAGGTATTGAGAGAGGGCTGCTGTTGCTGGAGTCTCCGGCTGGAGCTGTGGGATTGTCTGTTCCCCCTTTCAGCTATATCCGTTTGGGCTTCATTTATTTTCATTCTCATTCTGGATGCCTGCACATTTATGATTATAATGATAATCAAAAATGTTTGATTAATGCTCCTTTAGAATTATAAATGCTTTAAATTTTTTTCTGTTATTTTTTATGCCAAAGCTTGAAGTGATTCTAGCTTCATTATGTATAGTGTTTGCTTGGTATCTTTTTTTCATCTTTTTACTTGTCATCTGCCTTTATACTGAGAATGAGTTTGTTACAGCCAGTATAAAATTAGATTTTGCTTTTTCATTCACTTCGATGGTCTTTGTCTCTTATTGACATGTTCACACCAGTTACATTAATGCAATTTTTGATATTTGGATTTAAATATCATCTTCCTTTTCTAACTGTTCTTTGTTATTTCTTTCCTCTTGAATTTTTTTTAATATTTCGGGGTGTTTTCCACTGTTGACTATATCTTTATTTTATATTTTTATGTTACATTTAACACAAAAAAAACCCGTGCATAAATTTACATTGCATCAAACACAAAAGTACCATAAGTACTAATCTACCTTCAAATCATATTAATACCATTCCAAATAGCAATATACTCCCTTTCTGCCTCCTTTCCTTTATGCTTTTGTTGTTGTATTATTTACTTTTAAATGTCATAAATCACACAATATTTTTTAAGTAGTTATAGTTTAAAGAGATTAAAATATGAAAATGCCTTTTATACTTGCCATTTCTAGTATTCTTCAATCTTTAGATCTGTTTTTGTATATGTCTGCTTGAAATAACTACTTTTTCAATTTTTGTGGTGCCCATTTGCTAATTACTGATTCCTTGTTTTTGTTTCTTTGAAAAAGACTGTTTTTCTTTAGTTAGAAATTCTTTTATTTTGAAATTACAGATTCACAGGAAGCTGGAAAGATAATATTTCCCCATTGAGTTTCCCTCATTGATAATATTGAACATAATTACAGTACAATATCAAAACCAGGAAACTGACATTGGCATATTCCACGGGCATTATTCAGATTTCATCAGTTTTGTATGCACTTGAGTTTGAACCATCACATTTTTGAAGGCTATTTTCCTCTAGAGATAGAATTATCAATTGAAATTTTTTGTCTTCTTTTAGTACTTTAAAGGTACTGTCCCGTTGTCTTCTGGGCTATGTCATTTCTGACAAAAATTTCACAGTAATTCTGTTCTTTCTACGTTTTAATTTTATATCTTTTGCCTCTGCTCTTAAGACATTCTCTGTTACTTGTTTTCAGGAATTTGATAGTGATGTGTTTTCTCAGTTTTATGTGGAGGATGTTTATTCTGCTTGAAGTTTGTTGAGCTTTTTGAATCTGTGGGTTTATAATGTTACTCAAATTTGGAAAATTTTGGCAATTATTTCTTCCAGTATTTTTTCTTTACCCTTTCTCTCCCCCCACCTGAGACTTCACGTACATCTCTCTTAGACCACATGATATTATCACACCAATAATATATCAATGATATTAGGTCACTGATGGTTTTAAGCCATTGTCTTTTATATTTTTTGTTTGGATAGATTCTATTGCTATGTCTGCAGTAGTTCACAGATGTTTTCTTTGCATTCTCTAATATGTTCCTGTTCTTAACTTTTGGATATATTATTCATCTGTAGAAGTTCCATTTGATTCTCTTTTATATTTTCAATTTATGTTGTCATTATATTAATGTATATAATTAAAATAGCTGTTTTGAAAGCCTTGTCTGCTGGATCTATCATTTTTCTCATATATGGATTTGTTTCTCTTGACTACATTTTCTCCTGGAGATCAATCACATTTTCTTGCTTCTTGGACTGGTTACTGATTTTATACAGAATGCTAGACATTTGAATGTTGCATTGTTGAGTGTCTGTGTTTAGTGTGCTCTTTGAAGATAGTATTGGCTTTTAACAGATATGTTTCATTTTTCAGTTCAGTCCTTTTGAGGCCTGTTTGGCTCATTGTGTCTAGAGTAGCCTCCAAGAATAATTCAACCCTACCACTAAGGCTTCCCTTAATGAAATTTCCAATGAGATTTCCAAAATCTCCACTGAGTGCCTTAGATGATCACTCTAGACTCTCATTTCTGTCTGGTTAGAGTTCAAATGCCTTCCTTCCTTGCATGAACTATGTGTAAATTGTTCTGTATACATTCCCTGCTTGTTCTTTGCTGGTCTTGTTGAGTTTCTCTCAGTATTCTCCAACTTCCATCTCTGTCTCCTGTGCTCGGCAGACCTTCAACTCTGTGTTTTCTCCTCCCTGTACACATAGTGTGGGTGTTGCCTTGAGGCAGAATGCCAGGGTGATTATAGAACTACTTTATTTATTTCCCTTCTCTCAGGAATCCCAATTCTATTGTTTTTCCATGATCTCTAGTTATTTCACATGTTTTGATTATTATTTTCAGTTTATGATGTGTTTTATGTTAGGTCTTTATTATTTCATCATGTGTGGAAGCCTTCATCTCTGTTTTATTTTGGTTTTGGTCAAATTAAAGTCATCAGGTATATCCACAAATTTCTCTGATCACGGATTATGTCACACAGACATGCGTATCATTAGTAACTCAGTTTTTAAAAAGTCTGCTCTCTTTTTATCTTTGCTCCAGCTAAAATTGATGTTTATATCATTTCCTGAAGATGCTCTATTCTTTTTTGCTTTCATAGCAAAACTCCTCAAAAACATTTTCTTAATTTCTTCAAGTTGTTATATTGCAAAGAAAGCTTTTTAAATTTTTGCCAAAATGCGTCCTGCACAGCTGTGATATTAATGGTCCTTACTTTTTTTAATATTGTGTAGTTTACAAATTGCTATCACATTCGTAAGATAGTTGTGTGTAATTGTATATGTTTTTATTATAGAGATCTGCATTTCCCCCCGGTTCCTTATTCCTTTCCTCCGAGCTGTTTTCATGTTCACCACTTAATTATCCACTGTGTATCTTAATTTCACTGCAAGCCTAGTGTGTGGGGGAGAACCCAAGCCTAGTTAACGTAATTCTCTGGCTACTGCATGCTTCCTCAAGAGCAGTGAATTTTGGCTGTCAAAAAACAAAACACCAGCCAAATGGATTGGTCCTACTTTAAATTTAATCTACAAATCTCAAATGTGATGCTATTTTCCTCTCCCAAGTCAGTTCTTTCTTCCAAGATGATTATCAAACAGGTGATCTTTTCTCCTCAACTTTTCACTACCTTTTCTAACTTTCTCATTTTAAGTTCATGACTTTGCCCCCTGCTTTACTAAGAAAATAAAAAGATAACTCTTCCTCATCCTGTCACTAAATGTGTGATTGTCTCTGCCTCTATGCCCGTCTACTCTGCTTTCCCCCTAGTTTATGACAAAGGATCACTACCTCTCCTGTGTAAAGGCCTATCTCTTCACCTTGCACTGGATCACATGCCCTTTCTCGTACTCAAGGACGTTGTTTCTACAATCATCATGCCTTTCTCTTTCAAAAATCACATTCATCGGCCGGGCCCCCGCCGTCCCGCGGTCCCCTGAGTGCCAGGCCCCCCGGGGGGAGGTTGGGAGGGAGGGAGGAAAAAAAATCACATTCATCTATTGGATTATTCATATTAGCATAGAATCATGTTATAAAATATCCAATATATTCTTTAAAATCTCCCTAGACCTTATATGTATTTCCAGCCCTATAACATTGCTTCCCTTTATAGTGAAGCTTGTTCAAATAGTCGTTTGTGCTCAATGCCTCTATTCCTGATTTGCCATTCTCTCCTGAAACTAGTCTAGGTAGGTTTCCATCTCTGCTCTGCCTCTGAAACTACCTTAACAACGTCACCAGTAACCCACACTGCCAGTTGTAGTCAGTCATTATTCCTTTTAGTAGTTTATATCTCAGTAATACTTGCTATGGTTGATTACTCACTCCTTAAAAAACTATTCATTTGGCTTCTGAAATAGAACACTCATGATTTTCTTCCTTATTTTATTGACCTTTACATGTTGGAGTGCCCGAGGCTCTCTTCACTTCTTTGTCTACATCCAGTTCTTAGATGCTCTTATTCACTTGGATGGCTTTATATACCATCCATATGTTGATCACCCTTACATTTCTTTTCCTTGTTTTGACCTCTTCTTTGGTGCCCACTTGATACCTCTGCTTGGTGTGTTAAACTTCATATGTCTTGAAAGGAGCTCTTGCATCCCTGCCTTCTGCAAACCGACTTTCCTCCCCTTCTCAGTAAAAGACAAGTTGTTTGGGCCAAAAATCCAAGAGTCCTGTTGCTTCTTCATTTTTCCCACATATACATCCAACCTATCAACAAGGTCTGTCATTTGTATTTTCAAAATACATAGAAATAACCACTTACCAAAAACTCACCACTTTTATCCAAGCCCCAGCGATTGGTGTGCTCTTACACTGTCCCAGTGACCTCCTAGACTGATAGTCCTACCCCAGCAGCACCACCTAGGTGATCTTTGAGTACGCTGAGTGGATTCCTACCTCAGGATTTTTGTTTTCATTGTTCCTTTCAGTCTGGAAATCTTCCCTCCAGATCTTTACAAGAATCATCTCATTTGGAAGCCTTCTCTAACTGTTTTATATTTATTTATGAGTATGCCCCTACCCCATTGCTCTGTCCTGTACCCTTCTTTATTTTTCTTCATAGCCTTTATCACTACCAGATGTTACATATGTGTATGTATATATGTATGTGCTTATCATCTATCTTTCTTCTAGCATGCAAGCTTTATGAGGGGAAGAACTTTGGCTAATTATCGTGTGCCCATCATTCATATAAAATAGTACCTGGCACATAGTAAATACTCAATAAATGTGATGAATAAGTAATTAGGTACAGATCTCATTACTCTCAATTTCAGATGTGGAAACAGTCTACCACAGCTCATAGGTTTTCTGACTCCAAGTTTATTGCTCTTGTACCTTAGCCACCTGTTTCTAAAACCTTATCTAATCATTTACTTGTCCTTATCTGATTATTCCTCTTCTAAATTACTATGGCAATTTGTTGTTCTTAAAGCATTTGCTACATTTCGTCCTGTGCTATGGCTACTGATACCTACCTCTCTCTATTCTTTCCCTCTTGCAGTGCCTTATGTATGTTTTTAAAGTTGTTAGAGAATGGCAAATTATTTCTTCTTGGATCTCATACTATTTGAGTTTTAAAGTTAGATTTGATTTTCTTTAAGCTATCTAGAATTTTCTTTTAAAACTAATGTAAAAGTCAGGGTTTGAGATATTTCATAAAGTTTTTCTCTAACATGTAAATTGCTTCACTTTGGTAACAATAAATTTCCTTTATTATTTTCTGTATTAAGCTCTCATAAAAATATTGGTATTTGGTATGCATTTTGTAAAAAGTAAATGAGTGTGACTGAAAACAGCAATGTTTTCAAGCTTTTGGTAAGGGTTTCCCTTAGTGGATTTACTCATACGGGAATACTTTCTTTCCTATTTTACTATTCTAATTGCTATCGTTTTTCTTTTTCACTTCTCCCAAGAAGGGGGCCAGATTCACGGTTAGGGGAACATAATGTGGTGTAGGATGCTTTTCATTTTCCTGTGAAGCAGGTTACAAAGTCACCAGCAGGAAAGAGAAGGGCAGAGATTTATTTTTCATATTCTCATGAGAGGAGGCTGACAGGAGGCAGCTAGAATTGTGGACTTTGCCACTAATGAGAATCTCTGCCTTTTCCCTGTGAACAGTGAGATAAATCAAGCTTGCTCTTACTGTAGCTACCACCCACAAAGCTGTGAAGAAGGCTGGTGATAGCAGATGGTATCCATACACAGTTTGATTTGTTTAGAAACCTACATAAAGAGCAGCATGTGTTTTGTTGTATTTTGTTTTTGTTTTGCCCTTAATTACTCAGAGCCAGGGAGATCAGTTTTCAAATAAAACATAGTGATGCAGCCAGGAGGAAAAAAAATTATAAAAGAAGGAAATAGACAACTGTATTTTTAATTGCATCATTTCACTTCCATTATATTTATTGGAGATCTGTTGTATATAAAGTTCTGTACTAGGCACTGTAGGGGATGCAAAGAAGAGTGAGTTAAGTACTACAAAATAAATTCAGTTGAATAAACATGTCATTAGTTCCTCTTCTGTGCCATTAGAGTTCTGGGAATAGAGAAATTAAGACCATTTCTATCCTTAATGAGTTTCCATTACAGTGGGGGAGATGAAGTAAATGGATAGTTTCAGTTCTGCACAGCAGGTACCGTGATAAATGTGTGTGATGGTGCGGTAGAAGCTCTAAAGAAAGGGTGCCTGACTCAGCCTGGGAGGAGAATGAGGAAGGTAATGAGGGAAGGCTTCTTGGAGGAGGTAAAACTCTCCTGTACACCATTCATTGAGTCTTAAAGGATGAGTATGGGCTGGCCAGGTAAAAATCGGGAGTCGTGAGGAGGGATCAGGGCAGAAGCAAGAGCATGAGCAAAGGCTCAGAGGCAAGAAACACCATAGCTGTTAAGGAAAGATCCACATACTGCTGATACATCGGAAGGTGACATTTCTGGCAGTAGATGAGATTATAGTGCCAGATGATGGTAGAGTTTGGAGTTTATCCTACATGTTCATGTTTCTTAATACGTGGCCTGTGGACTCTGCAACAGCATCTCTTGAATATTTGCAGAAATGTAAGTCTAAACCTTCCCCAAGATGGGGAAAATTAATCCACAAGATCTGTTGTTTTTGCCCGGAGTTGGGATTTTTCCCTCTAAGGCTAACATAGAATGATCTGTTTTTAACAAATATTTCTTACATACTTTGTTAGGTTTACACAAACACGGTATTTATGAGTTTGTGCCTTACATGGGTGTTTTGGGGAGGTTCCCAAAGGAAGAACTGTAGTTACAAAGAGTTGCTTATAAAGTAAATACAGAGAATTTCTATACTACATAAAAAGAAGTAGAAAGTTCTAAACAAATAGTAATTTGAAAGTCTAATTCATAGCTACATCTTTAAGGGTATATTTTCCTACTACTAATTTGGAGGTAAGAATTCCCCGAGACTTCTGTCAGTCACTCTTCAGCCCCCAGCTATGCGTGTGTGTGTATGTGTATAAAATTTGGGAGAAATGGAAAATATTAAATAATAGTAATATAAATAGATATAAAAATAAATATAAAATAATACAAATAGAAATAAAACAATACATTTCTTTTACTGTTTAGGAACTAGAAAATAAAAGAAGACTACAAAAACAGGCTGCTACTAATCAAAGTGCTACAGAAGTTCGGTTGAATAGAGCTCTAGAAGAGGCAGAAAAGTATAAATTGGAGTTAAGTAAATCAAGACAAAATAACAAGGTATGGAAAAATTGAACAGTTTGCATAGTGGTCATCTTTGGTAAATTCTTTATGCAAGAGTCAAAAATAACAGTTTTTAAATTATAATTCTTGATGTCATGGCAGATATTTTTTATAGAAGAAATACTTTCATCATCAATATGTACATCTGCAATAAGTTAGGATTATATTGCTTGGGCTGTTGCCATAATTGGATGATAGCACGCCTCTTTGGAGGATTCAGTCATTTTCCCATCCAAATATCTTTATTGTGTGTGTATATTATGTGCCAAACATTTTGCTAATTTCTGGGGATAGATGATAGGAAAATGTCTCTTTTGCACCTCCAGTCTGCTTCCTTCTTTAAGCCTCAATTTTCTAATATATTAATTCAGATATACAGTTCTCAAGCTTGAATGTGTATCAGAATTACCTGGAAGGCTTGTTAAAACACAGATGGCTGGCCCCGCCCCCCAGAGTTTCCGATTTAGTAGATTTGGGATGAGGCCTGTTTTAACAAGTTCCCAGGTGATGCTGATGTCACTGGTTCTGAGAGAATATTTTGATAATTACTATTAGAGGGTTGTTGTAAGGATGACTGTTATATCCCAGTATCTGGCCAATGATTGGCATAGAAGTAACACTCAGTTGCTGAAATGACTGTTGAATAAATGAAGGTTCAATATCCATGTTGTGTAAAAACTTTTTGTATACTCTCTTTTACATACCAAAATTTTGTACAATTTTGGCTTTTAGTTTTTGGTTCTCTGTCAGCCTAAAAGTGATGCTCCATTGGAATCTCTCCCTTTTGACAATAATGAATACTTTAATAGCAGCTTGGGTGATGAAATTAGGGGCCACTGTCATTACATACACAGATGATACATTTTGGACTAAATTAATAACACTTAATAGGACATAGAACTAAATTGAGCTTGATGAATCCTCCAAAATGTTTAAGAGAGGCAAATATGTTACAGTGACTAAAGAGTTTTAAGATACCTTCTGAGAGGTAGTTTATGGTGTGTGATCAGACTATGTTCATGTACAAGAGCCATCAATGATAGTATGATGACAGGAATTTATTAATAGAAATTAAATGATCAAGTTAGGAAGTTATGTTTATAGCTTGCCAATAATTAGCATGCTATTGGAGTGTTATTTCCACTTTGGTGCACTGATAAGGGATTTTGAAGAAAATGGAAAAACCATGTGTATGCCAGGATTTGCTAATTCTTGGTTATAGATGTGATGTCTATTTTAGCACACACATTAGAGAAGCAGAAGGAAAAACTTGTTTCCATGACAACTGTAATCCTAATCAGCCATTTTGCAAATTCAAGTAATGAGGACTTGGTATGTGAACTCAGTTTAAAACCAACAACATGTAAAAACAAATGTGTTCAAGATACTTTTTTTATCCCAAGTCAGCATTATGGGTGATTAAAGACAGTGGGGTAACATTTTGTGTAACTATTTGCTATGAAGTAGGCACTTCAAGATCAGAGTTCTTAGACCATAACTTATTTCAGATTTCTGGAAAAATATGTGTATGTGTCTTAAGTTACTCATTTTTCAATTATTTTGCCTTATTTCTAAATTCTGTCTTTGAAGGATTCTTCAACAGCATATGCTCTTAGGTTTTTCCTTGTCCTCTAGTCTGTATATAAGTTTTGTGAGGAGGGGTATATTTGTTTTCCATTTTAATTCTTGTACCTTGCTTCTCATTCTTATCAGACATATGTATAGGTAGGTAATTAAAATTATTCAGATCTTTATGTTTAAGAAATAGTAGGTTTTCCATAAAATAGAACAAGATTGCCTCAGAGTCATCTTAAAGTTAAATATTTATTTTAAAAATCATGGTATATTTATTCTCCACACAGGGAAGGAAACAGGTGATCTGGCCTTATAGTGACTTTTGAAATGAAAAGTCAGTCAACTTAAACCAGATGCCACCTGAATGCGAAGGACTGTCTCATTCACTGCTGTGTCTCAGTGCTGGGAACACAGTAATTGCCCCTGAAACACACTGCAGGGAGGAATGAGGAAAAACAACTTTGTGATGGTTTAATTGGGATTCTTCTTAAAAGCAGGGCATTTGGTTAGATGGTTTGCTTGTAATCTATTTAAAACATGTCACCATTTCCATGATGCTTCATTTAGGAACAGGTAATTTCTAATTCTTCCTTAATTCATTTTGAAATATTTATAAGGACCTTCTAGGTACCTGCCACATCTTTACTAGAGGCTGGAGATACAAAGGTGATAAAAATAAATGTGGTTCTTGTAATCACACACATTATAATGGAGAAACTGCATTTTATTAGACAGTTCATCATCCAAAACTAAGGTGCAACTGTGCTTTTGAGCAAGTAGCCAGGTCAAGGAATGCTTTTTTAAAATTCTTTTTTTTAATTTATAGTTTATTGTCAAGTTGGTTTCCATATAACACCCAGTGCTCTTCCCCACAAATGCCCCCCCCCCCGTGACCATCACCCCCCTTCAGCTTTCCCCCTCCCCCTTCAGCCCTCAGTTGTTTTCAGTATCCAAGAGTCTCTCATGATTTGCCTTCCCCCCTCCCCCTCTTTTTCACCCTTCCCCTTCCTATGGTCCCCTGTTAAGTTTCTCCTGTTAGACCTGAGTGAAAATATATGGTATCTGTCCTTCTCCGCCTGACTTATTTCGCTTAGCATGACACCCTCGAGGTCCATCCACTTTCCTACAAATGGCCAGATTTCATTCTTTCTCATTGCCATGTAGTATATTCCATTGTATAGATAAATCACATCTTCTTGATCCACTCATCAGTTGATGGACATTTAGGCTCTTTCTATGATTTGGCTATTGTTGACAGTGCTGCTGTGAATATTGGGGTACATGTGCCCCTATGCATCAACATTGGGTAAATCCCCAGCAGTGCTATTGCTGGGCCATAGGGGAGATCTATTGATAGTTTTTTGAGGAGACTCCACACTGTTTTCCAGAGCAGCTGCACCAGTTTACATTCCCAACAACAATGTAGGAAGGTGCCCGTTTCTCCACATCCTTACCAGCATCTCTCATCTTTTGATTTGTTCATTTTAGCCACTCTGACTGGCATGAGGTGGTATCTCAGTGTGGTTTTGATTTGTATTTCCCTGATGATGAGTGATGCTGAGCATCGTTTCGTGTGTCTGTTGGCCATCTGGATGTCCTTGTTAGAGAAGTGTCTATTCATGTCTTCTGCCCATTTCTTCACTGGATTATTCATTTTTGGGTGTGGAGTTTGGTGAGTTCCTTGTAGATTTTGGATACTAGCCCTTTATCCCATATGCCATTTGCCACTATCTTTTCCCATTCTGTTGGTTGCTTATTAGTTTTTTTGATTGTTTCCTTTGCAGTGCAGAAGCTTTTTATCTTGATGAGGTCCCAATAGTTCATTTTTGCTCTTGACTCTCTTGCCTCTGTGTCGTAACCCGATGGCCGGGGCCACTCGTCCCCTGCAATCGGCGGTACCTGTTTCGTTCGCCCCCGACTGGCAGGGTGGAGAAGAGAATCCTCGCGGGTCCTTTTCCTGAGGGAGGGAGAGAAAAAGGGGGCAGGAGAGGGAGACGCAAAGAGTAAAGACCGAACTCACGGTTCTCCGATCAGGCGAAAGAGAGCGTTTATTCAAAGAACTGTTCTTTATATAGTCTTCAGGGGGGAAAACAAGGCAAGCTGACCTAGGCAGGCTACAGAGTCGAATGCATATCAAAGAAGCGCCCGGACTTTGCCTCAGCAATCTTGGGGGATGGAGAACTAACACTGAATACGGTTTTGATCTTTTGTGTGCCTTGGCCACTCACGTCTAGCTCAGCAAGACAGTCGCCAAAGTTATTTTGACCAGGAAATGGCAATCTCCAGCCTCCAGATGCAAATCTTGTTTACTGGCTCACTCAACGGAGTGATAATCCTTGCCTGAGGC
>NC_043708.1:94646589-94769048 GCF_006229205.1 Suricata suricatta
TTTGTCAAAGATTAATTGGCTGTACATTTGTGGGTCCAGTTCTGGGTTCTCTATTCTATTCCATTGGTCTATGTGTCTGTTTTTGTGCCAATACCATACGGTCTTGATGATGACAGCTTTGTAGTAGAGGCTAAAGTCTGGGATTGTGATGCCTCCCGTTTTGGTTTTCTTCTTCAATTTTACTTTGGCTATTCGGGGTTTTTTGTGGTTCCATACACATTTTAGGAGAGTTTGTTCTAGCTTTGAGAAGAATGCTTGTGCAATTTTGATAGGGATTGCATTGAATGTGTAGATTGCTTTGTGTAATAATGACATTTCTTTGTGTTTTCTTCAATTTCTTTCATAAGATTTTGTACCCTGTGACTTTGCTGAATTCATGGATCACTTGTAGAAGGCTTCTGGTGGAGTTGATCAGGTTTTCCATGTAGAGTATCATGTCATCTGCAAAAAATGAAAGATTGACTTCTTTGCCAGTTCTGATGCATTTTATTTCCTTTTGTTGTCTGTTGCTGATGCTAGGACTTCCAGCACTATGTTAAACAACAGTGGTGAGAGTGGACATTCTTGTCATGTTCCTGATGTCAGGGGGAAAGCTCTCAATGTTTCCCCATTGAGGATGATAAAGCTGTGGGCTTTTCATAAATTGCTTTAATAATGTTTAAGTAAGTTCCTTCTATTCCGACTTTCTCAAGGGTTTTTATTAATAAAGGGTGCTGTATTTTTTCAAATGCTTTTTCTGCATCTATCGACAGGATCGTATGGTTTTTTCTTTTCTTTTGTTAATGTGATATATCACATAGATGGATTTGCAAATATTGAACCAACCCTATAACCCAGGAATGAATCCCACTTGATCATGGTGGATTATTTTTTTTATATGCGGTTGAATTCAATTTCCTAGTATCTTGTTGAGTATTTTTGCATCTGTATTCATTAAGGATATTGGCCTGTAGTTCTCTTTTTTTGTTGGGTCTCTATCTGGTTTGGGATTCAAAATGATGCTGGCTTCTGAGTTCAGAATTTTCCTTCTATTTCGATTTTTTGGAATAGCTGGAGAAGGATAGGTATTAACTCTGTTTTAAATGTCTGGTAGAATTCCCCTGGGAAGCCATCTGGCCCTGGGCACTTATTCCTTGGGAGATTTTTGATAACAGATTTGATATCTTCACTGGTTATGGATATGTTCAGATTTTCTATCTCTTCCCATTTGAATTTTGGTATTGCATGTGTGTTTAGGAATTTGTCCATTTCTTCTGGATTGTCCAGTTTGTTGGCATATAATTTTTCGTAGTAATCCCTGATCATTGCTTCTATTTCTGAGGGATTGGTTGTAATAGATCCTTTTTCATTCATGATTTTGTCTATCTGGGTGCTCTCTCTTTTCTTTCTGAGGAGCCTGGCCAGAGGTTTCTCAGTTTTGTTTATTTTTTCAAAGAACCAACTCCTGGTTTCATTGATCTGTTCAACAGTTTTTTTGTATTCTATATTGTTTGTGCCCTGATCTTTATTATTTGTCTTCCTTTGCTGGGTTTGGGGTGCTTTTGCTGCTCCGCCTCTAGTTTCCTTAGGTGCTCTGTTAGATTTTGAATTTGTGCTTTTTCTAGTTTGTTGCAATAGGCCTGGATTGCAATATACTTAACTCTTAGGACTGCTGTTGCTGCATCCCAGAGAGTTTGGATTGTTTTGATTTTGTTTTTATTTGTTTCCATATATTCTTAAATTTCTTCCCTAATTGCCTGGTTGGCCCAATCATTCTTCAGTAGAATGGTTTTTAACCTCATTTGGGGAAGTTTTCCAGACTTTTTCCTGTGGTTGATTTCAAGTTTCATAGCATTGTGATCTGAAAGTGTGCATGGTATGATCTCAATTCTTTTGTATTTATGGAAGGCTGTTTATGACCCAGTATGTGATCCATCTTGGAGAATGTGCCATCCACACTCGAGAAGAAAGTGAATTCCCCAGCTTCAGGATGCAGAGTTCTAAATATATCTATCAATTCCATCTGTTACAATGTGCCAATCAGGTCCATTGTTTAGTGATTTTCTGTCTGGTTGATCTATCCATTGCTGTAAGTGGAGTATTAAAATTCCCTGCAATTAGCACATTCTTTTTAATAAGATTGTTTCTGTTTGTGATTGTTTCATGTATTTTGGGTGCTCCCGAATTCGGCACATAGGTGTCTTATAATTGTTAGCTATTCTTGATGGAGAGACCCTGTAATTATTATATAATGTCCTTCTTCACCTTTTGTTACTGCCTTTACTTTAATGTCGTTTGTCCGATATAAGTATGCTTCTCTGGCTTTCTTTTGACTACCAGTCGCATGATAGATGCAGCTTTCAATCTGTAGGTGTCTTCAGGTCTAAGATGAGTCTCTTGTAGCCAGCAAATAGATGGATTTTGGTTTTTGATCCATTATGCTACCATGTGTCATTTGATTGAAGCATTCAGTCCATTTACATTCAGTGTTATTGTTGAAAAATGTCAGTTTAGATTCACTGTGTTCTCTGTAGAATTCATGTTTGTAGTGGTGTCTCTGGTACTTATATTCCTTGCTACATTTCCCTCATAGGGTCCCTCTTAGGGATTTCTTGTAGGGCTGGTTTGGTGGTGATGAATTCTCTCAATTTTTGTTTATTTTGGAAAACCTTTCTCTCTCCTTCTATTTTGAATGACAAGTTCACTGGATAAAGGATACTTGGCTGCATATTTTTCCTGTTCCTCACATTGAAGATTTCCTGCCATTGCTTTCTGGCCTGCCAACTTTCAGTAGATGGGTGTGTAACCACTCTGATAGGTTTCCCTTTGTATGTTAGGGCCCTTTTATCCCTAGCTGCTTTCAGAATTCTCTCTTTATCTTTATATTTTGCCAGTTTCACTACAATATGTCATGCCAAAGCTCGATTCATGTTACATCTTAGGAGAGTTCTCTGTGCCTCTTGATTTCAATGTCTATTTCCTTCCCCAGATTGGGGAAGTTCTCGGCTATAATTTGATCAAGCATCCCTTCAGGCCTTCTTTCTCTTTCTTGTTCTTCAGGAATTCCTATGAGACAGATATTGTTTAGTTTGGCTGTATCACTCCAGTATCGAATTCTCCTTTCGTGCTCCTGTATCAATTTCTCTCTTTTTCTCGGCTTCTCTTTTGCTATAGCTGTGTCTTCTAATTCACCTATTCTCCACTCTGCCCCTTCAACCTGTGCAGTGGCTGCCTCCATTTTATTATGCACCTCATTTATTGCATTTTTTAGCTTGTCATCACAGCAGTGCATAAATGTAGGTCTTTCCCATACTCCAGGGGAGAAGATGAGAAAAGAAGGAAAAAAGAAAAGAGAAAAAAGAAAAAAAAAAAAAAAACTCTCCAGTGTGGATGGGATGGGCGTGGTTTGGTGTAGTTAGGTCAGGTCTCGGGGGCTGCTCTCGAGACCCCGCCTTTGTGGTTGTGGGGAGGAGAATGGTGGCGACCCAAGCCCTTCTCAGACCATGTATTGCAAGCCACTCTTTTGAGTCTGATCTCCTTGTGCCATGGGTGGGCCAAGTTTTTTTTTTTTCCCAAGCCCCGCCTCATTTCCAAATCTAGACCATGCATTTTAATGCTACTGCCCCAGATGAGATGTACTCCCGCAGCTGGGCAGCTTTCTAGCCGGGATTGAGTAGGGGGACTGGGGAGCCAGGTTTTCCCTGGCTCTGCCTGGAATCAGCGTGCCGTGGAGCCCAAGAATAAGCCAGCTAAGGGGAATGAATTTCTCTTCCCCCACCTAGCTGTTATATATGGGATTATAGTATTTCTCTCCAGGAGATGAAGTTTTTCTCTTCTCTAGAGACCACTCTATGAGCGTTTTCAGCCTCTCTTTCTCTTACCCTAAGCTCTCCTCCACTCTATGCCGCCGCTCCATGCGTGGCCCTCCACTGCCTGGTGCGGCCTCTCCTCGCCCAGCACTCTGCAGCCCTGTGCCACTGCTCTGCACAGCTCTCCCCAGCTCTGTGCCTCTGCTCTGGGCACTCTCCCGGGCTCTGTGTTGGGCTGGAGCTCCCTCCCCTCAGAGCCTCTGGCCCCGGCCCTTTCATTTCCCCAGTTCACACCCACTCACGCACTATGAGGCTGTCATCTATATGGACTCTTGTGTGTTTTCCTCCCACTCTTGGAGATGAGAATATCGTGGCTTCAGTCCTTCTCAGTTTGATAGTTGTGGGGAAGTGGAGATTACAGAGCTCCCTACTTCTCCGCCATCTTGCCCCTCCCTTAATTATTCTTTCTTAATGTTTATTTTTGTGAGAAAGAGACAAAGCATGAGCAGGGGAGGGGCAGAGATTGAGGGAGACCCAGAAATTGAAGTAGGTTCTAGGCACAGAGCCTGACCTGGGTCTCGAACTCAAAAACCAACAGATCATGACCTGAGCCGAAGTTGGACACAACCCAGGTGCCCCAAGGAGTGCTTTTTTAAAAATGTAATTCTAAGCTAAGTTATGAAAAATATTAATAGGTTATATGCTAGGGACAGATTATAGACAAATGGAATCCTATATAAAAAATGGCACTGTGTGGGCGCCTGGGTGGCTCAGCTGGTTAAGCGTCCTATTTCAGCTAGATCATGATCTCATGGTTTGTGAGTTCAAGCCCTGTGTCAGGCTCTGTGCTGAGAGCTAAGAGCCTGGAGCCTGTTTCGGATTCTGTGTCTCCCTCTCTCTCTCTCTGCCCCTCCTCTACTCATGCTTTGTTTCTCTCTGTCTCAATAATAAACAAACATAAAAATTTTTTCTTCTTCTTTTTTTAATAGTTTATTGTCAAATTGGTTTCCATATGACACCCAGTGCTCTTCCCCAGAAGTGCCCTCCTCCACTACCACCACCCACCTTCCTCCTCCCCCTTTCCCTTCAACCCTCAATTCATTTTCAGTATTCAGTAGTCTCTCAGGCATTGTGTCTCTCTCTCTCCCCAATTCTCTTTCCCCCTCCCCCTCCCCCTGGTCCTCCATTAGGTTTCTCCTGTTCTCCTGTTAGACCTATGAGTGCAAACATATGGTATCTGTCCTTCTCCGTCTGACTTATTTCGCTTAGCATGACACCCTTGAGGTCCATCCACTTTCCTACAAATGGCCAGATTTCATTCTTTCTCATTGCCATGTAATACTCCATTGTGTATATATATATATACCACATCTTCTTGATCCACTCATCAAGTGATGGACATTTAGGCTCTTAGCCAAATCACGGGAAAAAAATTTTTTTAATGGCACTGTGGCAGGAAGAAAGACAAGGTCATGAAAATCAGAGATGGATGTGATGGGAGTGTTGCAAAGTGAGACGTCCAACATTAGGTAGAGGCCAAACCATCTAGATCCTTTAGGCCATATTAAGTATTATAGGTTTTATCCAGAGAGGAGTACGAAGCCACTTTATGGTTATTTGAAAAAGGTGAAGGGCGACTGTGCCATGATCAGATGTGTACCTAGAAAGTATTTCTGTGTGTTGTGTGGAGAATTCATTGGAAGGAGGCAAGACTGGATGTTGGTTAAGAATTGCAGTGTGAGGGGCGCCTGGCTGGCTCAGTCGGTTAAGCGTCCGACTTCAGCTCAGGTCATGATCTCACATTTGTGGGTTTGAGCCCCGCGTCGGGCTCTGTGCTGACAGCTCAGAGCCTGGAGCCTGCTTCCGATTCTGTGTCTCCCTCTCTCTCTGCCCCTCGCTGCTCATGTTCTGTCTCTCTCTGTCTCAAAAATAAATAAAGCATTAAAAAAAAAAAAGAATTGTAGTGTGAAAGGATAAAACTAGAGGGACATAAGAGAGTTGATTTTTTTTATTGAATTAATTTACATAAAATAAAATGCACAGATTTTCCATGTATAATTCACTGAGCTCTTGTACATTTCTGTCATCATCTTTTCAGTCAGTATATAGAATATTTTCGTCTCTCTCAGAAAGTTCACTATGACCCTTTCCAGGCACTACATCCTTCTCTCAGAAATATTGATATTCCTGCTCTTAAATATCACATAGAATGTATTATTTTGTGACTGGCTTCTTATCGTAGGCATAATGTTGAGATTCATACACACATGTATAAACTACATGGTAACTACATTTATCATGTACATTATATCTTTAGTTCTTTTTTATCTTATAACTAGAAGTTTGCACTTTGGACCATCTTCCTCCAATCTTCCCTCCTGCTTCCCACCCCCCCTGACTCTGGTAATCACAAATATGTTCTCTTTTTCTATGTGTTTTTAAAAAGATTTTTAAAATATAAGATCATACACTATTTTTCTTTGACTTATTTCATTTAGCATAATGCCCTTAAGGTCCATCCATGTTCTTGAGAATGGCAGGATTGCCTCCTTTTTTGTGACTGAATAAAATTCCATTGAACATATATACCACAACTTCTTTATCCATACATCCAATGATGGACACTTAGTTTTCACATCTTGGCTATTGTGACTAATGCTGCTGTAAACATGGGGATGCAGATATCTCTGACGTAGTATTTTCATTTTCTTTGGATATAGTCACAGAAGTAGAATTGCTGGATTATATTATAGTTATATTTAAAATTTTTGAGGAACCTCAAAACTTTTCTGTAGCGGTTTACCAATCCTACTAACAGCGCACGTTCTCTCCATCTTTTGTTATCTCTTGCTTTTTGATGATCGCCATTCAAACAGGCATGAGGTAATATCTCATTGTAGTTTTAATGTGTTTCCCTGATGATTAGTGATGTTAAGCACCTTTTCATATACTTGTTAGCCATTTGTATATCTTCTTTGACTAAATGTCTTCAGGTCCTTAGTCCCTTTTTAAATGGGATTATTTGTACAGTTTTTTACTATTGAGTTGTAGGCGTTCTGGACAGATTTTAAATATTAACGTCTTGTCAGCTATGTGGTTTACAAATCCTTTTTTCCCATTCTGTAGTTTGCAGTTTCTTTTGCTGCACAGGAACTTTTTAGTTTGATGTAGTCTCCCTTGTTTATTTTTCATTTTGTTGGTGGTGCTTTATGTGACATATCCAAAAACTCGTAATCAAGACCTATGTCAAGGAATTGTTTCCTGTATTTTCTTGTAGGAGTGTCTGGTTTAACATATAAGTCTTTAATCCATTTCAACTTAATTTTTTAAGTGGTGTAAGACAGAAACCAAGTTGCATTCTTTTATATCTGAATATCCAATTTACCAGTACCATTTATGGAAAACACTATCCTTTTCATGACTGTGTGTACATGGAATAATTTCTGGGCTCTTGATTCTGTTCCAGTGGTCTAGGTGTCTGCTTTTATGTCAATACCATACTATTTTTATTACTACAGCGTTACAATATAGCTTGAAATCAGGAAGTGTGATGCCTCCTGCTTTATTCTTTTCTCTCAGGATTGCTTTGGCTTTGGGATCTTTTGTGGTTCTATATAAATTTTAGGATTGTTTTGTCTACTTCTGTAATAAATGTCACTGGAATCTTGATAGAGAGGCATTGCAGTGAATCTATAGGTGGTTTTGGAAGTATGGAAATGTTGATTGGAGTTGCATTGAATTTGTAGATCAATTTGGGAAAAAGTGTCATCTTAACAATATCATGTTTTTCACATCATGAATAGAGCATATCTACTTTTTAAGCCTTCTTTATTTTCTGGAGGCAAGTTTTTTGTAGTTTTTGGTAAACAGGTCTTATACATTTTTTTCCACACTTACCCACTTATTCCTTAGTATTTAATCTCCTTCATGTTATTTTAAATTTTTAAATGTTCAGTTTTCAGTTATCTGTTGCTAGTATAGAGAGATAACAGCTTTTATATATTCAATTTTTATCTTGAAACTTGCGAAAGTTAGACAAAGGTAGGACAAAGGTAGGCAAATTTTTCCATAAAGGGCCAGCTAATAACTATTTTAGGTTTTGTGGGCTACATACTGTCCCTATGGCTTTCAACAATTTTTTCCTTTATTTTAAAATTTATTTAACCTTGTCAATATAAAAGTAAGTCATCCTTAGTTAATGTGAAAATTTCAAATTCAGTTTCTTTAACAGATACGTTAAGTATTCTATATAGAGGCTATATGTACCTTATTGTGTGATTTGGGTGTGTCTTTCAGGAATCTGTCCATTTTAACTATGCTGTCAAATTTATAGGCATATAGGTTTGGTTTTTTGTTATTGTTGTTACACCTTTATTGTCCTTTGAATAACTATAGAATTTATAGTGATGTTCCTCTCACATTCTCATGGGTTTCTTTTTCTTCTTATTCTTGATTTGGTAATTCATATCATCTTTTCCTGATCAGCCTTACTAAAGCCTTACTAAATCTGCTTTCATTTATTTTTCCTCAGTTTTGTCTTTTATTGATTTCTACTTATTATTTCCTTCTCTCTCTTTAATTGGGTTCAATTTGTTCTTTTTCTAGTTACTTAAAATGAGAACAGAACCTGTTGATTTAAACCTTTCTTTTCTAATATAAGCATTTAACATTGTAAATTTTCTTCTATGCATTCTTTTAGCTATAAATTTTGATTTGTCATTTTTTCATTTTTATTCTATTCAGAATACTTTCTAACTTTTGATTTCATTTTTACTCGAGTTATTTAAAAGACTGTCTTGGGGGCGCCTGGATGGCTCAGTCGGTTAAGCCTCCGACTTCAGCTCAGGTCAGATCTCACGTTCATGGGTTTGAGCCCCGCATCAGGCTCTGTGCTGACAGCTAGCTCAGAGCCTGGAGCCTGCTTTGGGTTCTGTGTCTCCTTCTCTCTCTGCCCCTCCCCCTCTCATGCTCTGTCTCTCTCTGTATCAAAAATAAAGCATTAAAAAAAAAACTTTAAAAAAAAATGGGGCACCTGGGTGGCTCAGTTAGTTGAGCGTCTGGCTTCGGCTCAGGTCATGATCTCACGGTTCGTGGGTTCAAGCCCCGCGTCGGGCTCTGTGCTGACAGCTCAGAGCCTGGAGCCTACTTCAGATTCTGTGTCTCCCTCTCTCTCTCTGACCCTCCCCTGCTCGCACTGTCTCTCTCTGTCTCTCAAAAAAAAAAAAAACACATTAAAATAAATAAATAAAAGATTGTCTTCATTTTCAAATATTTGGTAATATTTCCAGATACCTTTCTTATTGATTTCTAATTTAATTCCATAGTGGATATATAATGAATTTGTTTTTAAGTTTTTTATTTTAATTCCAATATAGTTAACCTATAAGGTTATATTAGTTAAAGGTATACAATATACTGATTGGACAAATTTAAACATACTCTGCACTCACATATTCTTAATCCCCATCACCTATTTCACCCATTGCCCTGCTCACCTCCCCTCTGTAACCATCAGCTCTCTATAGTTCACTCTTGGCTTTTCTTTCTCTTTCAACTTCTTTCTCTCTTCCTCTTGTTTATTTTGTTTTTTAAATTCCACATGAGTGAGATCATTGTATGATTTATTTCATGTAGCATTATCTTATCTGGCTCCACCTATGTTGTTGGCAGGTGGCAAGATTTCATTCTTTTTATGACTGAATAATATTGCATTGTGTATACGTACTATTTCTTTACCCTTTCATCTGTTGATGGAGCTTGAGCTATCTACCTATTTGGTTATTTTAAATAACCAGAGAGATGCATATATATTTTTGAATTATTCTTTTCATATTCTTTGGGTAAATATTGCTTTAGTGGAGTTACTGGATCATATGGTATTTCTATTTTTAAATTTTTGAGGAACCTCCATACTGCTTTCCAGAAAGGCTTCACCTGTTTGCATTCCCATTAACCATGCATTGAGGGTTCCTTTTTCTCCACATTGTCACCAACACTTGTTATTTCTTGTGTTTTTAATTTTAGCCATTCTGGCATGTATGAGGTGATATCTCTTGTGGTTTGATTTGCATTTTCCTGATGATGAGTGGTGCTGAGCATCTTTTCATGTGTATTTTGGCCATCTATATGTCTTTGGAGAAATGTCTTCTGCCCATTTTTGAGTTAGTTTTGGGTGTTGAGTTGTATAATTTCCTTATATATTTTGGATACTAACCCTTTAGAGGATAGGTCATTTGCAAATACCTTCTCCCATTCAGTAGGTTGCGTTTTAGTTTTGTTCATTGTTTCCTTCACTGTGCAGAAGCTTTTTATTTTGATGTAGACCCAATAGGGGTTTTTTTTTTTTTCTAAAGCTTTTGTTTCTCTTTCTGCCAGAGTCCAGCTCCAGCAGGTCCAGGGTTCCCCTGAAGGATGGACGGTGTTGGCACAAAAGAGATGGGAATTGGCGAAGGGGGAAGGGAATGAGAGAGCCCGAGGATCTTTCTGATCAGCAGGCCGGCATCTCTGCACTGACCAGAGAGTCAGCCTTATTTATTGAAAACATGTATGGGGTACCAAACAGAAGTGGCAATTGCCTTAGACAATAATTTCTGATAACAAATTCTTTGGTATATAAAAATTTCCCAGAACATAGATTGATAGAAGACTCATGCATAACCTTTATCAATAGTGATTGAAGTAGGTGACTAGATGCTTATCACTTGAGGAAGGAAGGGATTGTTAGCATTCAAATATAAGGCAAAGTTTTTAGCATAGTAGAGGGAAAAATTAGTTCTTTTGTGAGCAGGGGTCAATTAGCCTGTTTTCTAGGGGAAGAAAACAAGTTTTCTCAGGAAATGTAACATTTGCTCCTATAATCACAAAAGAATAAACTGCTACAAGTTTTTTTCACAAGGTACAATTCACTTACTTTTAGCGTAAGAAGGTAAGTCACTCCTGGTATCAGTCAGGTGCCTTGGGGGGTCAGTGTTGAAGCAGAAATTGAGTGGGGGTTGAGTGGGTGTAGACACCAGTCGCCATCTGATGGTGGGAGGCCTTGCAAACCTGCCTTCCTTCAGAAATGGCTCCTAGCCATTCCTCAGGAGACATCTCTAGAAAAAATGTTGCCACAGCTAGCTGATGTCAGAGAAACTATTGGCCGTGCTCTCTTCTAGGATTTTTATGGTTTCAGGTTTCACATTTAGGTCTTTAATCCATTTTGAGTTTATTTTTGTGTATGGTGTAAAAATGTAGTCCAGTTTTCCCAACTCCACTTGTGAAAGATACTTTTTCCCATTGCATATTCTTTCCTACTTAGTTGAAGAATAATCATATGATTGTGGGTTTATTTGGGGCTCTATATTCTATTCTACTAATCTGTCTAATTCCCTGCCAGTACCATTTTGATTACTTGAGCTTTGTAATATGACTTGAAGTCTGGAATTGTAATACCTCCCTCTAATTTTGTTTCTCGTTTTCAGGATTGTTTTAGGTATTTGGGGTCTTTCGTGGTTCCATACAAATTTTAGGATTGTTTGTTCTAGTTCTGTGAAAAATGCTGTTGGTATTTTGATAAGAATTGCATTCAATCTGTAGATTGCTTTGGTAGGATGCACATTTAACAATATTTGTTTTCCCAGTTCATGAGCACGTTATTTATATCTTTCCATTTCTTTGTGTCATGTTCAGTTTTTTTAATCAGTGTTTCATAGTTTTCAGAGTACAATCTTTTACCTCTTTGGTTAGGTTTATTCCTAGGTATTTTATTATTTTTGGTGCAACTATAATGGGATTCCTTGCTTTATTTCTCTTTCTGCTGCTTCATTATTAGTATATAGAAATGCAAGAGATTTCTATATGTTGATTTTGTATTCTTCAACTTTACTTAGTTCATTTATCAGTGCTAGTAATTTTTTGGTGAACTCTTTAGGGTTTTCCCATGTCATCTGCACGTAGTGGAAGTTTTACTTCTTCCTTACCAATTCGTATGCCTTTTATTTCTTTTTGTTGTCTGGTTGCTGTGGCTACGACTTCTTGTTATATGGCAAATAACAGTGATGAGAGCAGACCTCCTTGTCTCATTCCTGACCTTAGGGGAAAAGCTCTCAGTTTTTCACCCTGAGTAGGATATATGCTGTGGGATTTCACTTAAGGTCTTTATTATGTTTGTTATGCTCCCTCTAAACCTACTTTGTTTTTTGTTTTTATCATGAATGTATGCTGTACTTTGTCAAATGCTATTTTTCTGCATCTATTTGAAATAATATGGTTTGTATCCTTATCTTAGTGATGTGCTCTATCATGATGATAGATTTATGCATATGAAACCACCCTTGTATCCCAGGACTAAATTCTACTTGATCACAATGAATGATATTTTAAATGTATTATTGGATTCAGTTTGCTAATATTTTGTAGAGGATTTTTACATCTTTATTCATATATTGGCCTGTAGTTCTTTGTGTTTGTGGTTTTTTTGTTTTGGGTGGTATCTTTATCTGGTCTTGGTATCAGAAAAATCCTGGTCCCACAGAATGAATTTGGAAGTTTTCCTTCCTCTTTTGTTTGTTGGCATAGTTTGAGGAGACTAGCTATTAACCCTTTTTTAAATGTTTGACAGAATTTGGGGCACCTGGGTGGCCCAGTCAGTTAAGTATCTGACTCTCAATTTCAGCTCAGGTCATGATCTCATGGTTTGTGGGATCAAGCCCTGAGTTTCAGGTTTCACACTGAGCATGGAGCCTGCTTGGGATTCTCTTTATCTCAAAATACATACACAGTAAAAAATAAAATATGTTTGATAGAATTTGCCTGAGAAGCTGTCTGGTTCTAGACTTTTGGGTTTTTTTGGAAGTTTTTTGATTACTAATTCAATTTCATTGTTGGTGACCATTCTGTTCAAATTTTCTATTTCTTTCAGTTTTGGTAGGTTATATGTTTCTAGGAATTCATCCATTTCTTCTAGGTTGTCCAGTCTGTTGGCATATAACATCTCCTAGTATTCTCTTAAAGTTCTTTATATTTATATGGTGTTGGTTGTAATTTCTCCTTTCATTTATGATTTTGAGTCCTCTCCCCCCTTTTTTTAATGGGTCTCCCTAGAGGTTTATCGATTTTGTTGATCTTTTCAAAGAACCAGCTCCTGGTGTCATTGATCTGTTCTTTTGTTTTTATAGTCTCTATATCATTTATTTCTGCTGTAATTTTATTATTTCCTTCTTTCTGCTGGTTTTGGGTTTTGTTTGATCTTTTTCTAGTTCCTTTAGGTATATGGTTAGCTTGTTTATTTGAGACTTTTCATGTTTCTTTAGATAGCCTTGTATTGCTGTAAACGTTCCTTTTAGAACCACTTCTGCTAAGTCCCAAAGATTTTTTATTGCTGTCTTCATTTTCATTTGTTTACATGTAATTTTTTATTTCTTCTTTGATACCTTGGTTGACCCATTCATTTATTAGTAGCACATTATTGAACCACCAAATATTTGTGTTCTTTGCAGATTTTCTCTTGTGGTTGATTTCTAGTTTCATAGCACTGTGGACAGAAAAAGTGCATGGTGGGACTTTGATCTTTTCAAATGTGTTGAGACTTATTTTGTGGCTAATATGTTATCTGTTTTGGAGAATGTTCCAAGTGTGCTTGAAAAGAAAGTGCAGTCTGCTATTTTAGGATGTTCTGAACATATCTGTTAAGTCCATTTGGTCTATTGTATTATTCAGAGCCACTATTTCTTTGTTGATTTTCTGTTTAGTTATGTCCATTGATGTAAGTGGGATGTTAAAGTCCCCTACTATTATTGTGTTACTACTGATTAGTTCTTTTATATTTGTCTTTAACTGCTTTGTGTATTTGGGTGCTCCCATGTTGGGTGTATAAATATTTTCAATTACTGTATCTTCTTGGATTGTCCCCTTTATTATATATAATGTTCTTCTTTGTCTCCTGTTACAGGGTTTTAAATTCTATTTTGTCTAAGTACTACTCCCCCAGCTTTCTTTGACATCCATTTGCACAGTAAATGTTTCTCTATTCCTTCACTTTTAATCTGCAGGTGTTTTTAGTCTTACAAAGAGCATATAGATGGATTTTGTTTTTTTTAATCCACTGTCAATCCTTTGTTTCCATTGGAGTACTTAAGTCCATTTACATGCAAAGTAACTACTGATAGGTATGTACTGTCATTTTGTTACTAGTTTTGTGGGATTTTTTGTAGTTTTTCACTGATCTTTGTCTTGGTTTCTTTCATGATTTGCTGATGTTCTTTAGTGATATACTGGAATTCCTCTCTTTATTTATTGCATTTTTACTGTTTAATTTATGGTTATCATTAGGTGTATATATAACATCTTCTGCCTTTAGCATAGTCTGTGTGAAGCTGATGGTTGCTAAGAAAGAGGGGAGAGAATCCCAAGCAGCCTTTGCAACGTAAGCACAGAACCTGACACGGGGCTTGCACCCCTGAACCGTGAGATCGTGACCTGAGCTGAAATCAAGAGTTGGCTGCTTAACTGGTGTGAATGAGTGTACGAATATTCTTTTTAAGACCCTGGTTTCAGTTATTTTGGGTATATGTCCAGACGAGGAATTGCTGGATCATAAGATAAATCCTTTTTTAATTTTTTAAGAAACTGCCATACTGCTTTTCCACAGGAGCTGTCTCATTTTAAATCTTCACAAATGGTGCATGTAAATTCTCAGTATTTTTACCAGCAGTTTTTGTGGGTTTGGTTTTATTTTTTTTTATAGTAGTTATCCTAATATTTATGAGGGGGTTATCTCTCATTGTGGTTTTGATTTGCATTTCCCTAATGATTCATAATATTGACTGCCTTTTTATGTGCTTGCTAGACATTTGTATATCGTTTTTGGACAAATGTCTACAAAATAGGCAAAGGACTTCCATAATTGGTTGACTGTGCTGTTACTGGATTATAGGAGTTCTTTACCTATTCTGAATATTAACTCCTTATCAGATACATGATTTGCAAATATTTTCTCCTACAGGATGCTTTCACTGCATCCTGCAACTTTTGTATATTAGGTTTTCATCACCATTTATCTGAAGATATTTTCTAATTTACTTGCCATTTACTCTGTTGATTTTATCCTTTAATGTAGTAGTTAATTTTCTTTATTTTTTGTTGTCACTTGTACTGTTGGCATCCTAAGAAATCACAACCAAATCCAATATCATGTACCATGTCCTCTGTGTTTTCTTCTAATAGCTTCATAATTTCAGGGATTACATTTAGGTGTTTAACCAAACACGAGTTAATTTTTGTATATAGTATGATATAGGTGTACAGGTTCATTACTTTGTTGGAGAAATCAAGTTTCCTAGCACAGTATTTTAAAGAGGATGTCCTTTCCCAGTGAATGGTCTTGGCACCCTTGTCAATATAATCATTGGTCCTTATGTGCATAGGTTTACTTCTGGGCTTTCTGTTCCATTGGACTGTATGTCTTTTATGAAGGTATCACATTGTTTTGATCACTGTAGCTTTGTAATAAGTTTTGAAATCAAACTATGAGACCTCCAACTTTGTTATTCATTTCAGGGTTGTTTGACTATTTGTGATCCTTTGAGATTCCATATGAGTATTGGATGTTTCTATTTCTATATAAAAAAAAAACCACACAGTTGGGATTTTGGTAGAGATTACATTGAAAGTAGAAATATCTGTTGGATCATATTGGCATC
Organism: Suricata suricatta; assembly: GCF_006229205.1. Lineage (NCBI taxonomy): Eukaryota > Metazoa > Chordata > Mammalia > Carnivora > Herpestidae > Suricata > Suricata suricatta. The sequence goes on from NC_043708.1 coordinate 94,662,056, forward strand.
CTAACAATATTAAGTCTTTCCAATCCACAAACATAGAATATCTGTCCATTTATTTGGATTTAAATCCTTACAGCAGTGTTTTCAAGTTTTCAGTGTAAAAAGTCTTTCATTTCCCTGGGTATGGTTATTCCTAAGTATTTTATTCTTTTGATGGTTTTCTTTTTAGGAATGTTCTTAGTATAAAAATATAACTGATTTTTGTGTATTGATTCTATAACTTGCAGCTTTACCAAATGAACTTATTCTTATAGCTTTCTTGAATCTTTATGGTTTTCTACATACATGTGTTATCTATGAACAGAAATCATGTTTCTTTCTCTTTTTTTGGATGCCTTTTATTCATTTATTTTTTCCTGGATGCTCCGACCAAGACTTCTAGGACTATGTTGGATACAGTGGCAAAAGTGGGTATCCTTGTCTTTTTCTTGATAATAGAGGAAAAGCTTCTGGTCTTTTACCACTGAGTATATTAGCTGTGGGCTTTTCATGCGCGGCTTTTATGATGTGAAGTAGGATCATGGTTTTTTTTGTTGAATGTTTTTATCATGAAAGTGTATTTAATCTTCTCAAATCCCTTTTTTATTTACATCTTTCAAGAAAATTGTGTTTCTCTCATGGTGTTAATATGGACTGTTACATTGATTTTCATTATATTGAACCATCCTTGCTTCCATGAATATATCACACTTGGCCATTCTATATAATTCTTTCCTGTACTGTGGAATTGTTTGCTATTATTTTGTTGAGGATTTTCATATCAGTGAGAGATCTTGGTCAGTACAGTTTTGTTGTATTTTTGTCTGGCTTTGCTATTAGACTGATGCTGGCTTCCTAGAATGAAGTCGGAAGTGTTCTCTTCCGTTTGGGTAAAGAATTTGAGGATGGCTCATGTTCATTTTTCTTTAAGTATTTGGTGGAATTTACCAGTAAAGCCATCTAGTTCGGGCATTTCCTTGTTAAAGGCTTTTTGAATACTCCTTCACTCTCCTAACTAGTTACAGATTTATTGGTGTTCATAGTATTCTCTTCTGTATTTCTGGGGTGTTAGTTTTAATGTCTACTCTTGCCATTAATTTAAAATCTTTAAAAAATAAATAATACAATATTCCAAAATGGGAGCACCTGGGTGGCTCAGTTAAGCGTCTTTGCCCAAGTCACAATCTCACTGTTCGTTAGTTCAAGCCCCACGTTGGACTCTGTGCTGACAGCTCAGAGCCTGGAGCATGCTTTGGATTCTGTGTCCCTCTCTCTCTCTGCCCCTCCCCCACTTGTTCTCTCTCCCTCTCATAAACATTAAAAAAAGTTTTAAAAACTCCCAAAATGACTTTATTTCTATAAAATCAGTTGTAATGTCCCCTTTTTCATTTTTTTAGTTTTTTTGAGAGTGAGCAAGCATGAGCAGGGGAGGAGCAGAGGGAGAGGGAGAGAGAGAATTTTAAGCAGGCTCCATGCCCAGTGTAGAGCCTGATGTGGGACTTGATCTTACAAGCATGACATGACCTGAGCTGAAATCAAGAGTCAGATATTTATAGATTGAGCCACTCAGGCACACATACCCCCCCCTTTCATTTCTGTTGTTGAGTCATTTTTTTTTTCTTAATCTAGATCTTAAAGAATGAACTCTTGGTTTCATTGATTTTTCTCTACTGTTTGTTTCATTTATCTCTGCTCTAATCTTTATTATTTCCTGTTTTCAACTAGCTTTGGGTTTAGTTCTCTAAGTTATAGTGAGCTTGTTGATTGAGATATCTTCTTTTTCAATGTAAGCATTTATAGCTATACATTTCATTTTCCCCTTAGCACTGCTTTCACTGCATCCTGTAACTTGTTATCTTCAGATAAATGGTGATGAAAACCTAATATATTTTCTAATTTCTCTTGTGATTTCTTCAACTTCTTTGTTTAAAAGTATATTATTTCCCATGTATTTATGAATTTTCCAGTTTTCCTTCTGCTATTGATTCCTACTTTATTTCACTGTGAACAGAAAAGACACTTTGGTTTCAGTCTTTTAAAATTTACGAAGACTTGTTTGTGGCCGCAAATAGTCTATTTTGGAGAATCTTTCATGTACACTTAAGAAAAATGTATTCTGCTTTTCTTGGGTGGAATATTCTAATATGTATTTTGGGACCAGTTGGTCTGTATGGTTTTTCAAGTACTGTTCTTACTGCGCTATCCATTATTCTAAGTGGGGTATTGAAGTATGCTTTAACTCTAGAGCTATTTTATTCTCCCACCAGTTTTGTGTGTGTGCTTCATATATTTAGGAACTAGTGTTTGGTGCATATATAATTGTTACAGCTTCTTGTGGAATTGAGCCTTTTATTATTACATAATGGCCTTTTGTGTGTGTGTGTGTGTGTGTGTTGTACCTGTTTTGACCTGAAGTCTATTTTGTCTGGTATTATAGCTGCCTCCATCCTCTTTGGTTACCATTTGCATGGAATAACTTTTCCCATCCTTTCACTTTCAATCTGTGTTGCCCTTAGATCTAAAGTGAGTCTCTTGTAGACACTATATACTCGGATCTTGTTTTTTAAACCCCATCTATGGGGACTTTAATTCATTTACATTTCAAGTTACAAATGGGGAAGAAATTCCTATTACCATTTTGTATTTTCTGCATGTCTTAAAGCTCTTCTGTCATTTAAATGTCTTAATTTCCTAGGAGTCTCAGCCTTGCTGCTTCTCAGGGCCTTGGATGTTATATTTTATTCCTCTGCCCATAATCTCTTGCCCTTAGGCGTTCATGGTTCTGCAGCCCCCCTGCAGCCCCCAAGCACAGCAGTTCCCATCAGTGCTGAGTCAGGCAAGGCAGTCCCTCAGGCAAGCCCCAGACAAAGCAGAACATCATAAGCAAATTTCCACTTTTTTCTTCCATGAATTGAAAGGCTTCTTCCTTCCACTAGGCCAGGAGAGTAAGGGGAAAGGGTGAGCATAAATGCCATAAAACTTCCTATCATGTTGAATGTGGCTTTTTCTTGGTTAGGTGTGTGGTTGTTTCTAAAGTCCACATTACATTGCTGTGTAGATTGTCTCTTCGGTGTTTCCCTGTGTATTTGTTGGGGGACAAGGGCCCGGAGCCTCCAATCTTGGTGACATCACTGTCAATTATCTTTTAAAGAAATTTATTTTGAAAAGAAAAAGTCTAAGGTTTGTTGTTATTTCTGGTACTTTATGTGCATGTAGATTCAGATTTTCTTCTGGTATCATTGTCGTGGTGTATAAAAGGCTTCTTTTAATATTGAAAATCTTCCTGTACTTAAATAAATTCTAATGATCCATCTTAAAGCTCACGGACACTTTTTCTGCACTGTCCAAATTGCTGCAGAGCTCATTGTTAACATTTGTCAAGATTACAAACTCGCCCTGGTCAGGCCACAGCTGAATTCTCTGCCTAGCTCTTTAGCTCACAGCTCTTGCCTTTCACGTTGCCTTTCCGAGGGGGTCTCACCCAGCGTGTGGGCTACCTAGGTGTCTGCCAAGGAGTTGTGGGTACTTGGAAGACTCTATTCTTTCCAGGATTTGCCACCTGGAAATTTCTACCACCCTGGCAACCCTGCTCTTTGATTCCTCAGCCCAGTAAGACTGATTTTCCCTTGAGGTCTGTCTCCTGTGAACCCATGAAGTGGGAAGTGCTCTCAGAAGCCAGCTGAATGTGGACCTCAGTCAGTTTATTTCCCTTCTTCAAGGATCACATCACCTCTACTTTCTGCTTACTACTAATTACTCATCTATGCCTTCAAATATGTTTTTGTTATCCTTCGAAGAGTTGGGTCCACTACAAGCTACTCTGCCAGTATTGGAATTAGAACTGAATTATTTTTAAAATGTTTAAAATATGTGAGTTATCAAAGTTACCCTTATTTAGTAATGTGAAGATGATTTATAAAAGTTTTATATTTTAAAGGTAGTTATTACTAATGTGACTATAGTTTTTATAATTTAAAGACTATATCAGATTTGTTTTTCCTTGTGCAGGATATTGCCAATGAGGAACACAAAAAAATTGAAGCATTAAAATCAGAAAACAAGAAGCTAGAGAAACAAAAAGGAGAATTAATGTTAGGGTTCAAGAAGCAGCTAAAATTAATTGATGTTTTAAAAAGACAGAAGGTGAGTCTATCCTAAAAAAAGTTAACTCATAGATAGAATTTGGACTTCTATACTCAAATAGTTATTTCTACTTTAGATATGTTTTTTGATATGCTTAGGTACAAATTTTCAACTATGTAACATACATAAGATTTCTATATAACAAGTCACCCAAGCAACTGGATATTTTCATGCAGGTAAATTAGATGTGGAAAATGGGATTGGTAAATACAGTATGAGCACTCCCTAATTAAAGAAAGTATGTACAAGAATAACTTATGGGATTGGTTTGCCCCTTTAAACACTGAGGAGTGAAAATTGATTCCATATCACTCTTCCCTTCTCTACACGTGGCAATGAGAAGATTCATAGTCATAGTTCTACTGCTTGTTATCCTTAGAAGAGTTGGGTCTATTTATGTATTTAAATATTACTGAAACAGGTTCATTCAGTAACCACCATGGACAAATAGGCTTGTTATAGGCTGACCCTTGAATGTAATGATTTCAAATGTATATTGGAATTAGCGTACACATCCAACAGAACTTATAATTTGATAGCATATTTATATGCACATTTTTATCAACTGCCTGTTCTGTGGTGTACTCTTAATACTAAAACAATATTGATTTGTTACAAACACAGATGCATATTGAAGCTGTCAAGATGCTGTCTTTCACTGAAGAGGAATTTATGAAGGCTCTTGAATGGGGAAATTCATAAATGATCTACTTTAATTAGTCTGTATAACTGATTGTGTACCCATGTACATTTTAAAGTTTTAATGATTTTTTTACTCTATAAGTAATGAAGATATTTGATAATGAAATCAAAGCAGTTGCAACAAATTTCCTGTTTATATTATAGTAAAGGGCAAGTGGGTCACAATTTTCTAATAATCACATATCAATTTTGTATCCCCCAAATCTAAAGTATTTTAATGATCTGGAGATTTAATTTTAGTTCGTAAATGACAGTTTATGTGATAAAAAGAGAATTTCTAAGTTCTTATTGACAATAAATCACTTTGAAATTCCTCACTCTTTACTATTCTTTTCCCTTATAGTAGAAAGAAAAAGATGCTTTCCCAAAACACAAATACCAACAGAACTGTAGTCTGAATGGAGATGCAGAAAAAGCTCCGAGCAGCAGGAGTAGTGTGGAGAAGTTAGTCTCCCGGGTTTGGCCTCTAATGGATTTATATAGAGAGAATGTTGTAATGTGGTATGTAACTCAGGTCTTCACTTGATCAGTCCAAGAATAAGAATTTAACTAACAGGAATTAACTGTATACTGCCATTTAGTCAGAAAATAAACATTTTCTTATAGATAATTGTTTACAAATGATGAAATACAGAGATAGAAAATCCAAATAGATTGTAGTCTATCACTGACCTGTGAAACAAAAGGCACACTGACATCTAGTGGTGAAAACAAAACAATCCAGGTTTTACCACATCTTGATGGTATCACTTCCCTTCACAAAGTTCGCTCCTTTTCTGATAGACTTTTCTAAACTCTTCACCAAGCATATTGATATCATCTCCCTTTTTAAATACTCCCTATAAGAAAAATATTTTGTGGGTTACTTCAAATGCCAGAATATTTAACTAAATAAGACTATCATATACAGACTACAAAAATTTGTAGTTATCTCCAAGACAGTGAAATCCATTTCATAGTTTTATGAATAATATTACTAGTCTCTGAAAATTATGACTCTATGTATAATGAAACATTTGACCTGAGTTCATCAGCTCGAGTATTGGAATTTGTAATAGGGATCTGGGCTCTTCTATTTTCCTACTGCAAGCACTACTGCCTGGATTGGCTGCGTGAGGATTTCATAAGGTTGGAGCGAGGTCCGGATTAAGAGGCTGAGCTTTGCCAGATTCATGCATGGGATTGGCTCTCACCTCGGTTCTGTGGCTGATGAGCAAACATTCAGCCTGTAGCAAAGACTCCAGGTTTGGAGGTATATGCCATTTGAACAAGCCCTTTGAAATTCTCCAGGCTTTTGTCTTTTCCCTTAGAGTATACAGTAAAAGGCTCTTAAATATTTATTTATATAATTTGAAGGAGTTAAAGAATAATTTAGGTCAGTTGGAGCCTTTAGGATCTAAAGATTAAAATCATTTTGGGATAACAGGTTTATTAGACTATCTACACATTTACTTTCTTTTAAAAATATCTAAACTCAGACTCTCCAGAATTTGTAGTCTATCATTTCATATTCATTAACCCAATCAGCCAATTAGACTATAAGGTCCTGTGGGACAAGAAATAATTACTCATATATTTCCCTTTTTCCTTAGCACTGGACTGAACACAAAATAAGCACTTGATTCTTACCACTGAATAAAATATCAAACAACATTTCTATATTTGAAGGTCGCAAATTGCATTTACATGAGTCCAGATGTTTATGGGGCTTAGGAAACTCCGTTGTTACTTCATTTATAGTCAGAGTGTATCCCACTTATATATGAAAATCTGTTATTTTCTGGAAATACTTTCAAAACCAGGTTACCTAGTGCCTACTTCTAACCTCCCATTATAAGGCAGCTCTGTTTTGGACTTGGTTCAAGCATGTGTCTGTTACCAGTGTTACCAATTACAAGAGTTTCTCCATACAAAAAGTATCACAGTTGCTTTAGGATAGGTAGTTTTAGACTTCCTACATCAAAAAGGGAGAAAATAGCTTCTAAAATTTAAATTCAGTAATCTAGCTCCTACTTTAAGAATGTGCCAAGATTTGGAGCGCCTGGGTGAGTCAGTCAGGTAAGCTTCTGACTTCAGCTCAGGTCACGCTCTCACTATCCATGAGTTCAAGCCCCAGGTCAGGCTCCATGCTGAGGCCTTGGAGCCTGCTTCAGATGCTGTGTCTCCCTCTCTCTCTGCTTGCACTGAGTCTCTTTCAAAAATAAACATTAAAACAACAACAACACAATGTGCCAAGACCAACTCTCTCATTTTAGAGACAGATGTTCAATGTCTGCCTCCAATCTTTGTAACAGGCAAAAGTAAGTGAACCCCAGGCCCTCTGAAATCTCAATTACCATGTTTTTTCCCCACTATTAGAAGTTAGGAAGATTATACATTGAATTAATTCTCACTTACCTTAGGGAGATAGCCTAGTAACTTAGTAGCATGTTCTTTGAGGAGTTTTAGTCTTTCTTCTTCAATAATTGCATTAATACACCCTTGTCGTCTTTGCTGCAACTGCCATTCTTCCAGGTCGTGTTGCTGGAAATGTAAATGAAATTTTATTGTCACATAATACATTAATCTTTTAAGAAGTCATCAAATAAAGCTATCCTGCAGTGGATTAGATAAAACTGAACGATTTTTGACACTAACTTCAGAAAATATTATGTAATATATATATCTTTTATATTTATTGTATATGCATGTACCTCTTACCTTTTATAGTCACTATTCCCTTAAAGTTGCAAAAATAATAGTCATAAACTGGCAAGTATATAGCTTCAGAACAATATCTTCATTACCAAGGGAAAAATGTACAAAGAATTTCCTAATTAATTCAAGTATTTATGTAATGTTTACCATAAGCCAATGGCTGAAGGGAGCTTAAGTGTAAAAACCCAAAAAACCTGGATAAAACAGAATAGGGGTATCTAGAAGTTAAATATTTCCATGTGTGTGAAAAATTTCAAGAGCCCATAGGAAGCCCAGGAGTAGCAGCAAGTGTTCTAACAGGAGAACCAGAGTTTCTCATAAATGCTCATACAGCCGCACCAAAATTCTGTGGAGTAGTGATGAATTCCTACATAAAAATAAAGTCGTGTTAATGTTAAGCTTGTTTGTGCAGTAACTAGTTTCCTAGGGTCACAGTTTCTTCATAACTCTTCATAGTTACCGAATAAAGGTAAAGAAGGCTGCTAGGACACAGCCAGGTCCAATGCCATTAAACCTTTGGCGGCTTCTAATGAGACTATATTGTCTACTATGTTACATTATTTGCATTACAGAATCAGGAGCAGCATTGGTAGCTGAGAAAAGCCTTATACTCTCTCTCCCCCATCTTGTTACTGAATAAAAGAGTTGGGTGGCTCTTATTTATTTTAACTCTAAGACGATCTGAGGTAACAGAATCTGTCATGGAATCATTACACCTGAATTTGTTTTGAGCCTCCATTTCTAAGGCTCCCTTAGTCAGGTGTGGTCACACCAGGGCTTGATTTCTGCCAGTGGAATATAAGCAGAAGTGTCTCATGGGAGAGGCCACACATAGGTTGTATACACCTGCTTTGTCTTTCTTCACCTCTTTCATCTGCTACTTGAAACATGAAGGGTGAAGATCCAGTTTAGACTATGAAGGTAAAGGCTATACCCTACAGAAGCCACAGTGAAATGCTAGGATGACCCTGGTCCCCGAAGGCTGAATAAAGCCTCCATTCCAGCCCAGAATTCGCTATCTTTAGACGTTCATGTGAGAATAGTAAACTGTCTACTAAGCCACTATTAATTTGATACTCTGTACCTGCTGCTAAACCTGATCATAATTGATCTGTTTCTTATAAAAAGAAAATGAAAAAAATTCAGAAATATTGTGAGGAAAGCTCCCCTGTTTAGATTTTGTCCAATGATGTATCATCTCTAATTCGCGTAGAATATAAGATTTCTCTTCTTCAGATGTGGTAAACACATTAAATATTTATCCTAATAAACATTTTCATAGTACATTATAGTATATCATTTAGAAAGTATGAAACCAATTTTTCCATTCAGACAAACTGAATAGAGCTGGTAGTAGGAGACTATTTCCTGGGGAGTTTTAGATTTTGTCTAACCATATGATTTTTTTAAAGAGGTAAACAGAATTGTAGTTACCAATTTAGGAATATCACTGAAGTCTAAAAAAAAAAAAAAGAGAGCCTTATAGGATAATGGAATGGAATGGATTAATATGGTCCATGATCATGAAAATCTACCCTTGCTCTTGGGCCAGAAGAAAAATATGACCCAATCTCACAGACACCTTAAGCACACAGCTCCATTTTAGGAATATTTACATTAGAAAAAATTAAGAAAATGAAGATAAATTGTAGATGTATGTATCCTTTAAGTGGTTATATGTGATTTCCATTTATAGTTGCCTTGCTAACTTTTCTAAGAGCTTGCTAATTAGCTCTGTAGGCCATGAGATGGGGTGGTCTCTCACTGTTTCTACCTCTTTCTAGGCAAGTATGCAAAGCTTCCCTATCAATTACAAAAGTCATCTAGTTTTCATCCTCCTTGATTGCTCTGCTTGTCTGACACTGTCGATCACCCTCCTTGATTTAAGAAACATTTATTATTTACCACTTGCCAAGCAAAATGCTAGGTACATAAAGGTTAACCCTTAAAGGTTAGGATAGATCATGACTGGCTTTATCAAAGCTAAGGAACTGGGATTTTATGCTTTAGGAATCCATTTAGGTGTAAGTACAAAAAGGACATATGAATTTTTTAAACCTGTAGTGAGTAGTCATAGGGAGCCAGTAGATGACGGTTTCAGTAGTCCATGGGAATGGTATTAAATGTCTGAACTAAGTTATAAAGAAAAGAAACTGAATTTAAGACTTATTACTGAAGTAAAGTCAATGGAATTTGGTGGCTGACTAAAAATTACTAGATAGGAATGGGGAAAAGTCCAGGAATGATTTCAAAGTCATAGACTTGGGTGACTGAATATGCTGTCTTTAACCAAGATTCAGGCTACAGAAACTGGAAAAAGTTTGTCTGGAAGGGTCACTTTTGGAGAGCGAAATTCTAAGGCACCTAATAGATTTCCAACTATATCATTTAGACATCTGGAAATTTGACAACAGAACTACAGTGTGAAATGAATAAAGAAGAGAGCTAAAAACTGAACTCCAAGTACCCCCCCCCCCACTTCATGGAGCAGGCAAGAAACAGAGCTGACCTCTCTTGGTTTTCTGTGACTACAACCATCCCGATTCTCTTGCCTTTCTGACCATCTCTTGGTCTTGTCATTGTTTTTTCCCCCTCCTCCTCCTACTCCTAAGTAGGAATGTTCGCCAATAGATTGAAATTTATTTTCTTTGTTTTCTCTCGGACATCACCCCCTCACTGACTGTGAAAGCAATAGTGCTATTTAGTGGGCGTAGCAGGTGTAATCCCCCTCTCACCTCTCCAGACTCAACTAACTGGTCAGCTAGCCCCGCCCGGTCTGTCTCCCTAGCATCTCTGGGATGGCACCCTTCTCCATCGGGACAGGCTTCCCCTACCTCTCATGGACTGACGGTAGTGACGTCCTAACTGATCTCCCTGTCTCCAGTCTCACTCCCAGTACCACTACTCAAGTTATCTTTCCAAGTGTAGATCTTCTCGTCTGGCTTTCTTAATTCTTCAGTGGGCTCCCCTGGATAAAGACCACTTTCCTTAAAATGCCACCAAGGGCATTCATGATCTGTGCCCTGTCTACCACGCCAAGATGCCCATACCAGTATATTTATTATCACGTGTACCTGACATGTCTTTATAGACCGTTTTTATATCTTTTCTTTAACCAAGACCATAAACTCATAGATGTCATGGACTTGGCTGTACGAATGTTCTCAACAACAACCCGTGTCTAGCACATAGAAAGCATCAATAAATACATTCTAGATGCATTAATAAATGGCCAGAAAATGTCTATGCCATATGACTAGTCAGCAGGTATCTAACGTCAATCATCTGGCACATAAAAGGGTCCCCGTTAAAGGCTGAGTGGACGAATAGATGAGCTGACTGCCGTTCAAGGATAAACACTTTTCTTACTTTGTCTGCAAGGAACTGGTTGCGACGCTCTTCAATAAGTTTTTCCACAGCCCTCCTGTGTTCTAGCTGCTTCATTCTTTGTTTCTGAGCATTCATCAGTTCTATCCGGTCATCCTCAGCAAGCTTAGCTAGCATAGCTTTTCTAAAGTTCTCCTCTTCCTCTTTCGCAGCCTGGAGTACTAGTTCCTTCAGGGCCATTTGTTCTAGAAAATCTTGTTTCAACTCCTTTTGCTTTCTTGATTTCTCTTCTGCTTCCTCCTAAACAACAATCCATAAACATTGATTCAGTAACTTTCTTTACAAAAGATTTATAAAGAAAGGATGGGTACAGTTTGGTTAAGTGCAGTGTTACAATATGAAATAAAATGAAAAATTAAGCCTTTCAAGATAACACTTTTCCCCATTCTTTTAACACTAGTTGGATAAAGGACATGTTATTTTAGACTGCCTTCTTTAATTTTTACATTTTTATTTGTATATATTTTGAAAGGAACAGATATAAAAACTTTTTTGCACACCTGAGGTCATTAAATCTGTAGTCTGTGAAATTTGTACCCACAAAAAATCATTCTAGAATCTTGCCTGACATTGTGGTTCAAATTACTGGCAAATCTATTTCTGAATAATCATCTCCAAGTGACATCACAAGTTTTTTAGGAAAATTCAAATACACATGGAGCAGTTAAAGTCTTTTCCTGTAACATGGGACTGATGTAGATTTTAATTCCTTCTCAACTGTCACCAGTCTTGCCTAATTCAGACACAGTTTCCAGGAGGTAAGCCACATCCTCAAGGCAATCAAAATACTGCCTTCGCAGCAGCCATTGGTCAGGGTTCTCACAGGTAACGCGGACTAGGAGGGGGTTACTACAGGCCAGCAGGCGGCAGGCCTCCCAGGTGGCTCTTCGGGAGCGCTCACCACCGCGGCTCGGAGTCCGTGATGGGGACTCTACCGAACCTTCTCCCAGCGATGCAGTCTTCCGCACGTGGCTGTGACCTCACTTTGCCCACTTCTGTCCTAACGCCTTGAGTGGAGAGTAACTTGAGAGATAACCTAGGTCCTATGAAGCATCCCAGCTAAAAGAAAATAAATATGGTTTTTACTTTATAGCCTTTATAATAAATTAAGACAGAAAGTAGCAGAGTGGACTTTAAGCGACCCAATCTAGAATATCAGCTATAGCAACTTTGTTCATTATCTTGAATGTTCCACTTCTTTCTCTTCACTTGCCTCTATCTAATCTCCTATTCAAATCCTACCTCCTCCAGAAAGTCACTCTAATTCATACATCTCTCTCTTTTCGGCCTCTGATACATTTAATTTTCTAATCATTAATTTTATTTCAGATACCCATGCCTTATCTCCTCACTAGAAATAGATTCCTAGAGAGCATACTTTTTAAATTACTTATATGTTATTTTTCTTTGGGATGCTGGGCACAGTGTTTTTATGATATAGTTTACGTTCATCTCCATGTTTCATATAGAAGTCAGAAAGCTCACTGAAGGCAGATACTGTCAGCTTTGAACTCCTCTAGAGTTTATCAGAATACCTTGCACACAGAAAATACATAGTGAACCAAATGAACTGCTGACATTTCCTGCATCCATCTCCCATACAAATTTTAGTCTAATCCATCAGTGGTAAAGACATCTGGCAGACATCCCAGAAAGCAGGGAAATGTTAGCAAAACAACACAAAACAAAACATTATTCACTGTATTGTTTTCAACTAGAAAAATGTCCCTATACTCTGATATGCCTGGATCAGGATTATATACTTATATAATATGAACCACATAATTTTCCAACCTTTTCCATATTCTAAAGTCCACAGTGTGGTTTGAGAAATAGCTGTTCACTGAAGGTTTGAAATAATTTGCTGAAAACATTGCTCTGAGCCCAGAAACGTTTACAGGTATCTTGGTCTGGGTTCTCCCCTGAAAGCAGAATCTTATACAGATATTTGTGAATACATGTTTTATGAGAGAGGCAGATCTCAGGAAGAAGTAGTGAGGGACAAGCAGAGAGAAATCGGGACGGGAGAGAAGCCAACACAGGGGTCCTCACTGAACCGGGTACGACATGGGCAACCGTGGCTTCATCCTGCCGGGATCTCGTGAGGAACGCGTGAAGCACCGTTCAGGTCTGACCTCAAAGCTGGCAGGAAGGGGCATGTGCCCCTTCACTTCTGTCCGCTGTTGGCTGAGGGATGCCGCAGGGGTGGTTCACGCCTGCGCTCACCACACCACCACCAGGACGCGGCGAGCGGAGTCAGGGGAGCCCTCACCGGGGTGCTCCACTCACGCAGAGGTGAGGCTAAGAGGGCTGAGGCAGGGCGCAACACGCTTTTCACACAGGAAATATCCTTACTCATCTTATTTTGGCCTTTTCACATTTTTTGAAATCACTGTATTTTTAATGCAGAAAATAGGGCCATTAAGATTTTCCCATTTTGTAAGTATACAATTAAATGACTGTTCACTATTTTCTCATCTTTTTTCTTTATACACCTTTTAGTCCTTCTAGTTGTGTTTGCTTTCTTTTTTTAGTATGTTTTTCCACAGTAAAAGCTTTACCCCCTAATCCTAAGTAACTGGATTAATTAATGCTAATGTGTTCTCCTGATTTTGGTAAATTTCCACTTGTACCTTTATGATTCCCTTCCATATGCTGGCCTCATACTTGAATTTCTATTGTTTTTCTAAGTCACTGAGTTGGTTGCCTGGATAATATTTGCTAATATTTCTTGTTAAAAATTAATGGCCTCAGAGATCAGTTTTATAAACCTGATAAGATTTTGATGTGTGCTAATCTCATCCTCTAAATTACTACAGATTTTCTCTTCAAACAATAATAATTGAAAACAATATTTTTTGATTTTCAGATAGGAAATGAAAATATTTGTCACTGATTTCTAATGACATTTCTCCTTGTCTTATTCTGGTAAATTTTCTTTGGAGATTTAATAGCTTTTAAAGTTATGCACTTCAATGTAGTGTTACATAGAAGATTAAATGTTTATCCTGTAATACCCTAATTATCAATTATGCCTTACACCTGTGATATCATTTAATGTTCTATTTATCTGATGATGACTTTGCGTATTTGCTTCCCATTAGTCCATATATACCTGTTACACCTTCATCCACCACTTTATTCTTAACTTTGTTGGGTAATTTGATATTAGGTATATATAAATGGATTACATTAAGTTGTTTTTAAAAAGAAGTGTACATATTTTACATTTTAAAAAAATTTTTTAATATTTATTTTTGAGAGAGAGCAACAGAGCATGAATGGGGGAGGGGCAGAGAGAGAGGGAGATGCAGAATCTGAAGCAGGCTCCAAGCTCTGAACTGTTAGCACAGAGCCCAACGTGGGGCTCAAACCCACAAACTATAAGATCATGATCTGAGCTGAAGGTCAACACTTAACCAACTGAGCCACCCAGGAGCCCCTATATTTTATATTCTTATATGCAGATAATCAAAGAATATACACAAAACGGGTTTTGATATCAATACATGGTATCTACTTCTTCCTCACTGATGAAAGTTTCTCTAAAATGATCTGTTTTGTTACAGCTAAAAAATATTAAAAATATTAACAGTCTATTGTATACTTGGCTATTCATAGACTTGTTTTATTAAGTCTTTGTTCAAACTTCTTGCTCATTAAAAAAGTTTATTATTCTATTACTGAGTTATGAGTGTTCTTTCTATATTCTGAATAAAAAGTGTTTATAAAATACATGTACGGAATAGTGTTTCCCAGATTGAGGCTTGCATTTACATTTTCCTAACAGTGTTAGGAAATTATTAGTTTTGATGAAACCCAATTTGTAACTTCTTCCTTTATGGATCATCCCTTTTTTATCCTACCAAAAAATCTTCACCCTTCTCTAGGTCATAAAGACTTTCTCCTCTGTTTTCTTCTAGGAATTTTGTAGTTTCAGGCCTTTTGTTTGTCGCACTCATTTTGAGTTAATTTTTGTATATAATGAGACAGAAAATAATAAGCTGGACTGCAGGGGAAATAGGAAGATTGGTAAAGGGTGCAAGTTCAGCCAGAAGGCCTGAAGATCTACTGTAAAACACGGTGACTACAGTGAATAACACTGTATTATATAACTGAAATTTGCTAACAGTCCAACTTAAATGCTCCCTTTAAAAAGAAATTAAAAATAATAATGTAGGTGACTGATGTATTAAACTAGATAGGAGAATCATTAAACTAGATGGTATAAATATATACCAAATCACCATAATGTACTTTAAATATCTTTGAATTTTGTATGTCAATTATACTTCAAGAATACTGATAATAAAAGTCAGTTAAGTTGAAAAATCTAAAGCAAGAGTGACCAAAAAAAAAAAAAAAAAAAAAAAAAAACCAAACAAAGAAACAATTACCAATATCAGGAAGAAACATGGGATAGCACTGGAGACCCTGCAGACATCAGAAGGGCAATAAAAGAAGAGTATGAGTAATTCTACACACAAGTTTGACAACTTAGACAAAATGGATCACTTCCTCAAACACAAGCCATTAATACTAACCAAATATGAAAAAAAGATCATTTGAATTGCCTGTAACTATTAAGGACACTGAATTAATAACTTAAAGCTCTCAAAAAATAAAACTCCAAGGCCAGATGGTTTCACTGGAGAAGTCCACCAAACGTTTTAACAAAGCATTAAGACCAATTTTACACAATCTTCTAGAAAATATAAGGGAAAATGGGAGGGAACACTTCTGCATTTATTTTGTGAAGATTGCAATACCCTGACACCAGTATGAAAACAGAAAACTAAAAAGCAATATTCCTCATGAATATGGATGAAAACATCATTAGCATAATATTAGAAAATATAACCCAACCATATATTATAAGAATTATGCACCAGTGCTAAGGGGGATTTATTCCAGTGATACAGGCTGGTTCGGTATTCAAAAAAAAAAAAAAAATCAATGTAACCCATCAAGGTAAAGAAGAAAAAACACACAATCTCATCTATAGATATAGAAAAAGCATTTGATAAAATTTAACATCTCTTCATGATAAAAATCTTTAGAAAAACAGGGTTAGAAGACAACTTCCTCAACTTAATAAAGAGCATCTCTCTATAGAACTATAATTAACAGAATGCTTTCTCCTCAGGCAACAAAGAAAATTAATGTCTATCTCATCACTCTTACTCATCACAGTGGTAGGCAATGCTAGAAGTTTTAGCCAGTGCAATAAGGCAAGAAAAGGAAATAAAAGGGATACAGTTAAAAAAGAAATAAAACTGTCCCTCTTTGCAAAAAACATGACTGAGTAGGTAGAAAAAAAGAAAACAACTCTTACAGTACTAAATGAATACAGCAAAGTTTTGAGATACAAGATAAATACAAAAAAGTGAATTTACTAGTAATGAGTCTGGACACTGAAATTAAAACTAAAATTCCATTTACAATTGCTCAAAATAATGAAATAATATAAAAATGCACATGCAGGATTTGTACACTGAAAACTATGAAACACAGGGAAAAATTCAAAGATGATCTAAATAAATGGAGAATCATACTATGTTCATGGACTGGTAGACTCAACAGTGAACATGTCAGTTCTCCCAACTTGATACTTAGGTTGAATGCAATTCCTATCAAAATCCCTGAAGACTTACTTGTAAATAGAGACAAGATTATTCAAAAACATGCATGGGAAGGCTAAAGCAAATTTGAAGAACTATATATTACAGTAATCACAACTGTGTGGTATTGGTGGAGGGACAGATACATAGATCACCAGAACAAAATAGAGATATCAGGAATACATCCATACAAATATACTTAACTGTGTTTTAATAAATTTGCAAAAGCAATTCAATGTAGGATAGAAAATCTTTCAAACAGATGGAGTGGAGCAACTGAACATCTTAAAGCAAAAACCGTGACCTATGTTTCATATCCTATATAAAATATTAACTGACAATAGATCACAGACTTAAATGGACATGTGAAAGTTTTAGAAGAAAAGGAGAAATTCTTCAGGATCTAGGCAAAGATTTCCTAGAATTGATACCAAAAGTATGACCTATAAAAATTGAAATTGGCAAAATGGACCTCATAGAAACTGAAAACATTGGCTTGGAGAAAGACCCTGTTAAAAAGATAAAAAGACAAGCTACAGACTAAGCGGAAATATTTGACACCTACACACCTGACAAATGACTAGTGTCTATAATACATAAAAACTCTCAAGAATTCTACAATAAGTGAACAAACAACACAATTAGACACTGGCAAATCATCCTGACTTGAGGTCAAGGTTTTTGATATTGTTGTTCAACACCATATCCTGTGGTCTTCTGACTACTTATTCTATTAATGAGAAGGGATACTGAAATCTTCAACTATAATTATGGATTTGTCTCTTTCTCCTTTCAGTTTCACTTCATGCATTTTAAAGATTTATTTAGATTCATCCACCTTTAGGACTATTATATCCCCTAGATGAATTTACCATGATTTCCAACACAACTTGCTTTTGATTAGTGTTTAGTATCTCTCTCTCTCCATCCTTTTGTTTTTAAATGTATGTCTTCATGTTTAAATTGTGTTTCTTAAAGATGACACAGTTGAATCATACTTTTTATGAAGTTTGTGAACTGTTACCTAGATCTAGCTTTTTAATCCAGCCTCAAAATTTCTCTTTTAATTGCAGTGTTTATGATATTTGCACAGAATGTAATTACCAATATGGCTGGGTTTAAATCTATTATTCTACTGCTTCATCTCAAAATGATATTCTTCTCTATATTAATCATTTTTTCCATTTCCAAAACTTACTTTTAGTTTCATCTTATGTATTTCAGCTTGTTCTTCCTGGTATAATTCTTGTCTCACTTGTTCCAAATCTTCACGTTGCTGCAGCATTTCTTCCAATCTCTGAGTCAGCTATTATATTTTTAAAGAAACACAAACGTTAGTAGGAAACAAATTCTAGATCAAGTATTTCTGAATTCCTCCAGTGTTAAATAAGTGTCTATTTTAATACCATATTCTGAAGCTGCAGCCTTTTTTCCTCATTCTCTCGAACTTTTGCCATTCGATCTTCTTCTCTTTGTTGTTGCATGTTGGCAAACTCTATTATTTTTCTGTTTTCTTCTTCCATCTCCTCACGTTTCTTCTTTCTCCAGAGAGCCTGTTCTTTCTGAAACTCTTCTATGTACCTTCGAGTTACATTCATTTTTTCTAACCTTTGTTGTCTTTCCCTAAAAAAGCAAGAGCGGAGTACAGTTTTACAGTAAAAGAACTAATACTTATAAATACAAAAATAAGTGTCATTTCCTTCAGTTGATAATAATGTGGGAAATAGCCTTTCTATTTTTAGTTTATTCATCCATTCATACCACAAACATTTTGAGTGTCTACTATGTGCTGCTAAATATAAAGACAGGTATAAATTTTCCAAGTAAAATACTACTTATACCTCTTCTGTAACCTATTAATGAAGTTTTATGCATCTCGCTTCGGAAAGACGCCAACCTGTTTACACAGCCTAGCAGCACACTACACTTCAGCTGTCTAGCCCAGAAATGATCAGAAGACAAGTCCTTTGACATGATATGGGCAAATTTAAGAAACAATAAAGGTTTAATCGTTTTGTTTCTTAATAAGCATTTGTTATAATTATCATGCTCACAAAGATAAACAGGAGCTGGGCTCCGTTTACGTAATCCTAGTACTTACGAGAACTTAGTATGTATTGGGCACAGTGTAGGTGCTTCTCTTCACAACAAGCTAAGATAAATCTCATCTCAATATGTAGTGCAAAGAAACAGGGATAAACTTACAACTGGTCTTCTTCATAGATTTTCCTAACAATTTCATCAATCATGAGTTTCTCTTTCAGTAACTGCTCATAGGCTTCCTGCTTTTTCCTTTCTTGTTCTTCAAGTTGTTTCTCCAAGTCAAGATAATACTGTGCTTTTACTTTATTCCGTTTGTCCTCTGCAGCATTCTCTTCCTTCATGGCTCTCTCATGTTCTTCCATCATGGTTTTGGCTATTTCAGCATCACGTTTCTGTTATGAAAACAAAATTCATATTTCCATTTTCAAATGTGAGCACAGTAGCATAGAATATTTCAAAACAGGTGAAACTGAATATTATAAAGTGTATTGCATAAAATATCATCTGTCCAGGTAAAAGCAAAGGTAAGTCACTGTCACTTGAAGGGTTTGAATGATGAGTCAAAGACTAAAGACGCTTTCCCATTCCTTCAAGTAGGTCTCAAGGAAATATAGGATGAGCATAATTAATAACTACACATTTGAAAAAAATTAGAAAAATTTTTCTAAAAAATTAGAAAAACTCTACATTTGAAACAGCAAAAATTTGAAAAAATTAGAAGTGCTCTCTTAATAACTGTTTAAAAAGCAGTAGTCATCTTTTCCTTTTATTTAAAAGTGATACAGGCAATTTTTAGCTTCCTTGTGTATCAGCCCCCACTCACAGCAAGGAATGTATTCTTTTTCAGCCAAGTCTGCTGTGAACCAGCTCTGAGCTGCTCTAAACCTTAACCAGCCGGAACCTTCTTTCTTGCCACCTGCCTTTGAGGCCTCTCATTTCTCATTTAATAAATGCCCTCAATAAACACTTTAAGAGTCACATATATCACTGTGCCTGTTTTCTGTAGCTTTTAACTCACTCATTCAAGACCATTCCGAGTTAGAGACCATTTTCTTAACAAGGTTAAACCCCTTATTTGTTGTGAGCATTTTGAAACCACTTAAGAAAATAAGTCGTAAATTAAATATATTGAGGCAACTTTTATATACCCTTTACCATTATGATCACATCCTAAATAGCATCAAATAGACAAGAAATGGGTGAAAATGTGAATGCTGAATGCCATTCCTGATCTAATTGAGTCCTTTAACATATACACCATTAATGTGACTTGACCAAAATTCTTTCTCTTCCACTTGCTTAGCACATGCTGTATTGGGTTCTTTAAAAAAAAAATGAAATGATAAAAACATTTATGTACACATTGCCACACACTTAAAGACATACAATGTTCTCATTTCAGAGATTTAAGAAGACTAAAGCTCAGACAGAGTCTAACTGGCACCTAGATATCTCGACACCTAGTCAAGTTGCAGGACCATTTGACTTTAATTTTTGTGGACTCAATTTATTTAGAAAATAGTGGCAATTCTTTCAGGAGTCAGACTTAAATGTTCAACTGCCTGGAAAAACTTCAATTATCAGGATAAAACTGCAAACTACTGGTCAAAGTGTACACTGCTTATGTTCTACCTTATTTTTGTTTTTAATTTTATTTATTTTGAGAGAGAAAGAAAGAGAGAACATGATTAGGAAAGGAGCAGAGAGAGAGAGAGAGAAAAATCTCACAGGGATGTGGGGTTGACAACACAAAGCATGAGATCGTGACCTGAGCCCAAATCAAGATTTGGACACTTAACCCAATGAGCCACCGAGTTGCCCCAGTTCTACTTTATTTGTGAAAGGGTGGGAAAGCACTGCCTGGCTTAGGAAACGAGGTTTCCTCATGCTCCGCCGCCACCTACCACGCCAAAGGCGACCGCAGTTAACAGCACCCGTGCGACCCTTCCGACTTTTCCGGAACCCGTGCGCGCACATCACCATGGCCAGCATCTCTTCTTAGGAGATGCCTGCGTTGTGTTGTGCTGGCTAAGTATTTTGAGATTATTCCTCTAATTGTACGTGTGCCTCAACATAGGCGTGTTGATATGTACACATATATTAATATATAGTTTTTAAAAAACAAAAACATTCTGTGATGTGTATTACTCTCCAGCTTGATTTTTCTGCAACTTTTTTCTTTTTAACCTAAACTATGTTCAGGCTAACCTTAAAAGCCACAACATTTACCTCCATCTCTTCTCTTTAATAGCTATACAACCTCTTTGAAAGGGATCCAGGAGAGAGGAAATTCTATGACCAAAATACTCTACACATTAATAGAAAGACAAGGGAACTTATAAGACTGTGATATTGCAATCAGACCTTTTCATCTACATCTAGCATTTCCATGGGACCACGAGGGCTCAAGTGACGGTGTGCACGCTGCTTTTAAGAATTAACTCAATAAGCCCTAATTTACATTTACTGTAACACCACTGGTGAGTGTGTCTAAAACTCCTTTGCCCAAGGGTATCTCTTGCCTTGAACCGGGCAGTATGTCAGAAGTTAGAAAAGGGAAAGAAATAGAGGGAAACAGAAGAGATTCCTACTTATAAGACAGTTCCCTGCCTAAAATTATAGAACACTTCACTTTTTAAAACATTTAACAAATAAAAAATCTAGTAACATTCTAAAATGTATTGATCACACTAACTTGCACTATGTTGGTTTGTCAAAGAATTATCAGTCAGAGACACAAAGAATGCTCAGACTTACTGAGTATAGCTATTCATTCCAAACAGCAACCACATTCTTTGTGTCTCTGAAAGGCTCTAATATTAAATTAAACAAGGCTCACTATTGAATAATCTTTGAGTTTCTATACCTTAAGGGTCTGAAAAGTATAAAAGTATTTAAGAAATCTAGCAGTGTAAATTCTTCATAGTATGGAGCAATTTTCAAAAAATTAGGCTATTGTTGGTTTTCTAAATGAAGCTAAAAATATAGAAAACATCATGTCCAGAAACGATTACCATCTGCTCATGTTTAATGGCATCCTTTTCTGCGATCTGAGCTGCTCTTTCTTTATTCATGTAAGCTGCTTTTAATTTCTTCTCCAATTCTCTGAGCTCAATACTGTTTAAAAAAAAAACACAGAAACTTAAAATTGACGATCACATTTCTCTCTGTCTTAAAAATCTGTACCTGTAATTTAAATGAATTTTTTTCTATATGTGTAAGGTATTTATATTATTAAATATCATGAAAATAATACTTTTTCTCTCTTCATACAAAGAAAAACCAGAATGCATGCAAAATGAGGCATAGAATTAATTTTCCAGATAAAACAACCCTTTTATTTCCAATAATCAGCACTAAAAATCTTTCTGCCAGTGCGTAACTCAGAGAAGATGCTTTATCAATATTGGTTAAAATTTCTGTCCAACTACTGATGCTATTGAGCTAAAATAACTATAGTGGAGGGGTTGAAAGCAGGTTACTTATATTTTGTACCTCGGTTTTGTTATCTCTAAATGGGGTAGCTGTGGGAATTAGATAATCTGTATAAAAAACTTTGAAAAGTACCTGTTACACAGTAAATACTCTATCAACCGTAACTATTTTTTAATGATAATGATGGAGAGGAATGACCACAGGCAAGTTTGCTTTACTTCTCTGGGCTTGTTTACTTACCTGTTAAAAATGAGAATCGCTCTCAAATAATCTCTGAACTGCTTTTGAATCGATCCCTTCCCTAACATCGTGGAAATCAATATGCCATACGCAACTTTTCGTTTTAATATTCTGAATATGAGAATTCTGAGTTGGGAGGGTACTTAGATGTCACTTAGAAGCATATCTCGGGGCACTGGAGTGGCTCTAGGAGTTAAGCATCAGACTCTTAAATTTCAGCTCAGGTCATGATCCCAAGGTCGTGAGAGCCCCGCGCAGATCATGGAGCCCGCTTAAGGTTCTCTGTCACCCTATCCCTCTTCCCCTCCCTGTTTCACACATGCTCTCTCAAAAAAATTCAGTTAAAAAAATTTTCTAATGCATCTTAATTCTTATTGGAACAGAGGCACTCACCTAATTATAAACAATTTAGAAGCACCCTACACCTCCAAAGAGACAGTCAGCATGGGTAGGGAAGTGAGCTTGTTCTTGGTGTTGTGATGTATCCTTCCTGCCCTTACTGTTGTAGTTGTAAATGTGTAGGACACGAGACTGGCTTCTTTCATAAAATAAGAATATAAGTTATTAAGTTTATATAGTTAATTATAAGTTTATTATAATTATTAACTTAAGGATTAAGTTTCTAGATTAGTCTACATATTTTACTCTAAGAGGCTGACATGTATTTATAAGAGTTTTTGTTGGATTGGAGTTAGGTATTAATATTTGTAAACCCATGTACATACCCAATCACAATTTATAATATTACCTCTCTAAAACAAAGTGCATCAAATGCCAAGCAACTAACAGGCAAATAAATGACTTACATTTGAAGGACAAATGCACAGATTTCTATTGGCTATATACACAGGAGTCCGGGTAGGCTATATTCAAATTTCATAGACGATGCCAGCTTTCCATGCTCTGTACAGATTTACACCCACAGCGCTCCAGCACTCCCACTGCTACGTGTCCCAAAATACTTTTTAGGCTTCTCATTCTTTTTCATTTTAACCACTCTTGTGGGTAATACATCACTTGGGGTTTTACTTTGTTTCCCTAATAAAATGAAACAGACCTTTTCATACGTTTGAGTAATTTCTACATCTTCTGTGAAGTTTTCTTTCAAGATTTTTTTGCCCTCTTTTAGACTAAATGGTCTACTTCTTGTTGCATCAGAGTTCTTTGTATGTTCTTGATAGAAGTCTCTTGCTAGTTACATGCGTTGCAAGTATTGCATCCCAGTCTGTACTTCACCGTGGTTTTTAGATGAAGAGAAGTATTCTAATTCACCAATCTTTTTCTTCATTGTCAATGACTTTCATGTCATGTTTTAAGAAATGTTGCCTACTGCACAGACATAAAATTATTTTCTTTTGTTAGCCTCTCAAAACTTTGTTTTGCCATTGACTTTTAAACTATAATCATTCAAGAATTAAATTCTGTGTAGAGTGAGGTAGAAATCAAGTTCATTTTTATACATATGGTTGTTTAATTGAGCCAGTACCATTTTATAAAAATGTCCATTTCTGAATGTTCTGCACTAACACGGTAGTGCCAGGGTTCTGCAGCATCGTGACGTTTAAGCGTGCATACATGCCTGGATCTATTTTGAATATCCCATCCCATCATGCCTCAGCTGGGGTTCTGTAAGAGAACTAAGCCTCACAGAAAACAAAATAACTGTATCTTAATTCTCTTACAGATGGTAGATAGTAGGTATTGTTTTAGATCCACAGGAGGTAAGTTAACTCATTACAGATGCCGTAGGCCATTAGGGTTCAAATTTTCTGGTTGAAAAGATCTGCTCCATTCTATTTTATATATCAATTTGCTTACTCTGTGCTAAAACCACAATATCTTAATTACTGTAGCTTTATCATAATATTCATATTCTAGTGAATAAGCCTCCAATTTTGGTCTTCCTCAAGATCCTCTTAGCCATTAAGTACTTTGCATTTCCATATCCATTTTAGAATAAGCTTGTCAAATGTCATAATAACAGTACTGGCTGAGATTCTGAGAATCTGAATTTAGAAATCAATTTGACATGTTTACAATACTGAGTCTTGGAGTCAATAAATATGGCATGGCACATCCTTCCAATTATTTAGGTTTTTAGAAATTCTATTGATAATAGCTTATTTTTCTTTTCAGTGTTGAGGTTTTATACCTCTTTCATTAGGTATTTATTTTTTTGTTCTTGTACAAATTGTTTTAAAAATTTAATTATTGCAAATTTACAGATAAACAATTAATGTTGTATATTGACTTCACATCCAAGAACTCTGCTAAACTTATTCTTATAATAATTTAAACATAGATTCTTTTGGATATTCTATATACACAATCATATCATCTGGTAATAATGAAAGTTTTATTTCTCTACTGCCAATCCTAACACCTTTCATTTACTTTTATTGCCTTAATGCACTGGCTAGTGTGTCCAATACAATGATTAATGTTAAGTTGTTATAGAAAGCATTTCTGTCTTCTTCATACAAGTAATGTTTTTTATTAAGTATGATGTTACTGTAAACTCCTTTTTATTCCTAATTTGCTAATCCTCTTTTAATCTTAGAGTGTTTTGTTTTCTATCAATTGTTTTTTTTCTGCTCGTATAGTTTTTCTATTATATTCTATTCATGGGATGAGTTACTCTTACTGATTTTCTAATGTTAAACCAACTTTGTATTCTTAGAATAAGTTCTATTTAGTCAGATTTTTATATCTCTCACACACCATTGGATTTGATATTAA
Organism: Suricata suricatta; assembly: GCF_006229205.1. Taxonomy (NCBI): domain Eukaryota; kingdom Metazoa; phylum Chordata; class Mammalia; order Carnivora; family Herpestidae; genus Suricata; species Suricata suricatta. The sequence goes on from NC_043708.1 coordinate 94,687,039, forward strand.
CTAATTTCAGATTACAGTAGCTCAATTCAAGAGAAAAAGTAGTCTATAATGTCCTCACCCTACTCAGGTACTAATCTGATTAAAATCAATTGGGAAGTGTTCCCTCTTTTTCCACTCTGCAGAACTATGTGAGATCAAGGTTATTACTTGAATGTTTGGTAAAATTCACCAGCCACCTAGCTATGTATGTTTCTTTGTGAACAAGAGTAATTACAGGTGTAATATCTTTGAAAGTTATAGAAACGTTTCTGTTTCTGTTTCTACTTATGCCAATCAGTTTGGTAAATAGTTCTACTTAAGAATTTATCTAATTTTCAGATTTATTTGTATCAAAATGTTCACAATATCCTGCTATGATCTAGTAAGCATTTGTATGATCTACAGTGATACCTTATCATCCATTCCAAAAATTGGCTATTTATGCATTCATTCTCTTTTACACTATATCATTTTTATCTGGGGTTATCAATTTTATTAGCTTTTTAAAGGCAGAATTCTTTGCTTTGATTCTATTTTTATTTATATTCTAATTCATTTGTTTCTGCTATTATTCTCTTCTTACATTCTTTTTAAAATCATTCCAGATGGAAATTTGCTGTACATTCTCTAATAATTCCAGATGGAGCCTTCATTTCTAATAGTCATTTTGAATTATAAATTACTCGAGTAACTGCTTTAGCTAAACCCATAAGTTTGGGGGGGTTCATATTAAAATTTTTTTATTGTAGTAAAATACAAAAACCAAAAAATTGCCACTTTAAACTATTTTAAGTGTACAATTCAGTGGTGTTAATTACATTCACAATGTTCTGTGACCATCATCATTATTTCTAAAAATTTTTCATCGTACTAAATAGAAATACTGTACTCATTTAAGCACTAACATCCCCTTCCTCCCTTTTCCTAGACCCTGGCAATCTCTAACTCCTTTTTGTCTCTATAAATTTTCTAATAAGATATGATCTGCTCTGTTCTCTCCAGAGGAGGGGCAGATACTCACAATATGGGCTACTACCAACAAGACTGCCTCAGGGCTGGGAGGGGATGGCGCTAGGAGAAGGAAAAACACCACAAAGCTCTGCTACCATTTCTCAGTTGCCTTTTTCTGGATTCAGCATTCACCTGGTTGCTATAAATCCTGGATTGTTGTAACCATACTGCCATCAGCAAGAACTGGCTATCTATTTGATAAGGGAATACTGTCGCTGACTCCTCTTTGAGACAGTTTTTGCTAAACTTAAATATCAATTATATACGAGATAGTTGTTTTTGCTTTTATAAAACTATGTGTTAACTACGTAATAAATGTATAGCTGCTAATTATGTAACTATACATTGTATAATGAACTATAATTATATAATTAAACAAAATAATTTTAAATAATTAAAATTGTTAATCACACTTATAATTATTGATCTGTGGTATAATTTTTAAAAAGATTTCTAAAAATAGGAAGTGACTAAAAAGAATAAAAATGTAAAACTAGGAAGTGACTGTCCCATCCCAAGATAAAAGCAGTGATAAAATTAAACTGTCTTTTAAATATTTTCTTGGATTAAAAAATCATGTGTTCAAAAATCAAATAACAATTTCATGACTTTCAAGGTCAATTATTTTCAAAATAAATGCCAATGAGCTTTAAAAATTTACCCTGGGTCTAAAAAATTCATTTCTTTTAAATTTAAAGAGCCTCATCTTACTATATATGAGTTTTAAACACTTAGGATATGTTTTGAGTACCACCGCAAACATGTCCTTGATTTCAGAACTGCCAGTTTGCAGATGAAAACACTCATCAGAAACCTGGTCCATTTCTGTATGTCAGTCACAATTCCACCACAGCTTATACACAAAATGAAAAACTCTTAGCAGTTAAGACACTGCTAAGCAGCAGCAAACCTTATTTGAATGACTGAATGACTTTTGCCTTAAGTTTGAAGAAAATTTTCAAAAGTATAGCATTCTAGAAGGGCCATTATTTTCTTTCAGCCCTTTCAATCCATGGATTTCAAATTTTCGCTGTTTCAAAATCCAGTCCTACTTCTAATTGCTGCTCCTCTGAACATAATAGTCTTTTGTGGGGCTGCTTTTGTGATTTTCATGGTTTTCTTTATTGCTGGATTTCAAAAGTTTGACTATGTAAGTATGGGTATAGGTGTTTTAACCTGTGGCTTTATGTCTTTCATCATTTTGGGAAATTCTCAGCCAGTATCTCTTCAAATACCGCTTCTGCATCATCCTCTTCCATTTCTCCTACCATAACTAAAATTACACATCTGTTAGAACTTTCCATCATAGCTCCTATCTCTTTTAAGCTTACTTTTGAATTTTTCTATATTTTTGTCTCTCTGTGCTTTATTCTGGGTATTTTCCACTGGCCTGCTTGCACCTGCCTTGGTTCATCTGTTTCTATCTAATAAAATCAAACTGAATTCTGTATTAGTGAAGTAATACACATACTAAGCTGCACAAATATTAAGCATAAAGTTTGTAAAAATGCCGAACACCTTGCCATATGCTAACTGGCTGGACTCTGTTTCATTTCTTAACTCTCAGCCAAGGTTTTGGAATCAGTGAAACCTCCAGGAGAAATGCAGCTACAAATGCCAAGCTTACCGTTCCGGATTTCTTATTTCCCAGATCTTACTTTTATACTTACTCCAGATAATCTGTTCTCAGAGGGAGCAACTATTTGAATCACCTTGTCTAAAAATTGCTAGAAATAGAAAGTTCCTCCACTGAATTTTTAGATCAGTGAATTAGATAAAAATATGATGAAATATTTGTTTCATATTTAGATAACATAAAACCATAAGGGATAGCTCAAATAATTAGAGAATTGATATCCAAAAAGACAGTTTATGTCTAGAACAATATGAAGACATTAGTGGAATTTTAAATCTTAAAGAATTAGTAAAATAATTTGATAAAAGTTTAGACCCAGAAAAATACATATGGATACATTCATCAAACATATAAGTATAATTTAATGAGCTTAAAATCCCTGAAGATCACCCCTGGGTCATAGAATATCCTACAGGAAGCCTGGCTCAGTTAAGATAAAATGTAACAACTATCAAAGTAAATTCTAATATATTCAGCTAAGTAGGTATACAATGGGCATTTAGTTAGCCCTGGGTTTTAACCAACACCATGACATGTCTTGCTCCTAAACAGTAATCCCATCTTAGGCAACCTTAAGAAACATATTTTAGAACAATGTGGTTAATAGTCCTACTACTAGGGGTATTAAGCAGTACCCTGGAGCATTACACATAATTACGGGGGTAATATTTTGTTAAGGAGGAACAATCATGTAAATTACACCTACAGAAGAAAACCAGGATGGTGAAGCTTGAAATTCTATGTGGAACAAATGAAGAAATAAAGGATGTTTAACTTATAAAAAAAAATTACAGATTCATAAATATGAAAAGATATATTAAATAAGAACTACATTTGTTTGCTTTTAATCTGATAGCAGAAATGAGATAAATGCATAAAAGTTACAATGAAATTAATTTTGACACAATAGGGGTTGAAGATTATTCAGAGCTACGGCTGAAGGAAAAAAGAAGTTCGGGTGCAATCGCCAGAGTTGTTGACCCGTAACTGACCAGTCACTTCCCAGAAATACTGGGGTAGAAAATTAAATTATGTATCAGGTAAGGTTTCACTGAAGAGCAGGATTCTTTAGGGGAGCCTGGGTGGCTCAATTGTTTAATCATCTGACTTGGGCTCAGGTCACGATCTCACAGTTCGTAGATTCAAGCCCCACATCAGACTCTGTGCTGACAGCTTGGAGCCTGGAGCCTGCTTTGGATTCTGTGTCTTCCTCTCTCTCTGTCCCTCCCCTGCTTGCCCCCACTCTCAAAAATAAACAAACTTATAAAAAAAAAAAAAAGCAGGACTCATGAATCTATTTTTTTAGGTCATTTAAAAATTACACTTAGAGGAAAGAGAAAAAATTGCTATTTATTTTCACCTTAAACACTACTTTAAATACAACTTCTTTTCTCAAGCAAATATATATAGGACTTAAAGCAATAAGCATTTCCAGACAAAATATTCACTAAGTGCAATGATACAGAGAAAGAAATTTCACTTTCAGGGCCAAGCATAACATAAACAGTCTCAAGTCAAAGACAAAATAAATGAAATTTATAAAAGCCAAGATACCTGTTTTCTCTTACTTGTTGCCTCATCTTTTCATCCTTTAGACTTTCATGTTTTAGTTTTGCCAGTTCCATAGCCAGTTTTTCTTCTTGTTCAATCTGAAGTTCCCTCAATCTTTTGTTTTCTTCTGCCTGAATTTTTTTTAAAAAAGAAACTTCAATTATTTGTCCTCCAGAATTAGACATATTTTTTTTTTTTAGGCTGAATGTTTTGTAACAGAACCCTTCAAGTGCCTTCAGAGAAACAATCATTCATGTTTTATTTTAAAGCACAAAATACTATTTCAATAAACACTTTTCCAAACATTTACCACGGACGATGTCACACGTCATCAGTAGTGAGAATATTAAAACACACCCTCAGGTAGCATCACTCATTTTCGATAACTACCAATATTTTGCCAGTCTTCTTTCTTTACTCTTCTACTCCAATTTCCTTTTTTCTTTGTTCTTTTTTGCTAGATTATTTAAAACATACCATAGATATGTAATTACCGTATAAATAACCCAGTATTGATCTCCACCTGCGAAGAATTTCATCTCATATAACAACCATGCCACGAACATGTCTAACTAACAGTAATTCCTTAGTAAGGTCTAACACCTTGTCCATTTTCAGATTTTCCGAATTGTCTGAAAGATGCTTTTTGTTTAATTTTTCAAATCAAAATCCAAACAAGGTCCACATGGGTTATCTAGTTATAATTTTTTTTTATGTTTATTTATTTTTGAGAGACAAAGACAGTGCGAGCAGGGGAGGGTCAGAGAGAGAGAGAGGGGGAGACACAGAACCGGAAGCAGGCTCCAGGCTCTGAGCTACCTGTCAGCACAGAGCCCGACACGGGGCTCGAACCCACGAACTGTGAGATCTGACCTGAGCCGAAGCCGGACGCCCACCCACCGGAGCCACCCAGGCGCCCCTGGTTATAATTTCTTTTAAGTCTTCTTTCATTCGTAACAGTCATCCCACACACACACCTTTTCTCCCCAAGCCACTGATTTGCTGTAGAACTTAGTACACATGGACCACAGAATGTCCTACATTCTGAATTTGACTGATTGTTTTCCCAGGATACCATTTAACTTGTTTGTCTTTTGTATTGTTGGTAAAATGTTAGAAAGACCTAGAGGGTTGACTAAATTCTGTATTTAGAATAAGCAAATGAAAAGATGTTCAATAACATTAGCCTTCAGGAAATGCAGATTAAAATTATGACAGATTACTACAAATTTATTAGAACGGATAAAATAAAAAATAATGGCAAAACCAAATGCTGGTGAGAAAGTATTTGTTGGGTGGGAATGGAAAATGATAGGGTGGGAACTCTGGACAAGTTTGGTGGTGTGTTATAAAGCTAACATGCAAGTACCATACAACTCGGTACCCTCACTCTTAAACACTGATCTCGAAGAAATGAAAACTTATGTTTATTTAAAGACCTGTACCCAAATGCTTACAGCAGATTTATTCAAAATGGCCAATAACGGAAATAGACAAATGCCATCAGGTAATAGCGAAATGAACTCTGGTACATCCTACCGTGGAGGCCTGACTGCTCGGCAACAAAAGGGAACGAAGCAGTGACACTTGCAACAACTTGGCTGAATTTCTGGCAATTACGCCGAGTGAAAAAAATTCAATCCCAGGAGCGCCTGGGTGGCTCAGTTGCTAAAGTGTCCGGCTTCGGCTCAGGTCATGATCTCACGGTCCATGGGTTCTAGCCCCGCCTCGGGCTCTGTACTGCCAGCTCGGAGCCTGGAGCCTGCTTCAGCTTCTGTGTCTGCCTCTCTCTCTGCCCCTCCCCTCCTCATGCTCTGTCCCTCAAAAATAAATAAGCGTTAAAGAAAACTTTTTTAAATCCAATTCCAATATACTGTTTGGTCCCATTTTTATATAATGTTCTTTAAACACATTCTTTATTTTACAATTGAGCTTTAATTCACATAGCATAAAATTCATCTTTCACAATTTCTAACTCAGTGGGTTTTTAGTATATTCAAACAGTGGTGTGCAAAAAATTATCACTATCTAGTTTCAGAACTTTTTTTAAGAGAAAATTTTTTGGAGCAGCTTTGTGTCCACAGCAAAACTGAGCAGAAATACGAGAGTTCCCATAAACCCACAGCCCACACACCCACACCACCCCACCTCACTATCAACACCCCCCACCAGTGTGGTTCATTTGTTACAATCAATTAATCTACGTTGACAGAATCACCCACAATCCAGTTTACATTAGGGTTAACTCTTGGTGGTATACATCCTACGGTTTTGAGAAATATGTGATGATACGTATCTACCAGTATAGTTGTCACACAGAGTAGTGTCACTGCCTTAAAAGTCCTCTGTGCTATGCCTCTTCATCCTTCCCTCCCCTAGATCCCTAGCAACCTGTCATCTTTTTCCTATCTCCACAGTTTTGCATTTTCTATAATGGGAGATAACTGGAATCATGCAGCATGAAGCCTTTACAGGTTGGCTTCTTTCACTTAGTAATACACATTTAAGGTTTCTCCATGTCTTTTCACGGCTTGATAGTTCATTTCTGTTAGCACAGACTAACAGTCCATTGTCCGGATTGTTGGTCCATTCATCTACTGAAGGACATCTTAGGAGCTTACATGTTTTGGCAATTAAAACTGCTATAAATATCCACTTGCAGGTTTTTGTGTAGATGTAAGTTTTAACATTACAGAAAAATTTCATTACCTCCTAAATAAATAAATAAATAAATAAATCCATACCTGTTAGTGGTCACTCACCATTCCACTTAGCCCCTAGGCTCTGAAAGCCACTAATCTGCTTTCTCTATATATATTTGCCTATTCTAAATATTTCTTTTAAATGGAATTATACAATACATGGCCTTTTTGTGCTTGGCTTATTTCATTTATTGTAATGTTTTCAAGGTTCATCCATGTTGTAGACTGTATCAGTACTTCATTCCCTTTTATGGCTGTATCATATTCCACTGCACCGACAGAACGCATTTTGTTTATCTAGTCATCAGTGGATGGGCACTTGGGTTGTTTCCAACAACCATCTTTTGGCTATCATGAATAATGTTGCTTTCAATAGGCATGTACAAGTTATTGTGTGAACATCTTTTCAATTGTCTTGGGTATATGTTTAGGAAAAGAACCGCTGAGTAATATAGCATTCAACTTTTTGAGGAATTGCCCAACTGTTTTCCACAGCCACGACAGGATTTTACATTTCCACCAGCTACGTACAAAGGTTCCAATTTCTCTACATCTTTGCCAATACTTACTGTCCTTTTTAAAAAGAATTAGAGCAATCTTCACGATTCTGACAGGATGCCTAACTGTGATTTTGATTTGCATCTCCCTCAGGACATGACGTTGGACATCTTTTATGTGCTTATTGCTCATTTGTATGTCTTCTTTGGAGAAATAGCTATTGATGTCCTTTGTCCATTAAAGAGGTTTTTGTCTTTTTATTGTTGAATTATATAGGTAACATTCTTCAAATGACAAAATTATAGAAATGGAGAACATATTAGTGGTTGCCAGAGTCAGGCTTGAGGTATGGTGTCCAAGAAAGAGATGGGCATGCTTATGAAAGGACAAAAGTATGGTCATGGAGCTCCGCTGGATCATCACTATAGTGCCAGATATACAAACCTACATGTGTGCTAAACCACAGAGCACCAAACACACACACACACACACACACACACACACACCCCACAGACAGGAGCACAAGTAAAAGTAGGGAAATCTGAACACAACTGGTGGATTGTGAGTATCATTGCTGATATTTTGCCTCTGATATTGTACTACAGTTTTGCAAGATTCACCATTAGAAGAAAGTAGGTGCAGGGTATATTGGGTGTCTCTGTATTATTTCTTACAACTGCATATGAATCCACAATTATCTACATAATAATTTCAGTTAACAAAAGGAAACTGCAAGTACTGGTGAGGACACAAAGCAGCTGGAATTCTCCTACACCACCTGAGGAAAGGCAAAATGCAGGAACTCTGCATAATGCTTTGGCAATTTCTTATCGGGCAAAACATACACCTACTGTATGACCCAACCATCCTACTCTCAGGTATCTATCCAAGAGAAATGAAAGTTACTGTTCATATAAAAGTTTGTAATCAAACGTTTATAGCAGTTTTTTTCACAGTTGCCATAAACTGGAAACAACTCAGATTTTTTTCAACATGCAAATGCAAATGGATATACAACTGTGGTACATCCATATACTAGAATACAACCATACCATTCAGCAAAAAAAGGAACAATTCATAAAACAACATGGAATCTTACACTTGTTTTGCTAAGTGAAAGAAGTCAGACCCAAAAGGTAACATATTGCCTAATTCCAGTTATAGGACCCTGTGGTAAAGGTGAACCTGTCAGAACATAGAAGAAATCAATGGTTTCCAAGGATTTGGGGAGAGGGATGAGTGGTTTACTACAAAAGGGCAGCATGTGAGGACTTCTGAGAAGAAAGAGTTGTTTGAATGACATTGGGAGGGTAGAGAGAGAAATCTATCCATTTGTCAAAATCCATAGAACTATACATCAAAGAGAGGTAATTTTCTAATATGCAAATTTGAAAAGAAATCAACCAGTACATCCATACCATGCACTACAACTTAGTAATAAAAAAGAATTAACTATTGACAAATCCAACAACTTGGATGGCTCTCAAAAGCATTACACTGAGTGAAAAAAAATCTACTCTAAAGGTCACAGACATATGATTCCACATATGTATGGCATCACACACAATTATATTTATATAATACTCCTAAAGAACAAAATTACAGAGATGGAGGACAAATCAGTGGTTGCCAGGCATGGGGGGTGGGGGCTGAAGGAAGTATGTGGCTGTAAAGGGGTAGCCTAAATGAAGTGTTGGCAGTGATAGAATAATTCTGCACCTTGAATTAGGTGGTGCCTGCACAAATCTACACATTTGAAAAAATGACAGAGGGGTATATACGAATATATATACCCTAGGAGATGCCCATCTCCTAGAGTTTGACATTATATTACATTTGTGAAAGATGTAACCACTGGGGGAACCTTCTGTAGGGTGCACAGTGGACCTCTCCATACTATTTTTACTATTTCCCAAGAATTTGTAACTATTTCAACATAAAAAGTTTTTTAAAGAAGTCAACCACATGTGGGGGGAATAATGGAATGCATACTATGCACTATTAACTATTAAAAATCAGGGGGTCTGAGAAGCATGGGAAGATCCTGAACTCCTCTCCCAAGGACACACAAAATCGACAGCTACCTAAGATCACTTCTGTAGGAACGCTGACAACACTAACTCCATCTTTGTCCCTCCATCTTGTTCGCGGCTGCTCAATAGCCTCTCTTGGGACTACATATTTCAGTTAGCCATTCCATGGAAATGAATAATCATACCTTAGAAATGCCTACCAAGACCAAGATGGGAGAGGCTTGTTTTGGCCTCCCATGAATCTGTTAGAAATAACAGTCTTTCCCCTTTCTGATGCACAGGTGAGGCTGCAACATCTAATTAAAAGTTAGCCGTCAATTAGACACATTCAAGCTCTCTGCGGTGTGTGTGAACCCTCTGATCTCAGTACAGTGCCCTTCTGTGCGTCTCTTTGCTCTATACGATTTGTGGACTAAGGTCTGGATCTGGCGGAGAATCACTATGCAGTTGCTGTGGATAGTCAGTCTTCCACCCAATCTCCGCTGTAAGTTACCTTGAGTGAAACTGTGTAAACTGTATGGAGTGGCCTACCTCATTTTCTATCTCAAAGTGCCTTCTCAGTTTGAGGGGTACTTTATGTCTCTCCTGTACCTTCTAACAATTTCTCTCTGAAAAGGATCTGAAAACTAGATGAACCGCTTTTTTACAACAAAGGATAAAAAGATCACATTTGAGAGGGATAGAGGGACAGAGACACTGTCTTGCCAAAAACATCTACACCCAATAGGCAGAGAGACACAAGAGAGGGCTCTCACCTCTGCCAGACGAGTGAGGGACTGCTTCCCACATTAGGCACGCCAACATTTCAGAGCTGCACCAGACATGTCTGGCTTAGAAAACCAACAGGACTAACATCTAAAGGACCCAAAGTACTATAAGAAACAGATTCTCATTTTAAAGGCTCACCTGAAGTCTCACTCATCCCAGGATCAAGCACAAAAGCACCCACTTGAAGGCAATTCATTTGCTGATCTGGGGGAATCTGCTGCAGAAGCAAGGGACAGTTGGGGCTCTACCAGAGACAGAGGCAAGACTGACTCCTTTTGTGTGTGCTCCACCTACCCTGCCAGGGTGGCACACTGCCTCCCTGGGGCTGGCGAGGCAGGTGGTCTCAGTGCCGCCCTGCTGCTTTGCTGAGGCTCCACAGTGGGGGGGGGCGGGTGGTCACCGCGATTCCCCATCCCCTGCTGGCGCTGGCAAGTAGGTGCAGTTGTGACATTCTCTTGCCACAAACCTGGGGCCAGTACAGGCACAGAGACAGGTACTGTCCCACAGCATCACGGAAGCCCTCGGACACATGCGGTCAAGGCATTTTCCCGCTGCCTTTCTGAGCAATTGTGTGCAAACCACATAAAGGATGCCCTTTTGTTCACTTGGCCTTGGTGGCTATGGGGGCTGGAGGTCCTAAGCTCCAAGGGACTATAACCATCAGACAGACAGTTCTTGGCAGGTCAACCCCCCACCCCCACCCCGGACACTGCACACCCAGTCTTCCTTGAAAAAGTTCTATTTATCTTGAAGCTCCAGCCAAAGAAGCAGGCTTCAGGTTTCCCGCACAAGCAGCAGCTACAAAGGCACTCCCAGGGAACATAAGTAGGGAGACATTATCCTTGCCCATCCCGTGGCATCACTGCAGCTCAACAAGCCCTCTCAGAAAGGGGCTTTTTATAAGCTCATCTGCAGCCCTGAGTTTTGCAACTATTGCTCAGGGGACACCTCCATCTCTAGATCTGGAAGCCAACAGGGTTTACAATTGTAGCCCCACAGGACTGCATCTATTTGCATATATTAAAGGCTGCTTGCTGTCTAAGGGTCTGGCTTCCATTCAACCTGAAAGTAGGTGCTGATTAAGATTGCTCTCCTTCAAACACTGATGGGTCTTGGCATACCATCAACAACACAGACATATCAAGAATAAAATGAGTTTAGACGATCACAAAAGTTCAAGAGACAATCAAGAACTAATCAAAGGTGAATGAGAAGTTTCATCACCTACACAAAGCCACTTCTTCAAGACTGAAAGAAGTACTTGTTTTGCCCTACACAGGGAAACAAACATAGCCTAACAAAATGAGGAAACAGAGAAATATGTTCCAACTGAGAGAAAAAGGCAAAACATCAGAAAAAGACCTTACTGATCCAGAGATAAGTAATCTACCAGATAAAGAATTCAAAGTAATTAATGAGCATAAAGATGCTCACCAAGCTTAGGAGAAGAATGAATGAACACAGTGAGAACTTCAACAAAGAGATATAAGAAAGTATGAAACAGAAATCAGAGTTGAGAATATAATAACTGAACTGAAAAATACATGAAGAGGCATGAAGAGGGTTCTACAGCAGACTGCATAAAACAGAAGAGTGGACCAGAGAACTGGGAAACAAAGCACTGGAAATCACAAAGACAGAGCAGGAAAAAAAAGGAATTCTTAAAAAGGGATGATAAATTAAAGTATCTATTGGACAACATCACGTGAAGTAATATCTGCATTATAGGGTCCCAAAGGAGATAAGAAAGGAAAGGAGCAGTAAACTTATTTGTAGAAAAAATGGCTGAAATTTTCCCTAATCTAGGGAAGGAAACAGAAACCCAGATCCAGAAGCACAGAGTTCCAAGGAGAATAAACCCAAAGAGATCTACACCAACATACATTATAATTAAAGTATCAAAAATTAAAGAGGAAATCTTAGGAATGGCTAGATGACTCAGACAGCTTTGGCTCAGGTCACAATCTCGCAGTTCATGAGTTCAAGCCCTGCATTGGACTCTGTGCTGCCAGCTCAGAGCCTGGAACCTGCTTCAGATTCTGTGTCTCCTTCTCTCTCTGCCCTTCCCCCGCTTGCACTCTGTCTGTCTCTCTCAAAAATAAATTTTAAAAATGTTAATTAAAAAAAAAGAAAATCTTAAAAACAGTACAAGCAACTTATTGTAAAGAAAACCCCACAAGGCGATCAGCAGATTTTTTAGCACAAGCTGTACAGGACAGAAGGGAGTGGGATGACATGAGTCAAGTGCTGAAAGGAGAAATCTTCCAACCAAGAACGCTCTACCCAGTAAGTTTATCACTTAGAATTGAAGGAGAGAGAGAGTTTTTCAGATAAACAAAAGTGAAAGAGGTTCATCACCACTAAACTGGTTTTTCAAGAAATGCTAAAGAGACCTGTTAAGTTGAAAAGAAATAGCATTAATTAACAACCAGAAAACATTTGAAAGTAAAAATCTCACTGTAAAAAGTAAATATGTGGTGAAGGTAGTAGATAAGTCAACTGATATAGCTAGTATGAAGGTTAAAAAAATAGCAAAATAAACTAAAACTACAATACTTAATTAAGTGACACATAAAATAAGAGATAAAATGTAACATCAAAAACATGAAATGGGGGGGGGGAGATAAAAAAAAGTATTATTTTGGAATAGGTTCAAGTTTAAGTTGATATCAACCTAAAAGGTTAACAGGATATTACATATGCTATATACATAAATTACCAAACAGGAACCACAAAGCAAAAGCTTATGATAAATAAACAAAAGGAAAATGAGAAAGGAATCTAAACACAACACTAAAAAAACAATGAACCAAAAGGAACCAGAGAAAGTGAAGAACAGAACAGAGAGGAACTACAAAAACAGCCAGAGAACAATTAACTAAATGGCAGTAAGTACAGATCTAACTGCAATACTTTAAATATAAATGGACTAGGGGCCCCTGGGTGGCTCAGTCAGTTAAGTGTCCAGCTTCAGCGCAGCTCCTGATCTCACGGTTTGTGGGTTTGAGCCTCGCGTCGGGCTCTGTGCTGACAGCTAGCTCGGAGTTTGGAGTCTGTCTTTGGATTCTGTGTCTCCCTCTCTCTGACCCTCCCCTGCTCGTGTGCTCACTCTCTCCCTCTCATTCTCTCAAAAATAAATAAAAAAACATTTAAAAATGTTTAAATAAAATAAAATAAATAAACATAAATGGACTAAATGCTCTACTTAAAAGACAGACTGGCCAAATGAATTAGTAACAAACAAACAAAAAACAAACAAGACTCGTCTATATATTGCCTGCAAGAAACTTACTTCAGAAGTAGGGACGCAAACAAGCTCCAAGTGGAGGGATGGAAACAATATTCCATGGAAATGAAAAGAAAGCTGTTATAACTATACCCATATCAGACAAAATAAGCTTTAAAAAAAAAGACTGTAATAAAAGACAAGGAAGGGCATTACATGATAAAGGGGTCAATAAAGCAAGAAAATATAATATTTACACATATATATGTAGCCAGTACGGCAGCACCAAAATATGTAAAACAAATATTAACACACCAAAAAGGGCAATCGACAATAATACCATAATGGTAGAAGATTTTAACATCCTACGTACATCATCTGACGGAAATAAGAAAATCAATAAGGAAACACAGCCTCAAACACCACTTTGGACCAGGTGGACTTAAGAGATACATACAGAACATTCAACACAAAAAAAGCGGAATATACATGTTTCTCAAGTGCATATGGAACATTCTACAGAACAGATCAATGTTAGGCCACAAAAAAATCTCAGTAAATTCAAAATTGATATCATATCAAGCACCTTTTCCAATCATAATGGTATAAACTAGAAATGAATTATCAGGAAGAAAACCACAAAAATGTGAGAATTAAACAGTATGCTACTAAACCACTACTAGGGCATCGAAGAAATAAATACCTAGAAGAAAAAATTTATTTTAATCTAGAGAGGGGGCGCCTGGGTAGCTCAGTCAGTTAAGCATCAGACTCCAGCTCAGGTCATGATCTCGCGGTTCCCAAGTTCAAACTCTGTGTCAAGCTCTGTGCGTACAGCTCAGAGCCTGGAGCCTGTTTCAGATTTTGTGTCTCCCTCTCTCTCTCTGTTCTTGCCTCACTTGTGCTCGCTCACTCTCTCTCTCTCTCTCTCAAAAATAAAAATAAACATAAACATTGAAAAAATGTTTAATTAAAAAATAAAATTAAAAATATTGAGACAAATGAAAATAGAAAAATAACACCAAAATGCAGCAAAAGCAGTTCTAAGAGGGAAGTACACAGCAGTACAGATCTTTCTGAAGAAACAACAAAACTCTCAAACAGTCTAATTGTACACCAAAAGGAACTAGAATAAATGTCAATGAAGCTTGAGCTTAGTAGGAAGGAAATAATAAAGATCTGAGTGTAAATAAATGAAATATATGAACAACAACAAAAAACATCAATGAAACTAGGAACTAGTTCTTTGAAAATATAAATAAAAATGAGGTGTCTGGGTGGCTCAGTCAGTTAAGCATCTGACTACTGCTTTCAGCTCAGGTCATGATCTCACCATTTATGTGTTCAAGTCCCACATCAGGCTCCATCCTGACAGTGCAGAGCCTGCTTGGGATTCTCTCTCTCCCCCTCTCTCTATCCCTCCCTTGCTCACTCTGTCTCTCAAAAATAAATAAATAAACTTAAAAAAGAAAATATAAATAAAATTGACAAACTTTTAGCTAAACTCACCAAGGAAAAAGGAAAAAGGGCTCAAATACATAAAAATGAGAAGTGAAAAATGAGTTACAACTGATAAAGAAATACAAAGGATCATAAGAGACTAATATGAATGATTATATGCCAAAAAATAGCCAACCTAGAAGAAGTGGATAAATTCCTAAAACACAATCTTCCAAGACTCAATCAAGAATAATTCTTGAATCAAGAATTAAAGAAAGACACTAGTAGGGAGATTACTCGTAAGGAGATTGAATTAATAGAACCTCCCCCCCCCAAAAAAAAAACAAAAGTCTAGGACTATGTGGCTTTACTGGTAAACTCTATCAAACATTCAAAAAGTTAATATTTATCCTTCTCAAACTCTTTCAAAAAACTGAAAAGGAGGGAACCCTTTCATCATTTCATTATCCTGACACCAAAAACAGACAAAGATGCCACACAAAAATAATTCCCCACATCACAAAAATAAAATTACCAGCTAATATTCCTGATGAGCATAAATGGAACATTCCTCAACAAAATATTAAGCAAACCAAATTCAACAATATATTAGAAGGACCATACACCATGATCAAGTGTGACTTACTCCAGGGATGCAAGGATTATTCAACATCTAAAATCAATCACTATTATACACATTAACAAAATGAAAGATAAAAATCACATGATCATTTTGATTCAGTAACAGCATTTGACAATATTCAATATCCATTTGATAAAAACTCTCAACAGAGTATAGAGGGAACATACCTCAACATAACTAATGCCCTTATGACAAACCCACAGTTAGTCTCATACTCACTGGTGAAAAGCTCTAAGATCAGGAACAAGACAAGAATGTTCACTCCATCTCCACTTTTACAGAACATAGTATTGGAAGTCTTAGCAATTAGGCAAGAAAAAGAAATTAAAGACATTGAAATTGGAAAGGAAGAGGCAAACTTGTCACTACTTGCAGATAACATAATACTGCATATAGAAAACCCTAAAGACTACATCAAAAACTATTAAAATAAATGAATTCAGTAAAGTTACAGTATACAAAAATACATAAAAATCTGTTGAATTTCTACACATCAATACCAAAAGATCAGAAAGTAAAAATCAAGAAAACAACCCCATTTACAGTTGCATCAAAAAGTACAAAATACCTAGGACTAAATTTAACCAAGGTGAGATATATACAAAAACTGTATGATACTCATGAAAGAAACTGAAGGAAACACAAATAAATGGAAAGATATGCTGTGCTCATGGAGTAGAGGTATACTATAAAATGTCTGTACTTTTCAAAGCAATTTAGAGTCAATGCAATTCCTATTGAAATATCAACAGCATTTTTCACAGAATTTCAACAAGTAATACTAAAATTCATATAAAAGCACAAAAGAATTGCCAAAGCAATTCTTGAAGAGGATTAAGTAGAAACTTCCAGTTACAAAGTAAGTAATGGGGATTTATGTACACCAAGGAGAATGTAGTCAATAATAGTGTATTTTTTTATTTTTTTAAATGTTTTATTTATTTTATTACAGTGAGAGACAGAGCATGAGGGGGGAGGGTCAGAGAGAGAAGGAGACACTGAACCGGAAGCAGGCTCCAGGCTCTGAGCTAGCCGTCAGCACAGAGCCCGACACGGGGCTTAAACCCACGAACGTGAGATCTGACCTGAGCTGAAGTCGGAGGCTTAACCGACTGAGCCACCCAGGCGCCCCAAAGTGTATTAACTCTGTATGGTAAATAGATAGTGACTAGACTTATTGAGGTCATCATTTCACAAAGTATACAAAGGTCAAATCATTATCTTGTACAGCTAAAACTACTAGCATAATGTATGTCAATTATACTTCAATAAAAATTTTTAAAAAGACAATCACATAAATGCAGTAGAGATGGGTATAAGTGGACCTAAGTAATTTTAGAAAACAGTGTTTGACTAGATATAAGGCTATAGACCAAAAAAACTATACCCAAATCTGTACTGTAGTAAATGTGTTGTTCACAGGGTTGCAGGTTAACAACTCTGAGACTACTTTATTTGTATACTAGGTTGAAAGAATAAGTAAAAATACTATAGATAAGGAGAACCAGCTTTCTTTTTGTTGGAGAAAGCAGTTATGAATAAGGAAGAGAGAAAAGCTAGAGTAACCACCATAGTATTAGAATCAGTGATACCAATGTAAGCTCATGGTTTATTAATAAATATGTCCAGAGGGACACAAAAGTAAACAGATGCATGTTTATGCATTGGTTAATTTACATTTATTTTGTTCTTTCCACCTACAGGGGAGAGAGCAGTAAAACCCCAGTAATAATGAGCACACTTATTCAGATCTTAGCTTCTAAATACCATTCTCCAATAAAAGGAACGAAGTCTCCTTAGAGAAGTGGTTGGTTGATTCTGTGCAAATGAAGAATAAAATGAGCCTGGGATCTTATGACAGTGGATAGGAAGTAAGTGCAAAATAACAAAAGGTGGAGCATGTCACAAGGGCACAGTAAACAACTTGAAAAAAGTGTCCCAAAGCCAGAATTGGAACAACTGGAGGAACAAAACCAGTAACAATATCTTATAACTGAAAGAATAAGTGTCAATGAATCCAAACTGATAAAAAATAAATAACTGAATAAATATACAGGAGAAGGACCAACTTTTTCTTGAAGAAAAGTTCCAACTAATGAAGAAGGAATGAGACAAATAGAAAATTACCATAAAAATCTAAAAGTTACAATTGGTAAAGGAAAGATTCACCAGTGAATGCTAATGTCAGTGGGCAAAAATTTAAACAGAAACAGGATATTTGCATAGCCTTCAAGTATCTCTTTCAAAATATTTAGTATTTACAAAGTATAAAATAATTCTGAAGTTTAAAACTTCACAAAGGAGAATCCTAGTAGACATCATTTTAACAACTGATCTAGGTTAATAC
The DNA here is from genome assembly GCF_006229205.1 of Suricata suricatta. NCBI lineage: Eukaryota > Metazoa > Chordata > Mammalia > Carnivora > Herpestidae > Suricata > Suricata suricatta. The sequence continues at coordinate 94,704,873 of NC_043708.1, forward strand.
CAATAATACATATGAACATGTATCCCCAATATAATGCATCAAGGGGGCACTAAGGTCTCCAGTAAGTTGACTTAGAGATAATCAGAAGGGAGATTCTCTTGGGTGGGCCTGACCTAGTCAGGTGAGCCCTAAAACTGACAAAGAGCAGTTGAAGTCACTGTTCTGTGGATATCAGGGAAACAGACTACCATGTTGTGAAGAGGATCACATACGTGGCAGGGAATGTCAGCAATCTCTGGAAGATATGAGCATTAGTTTTAGAACTATGAGAACATTCTGCCAACTTAAATGAGCTTAGAAGAGGACTCTAAGATTCAGATGAGAATACATTCCAGACAGCACCTCTGTTTCAGTCTTGTGAGATCAAGCAGTCAATCCTGCTATAAACTATGTCTGGATTTCTGACCTACAGAAACTGTGAGGTAATCAACAGATGTTTTTAGCCACTACATTGGCAGTAATTTGTTACACAACAACAGAAACCTATTCAAATAAATGAACTGTAGTCTTTAAGATTGTCAAGGTCATGAAAGACAAGAAAAGTGAAAAACTCTTAGGGATTGGAGGAGATTAACATGACATGACAACTAAATACAGTTTGTAGTCCTGGAACAGAAAACATATGGAAAAAACTGACATGGTCTGAATAAATCCTATAGTTAACATATTGTACAGAGGCTAATTTCTTCATTTTGGTAACTGTTCTAGGATTATGTAAGATGTTACAACTTAAAGAGAAATCAGGTGAAGGGTATACAGGAATTCACTTTACCATTGTTTTTGTAATTCTTATGTAACTAGGTTTACCTCAAAAATTGTCTTTAAATATTATTTCCACTACATGATAACAGCTTTTTGGTACAATGGTTGATTCCAGGTGTGAAGCAGAAATTTATAAGATGAGCCTTGTATTCACCAGAGGAAAAGAACAAATAAGGTAATGAATCAGCTCAAGTGATTCTCAAGATCTCAGCTGTGAGTCAGAAAGCCAGAGACTCAGGGGCACCTGGGCGGCTCAGTCAGTTAAGCGTCTGGCTTCGGCTCAGGTCACGATCTCATCGTTCATGGATTCAAGCCCCACTTCGGGATCTGTGCTAACAGCTCAGAGCCTGAAGCCCACTTTGAATTCTGTGTCACTCTTTCTCTGACCCTTCCCCACTCACACTCTGTCTCTCAAAAATAAACATTAAAAAATTTTTTTCAATATAAATAAAGGATGAGGGCGAGACTTTTAGAGTAAGAGATACCTAACAGACATAACAACCAAATATACTATACAAACCTTGTTTGGATCCTGATTAAAACAAACCAACTGTAAAAGCAGATTTTGACATAAGCCCCAAAACTTGATTATAGGATGACATTAAATGATACTTAATTTTTTTTAATGTATTATTTATTTTTGAGACAGAGAGAGACAGAGCATGAGCAGGGGATGGGCAGAGAGAGAGGCACACACAGAATTGGAAGCAGGCTCCAGGCTCTGAGCTGTCAGCACAGAGCCCGATGTGGGGCTCAAACACACAAACATGAGATCATGACCTGAGCCAAAGTCGGAGGCTTAACCAACTGAGCCACCCAGGCACCCCTTAAATGATATCTAGAATTTATTGTTAATTTTATTAGGTGAGATAATGGCATTGTTCCTCTACCATGTAAGAAAATACCTGTATTTTGTAAGATGCATAATGAAGTATACAGAAGAGAGATGATCTGATATCTAGGATTTTCTTTAAAATTAAACATAAGAAAAAAAAAGAAAAAAACCCCAAAAAATAAAAGAATAAAAAAATAAAACAACTAGATGATAAACATAGTGGTTGTGTGGCCAAATGAGGCCCATCTGAGAATCTTGAACTATCAAAAGGATTCTTGCTATATACAGTAAAACCTTGGGTTGTAAGTAGTTTGTTTTGAGAGTGCTTTACAAGATGAGCAAACATTTCCAATAAATTTTCACTTGATAAGTGAAAAAAAAATTGTGAGAATATCAAATAAATGCTAATATTTTTTAAAAACTTTGTAAATGAAATATAATCTGAAAGACAATATAAGCATGTTTAAAGACATAAGAAAATAAACACAACCTTAAGGATACCAAAAAAAAAGATAAGAACAAAAATAGGGAAAAAATCTAATCCCTAGAATCTTATTGCTCAGAGTTGAAAAATCATGTCTAAGCTTTATGAATTTGAAACTCAAAGAGATGGATACCACTTTTAAAAGTTGCTTCTGCCATTCCCCACAATATCCTGCAAAATGCTGAACATAAAGGAGGAACTAAAAAAATACGGAAATATCAGAACACTTTTTTCACATTTATGAGAACTTGTTTCTTATTGGTTTCCCTTTTTTACCACCCTCATCCTTTAAAATATTTAGAGGTTCCATTGAAAAAATTTCCCCTTATTTTAGGTGTTACATATGTACTGTACCTGAATTCTTCACGTCCATACTTCAAGAATAAAAAATGAGTAAATTCAAATCTAGTATATACACGTTAATTTTCTACCACTTAACAATGTACATGTTTAATTTCAGTAAATTCAAAAAAAGGTAATCTGAATTTTTTGTCTTTTGAATTTTATAGAATGCAACCGAATTTTACTTGTATGAGCAAAACTCAGTAATTATGGATTTCCTATTTATGAAAAAAATGAGAAAACCTCAGTCTTACTCTGTTCCAGGTACTATTCCAAGTGCTTTGCATGTATTAATCATTAATTATTACAACAATCAACAAAGTAGGTACTATTATAATTCCAGTTTTATAGATGAGGCAGAAAAACAAAATCATGGTTCCACAGTTTACATACAGCAGTACTAGGATTTAAAGACATACAGTCTAACTCCAAAAACCCAGCTCTTTACCACTACACGGGACTGAGTGACAGTGAGGCATCCTTCACCTGACCCTGTTATCTGCTCAATTCCAGTATCAGTAGTTGGTTTTCATTATTTCCAAGGAGAAAATGAAGGGGGGTAATGATGTAAGATGAATAGTAAAATGTACCTTTTGAATGGCCTCCTCCATATCCAATTCAAATTGTTCATTCTGTAATAATCTGAGGAATCTCTTGCGCTCCACGCGATCATCATTTTCGTTCCGCACCATTTGGTCCCTGACTTGATTCTGTATCTTTCTTAGTGACTCGACATGCAATTTCTTGCAGTAGTTTACATCTACTGATTTCTGATACCTTTCACTGAAGCTCATAATTCTCTTTTCAGAAGCCTATAATAAAAAAAAGAAAAAAGTATGCATACTTTGGTATTCCAAAATCTAATTTTTAAAAGTATACTTATGTGGGGCGCCTGGGTGGCTCAAGGGGTTATGCACCACTCTTGATTTCGGCTCGGGTCATTATCTCCCAGTCCTGGGACTGAGCCCCGCTTAGCCTGGAGCTTACTTAAGATTCTCTCTCTCCCCCTTTCTTTCTGCTCCTTCCCCACTTGTGCTCCCACACTCTCAAAATAAATAAATAAACTTTAAAAGTATAGTGATGTAAGCTCCCAGTACAAAAATAGGGAACACTAATAAACAAAGGGCCTTTGGCCTCCTTCCTAAATTCAGAGAAGTAAAAAAAGTACTCATGGTAGATAAATATATTGATATATCAATAAAGTACTTTTGTTATTACCCATCTTATAGATGAAGAATAAAAAGTAAAAGCAACTTTACCCAAGATTCCTCAGCTTAAATATGCAGCTGTACTAGGACTCAAAGACCCGTGGTCAAGCTCTATAGACCTAGCTCTTGACCACAATACAGGGAATTCCTCCTCTTCCCATTCCACACCCTGGGCCAATAAAGCGCTATTCAGAAACTGGTCAGGTTTCCCTAATAATGATTTAACAGGTCAGGCAGCTGCTACTTAATTCATTCACGCCCTCGTTGACTTCCCCCACTCCACCCCCACTTATTTGGTCAACGTTAATCTTTCCCCAACTTTCCAGAAATATGAAAAAAAAAAAAAAAAGATGTTCACCGACCAGATCTAATACAGTCATAAATTTTGTAAAAGGCTGGAAGCCACCGCGTTCGTTGCTTAAACAATAGCAGAGGAGACCTCTGAAAGCAAATTGTAGTTTTTTGAGACTGAAATCTCAGATTAGGCACTTCAAATCCTTTTTAGGTGCAAGTTGGCTCTAAACTACAATTAAATCAATAGATAAACAAGTAGTTTCGAGACCCCCGACCGGCCTACCACCTTAGCAAGACGAAAATCCCCCTCTCCGGCTCCAGCGGCCACCAGCTCCCACTTCCAAAGCAGTGGCTCAGCTCTTCGATGTTTATGCGGTTTCCCGGCAACTGCCGCCAAAGCTGGTCCCACCTACCTGCGCAGCGCGGAGTCTCTCATTGGGCGCAGGAAGAGCCAATCGGCATTGAGCTTCTTGGAAGGCTGGCGGAGGGGCTACTTCTCCAGATGTAACGAGACCCGCTGAAGTTCAGATCCCGTACCCAGGCGCGAGCTCTTTGTAATCTTTTAGGGCGCTCACGATTTCCCTCAAGCGGCTACATTCTGTGATTTGGGAGGGCTTGGGAGCCAAGGGGAGGTCTGTGGAACCTGTTTACACAGAAATACGCAAACTCCTGTTTAGTACATGGGGCCAAAATCACTTTCACCGCGTAGAACATCCTGTGCCTTCAAAGCCTGTTCTGCAGGAGCTGATGACTCTCCTCATCTTTAGCAGTGGGAGGCACGGTCACTGTCCCCCTTGCTGGGTAACTGTGAGGCACTGTGGGTGGCAGGTACTTACAACGCCCCTCACCTTACACCCCGCAGACGCTGTTGGTAAACTATGGTACTAAAATGCCTGGGTCACACGGACGTTATTCCGCTGTGGAATACCTGGTCTGGGTACCAGTAAGCCAGCAGATAGACGATGGCAGGAGCTGATCAACTTCATCTTATTGGCAGTTACACACTAAAGTCCGTTTTAAATAGAAGAATTTAAGAGAAATCCATTAAAAACAAAACAAGGAGCGCCTGGGTGGTTCACTCAGTTAAGCGTCCCCCTTCCGCTCAGGTCATGATCTCAAGGTTCCTGGGTTCCAGCCCCGCGTTGGGCTCTGTGCTGACCGCTCGGAGCCTGGAGCCTGCTTCAGATTCTGTCTCCCATTCTCTCTGCGCCTTTCCCCCGGCTCATTCTCTGTCTCGCTCCGTCTCTCAAAATAAATAAACATTAAATTTTAAATAAATAAATACATACCAAAAAATTGGTACGCCGGAGTGGCTCAGTGGGTTAGGCGTCTCACTTCAGCTCAGGTCATGATCTTGGGGTTTGTGAATGTGAGTTGACAGCTTGTCAACCTGCTTCAGGTTCTGTGTCTCCTCTCTTACTGCCTTTCCCCCACTTGGGCTCCCATTCTCTCGTTCAAAAATAAGAAATATTAAAAAAAAATTAAACATAGTGTGGGAACTTGACTTAGTTTATGCTAATTTGAAGGCCATCAATATTCTGCTTAAAGATTAATAACCAAAAGGACTTCCAGTTTTAGCTACAAAATGTAAAAACTTAGAAATTATCACTTATCTTTACTATCAGAAGAATCTCAACAAACTAAAAACTAATGATTTTTCTTGGACTCATCAAAGAACTGAGGTCACAGGGCAACCTACAACCCTGAAGTCTGGAGAGGTGAATCCAGGGAGTAATAGCCAAGGCACATCTAGAGCAGGAGCCTCTAAGCCATAAACAAGGAATACTTCAATGGTAATTTTGATTAATGGTTGGAAATTGAGTGCAGACTAGTGTGAGCTCCACTAGCAGGGGTTGCATCTCGGAAGGCCCACACTTCGATGGGTTTTGCTTTGAGGAACTCTATCAAGTTCTCAGGGTGAAAAACCAAGAGAGATCTCCCGTGGCTCTAGGAGGCAGATAAGAGTAATAATTATTATCAAACATATCTAGGGCCTTCTCCTTAATGAAGGCCTGCTTTCCAGAAGAAAAGATTGTACCAAAGCTATATCCCACCTAAGGCAAAGGACAGTTCTCTGACTATAGCTTCCTCCAGGCTGCCAGTCCCTCGTAAGTAGAGAGGAGGAACTTAAGAAACACTTGTGAAGGTCACAGCCCAAAGAGGCTTAAAGAGGTTTAATCCTAAAATTATAGAATGCTTCCCACACTTTCTCACTGAACCAACTATGCTTCAGTATAGGAACAGCTGAGTACAGATGAAAGCACTACAAAAACATATAATAACAAGGAATTCTTAGGGAAACCCAAAGACAACAGGAGACAAAAACAAAAGAGGAATTTGGAGCCCTTAGAATGAACAGCTACAGCAAACAGTAAGCGCAGACCAACTCCTGTCCATGTAATAGAAAAACCTCACGTTAAAGCCCTATCTACCTCAACTCCTGTTACCCAATAAAGCACAGCCAGTTTCAACAAAAAACAAAGCTAAGGGCAAGAAAAAACTCAGTTTGAGAGGCAAAGTAAGCATCAGAACTACACTCAGCTATGAAGCAGATTGGGGGATTATTAAAGAGTAATATAACTATGATTAATATGCTAAAGAATCTGATGGAAAATGTGGACAACATACAGGAATAGATGGGTGATATAATCAGATAAATGGAAACTCAAAGAATCCACAGAAAAGTCTAGAAATAAGAAACACTATAACAAATGAGGAATGCCTTTGCCAGGTTTATTGTAGGATGAACACTGTGGAGACAATCAGTAAGCTTGAAGACATGTCAATAGAAACGTCCCGAACTGAAATGTAAGGAATAGATAATCCTATTGGGCTTGTGAGCTCACCTTAGAATATAATTGTTTTCTACATTAGAAGAGGACATGTGTGTGTTGAAGGGATGGTAATTGTCAAGGTTTCTGTCTTTTGGGAGGTCATGTAAACCCAGATACCATAAAAGTCAAATTGACCATGTGTGTTCAATGCAAAACATTTTGAAAGCATTCAGTCCTGTTTGTCTAGCAAATTCCACAAGAATTCTACAAAAAGCATGGCTTATGTATAGCTTCTCATAAAGTAGCCTATAAAAATTTTGTTGGTTGGGTTGTCAGCAGGAATTTTGTTTTGTTTTGAACACTGATTAGTACATGGCATATAATAGGTGATAAATAATATTTAAGTGAACAAATGATTGAAGTTATATTACTGTTATGCTCATAAGAGAAAGCTTACCCAGAAATAACTTTGAAGAAATATTGCTCTTAATCATTTAAATTTTTATTAAATTTACTTATATTTTTAAAGAGCAAACTTTTGGCTTCATTAATTTTTTCTATATATATATTTTTCCCAATTCCATTATTTGCTGCTATTACCGTCATTATTTTCTTCCCTGCTTGCTTTGGGTTTAATTTGCTGTTCTCTTTATAGTTTCATAAGGTGGAACCTTAAATCTTTATTTAAGACCATTCTTCTTTTCAAATGTAAATATATTTCCCTCTAAGCCTTTCTTCAGCTGCTTTCTACAGATTTTGATATATTGTGCTTTCTCATTCATTCAGTTCAAAATATCAAAGACTTGTTCTTTGACCCACGAATTACTCAGACATGCTTTGTTAACATGCCAAATATTTCCCATTTCCAGTTATCTTTTTTTTATTGACTTCTAGTTGATTTCATCATGGTCAAAAAATGTACCTGTATGACTTCAAATCTTTTAAGTTGTAGAGAGTTGTTTTATTCAGCAGAATATGGTCTGTCTTGTGAATGTTTCATGTCCTTGAAAATAGTATGTATCCAGGTACTTTGGGTGAGGTATCCTTTAAGGATCACAAAGGTCAGGTTGGTTGAGAATGCATTTCATTCTAATGCCAAGTAAATTCATGTCCTTACAGTATTCCTATTTTATCAATGACTAGGAGAAATATTGAAGTCATCAAGTGTAATTGTGGATTTGCTTATTTCTCTTTTCAGTTCTTCTTTTGCTGCATGTCTTTTAAAGTACTATTGTTAGGTATATATACCTTTAGGATTAATATATCCTGATAACATTTTGACATTAACATTTCAAACACCCTTCTTTTTCCCTGGTAATATTCTTTGTTCTTTGTATTAAAAATGTTTAATGTTTATTTATTTTGAGAGAGAAGGAGAGAGCATTAACAGGGGAGAGGCAGAGAGAGAGAGAGAGAGGGAGAGAGAGAGAGAGAGAGAGAGAGAGAGAGAGAGAGAGAGAGAGAGAGAGAGAGAGAGAGAATATCCCAAGTAGGCTCTGTGCTACCAGCACAGAGCCTGATGCAGGGCTTGAACTCATGAACTGTGAGATTGTAACCTGAGCAGAAATCAAGAGTTGGACACTTAACTGACTGAGCCACCTAGGCGCCCAGTAATATTTTTTTTCTGAAGTCAAGTTGCCATTAGTGTAGCCACCGCAGCTTTCTTTTAACTAATGTTTACATGGCATATATTTCTCTATATTTTTACTTTTCTAATTTATCTGCATATTTATATTTAAAATGGCTTTCCTACAGATAGCATATCATTGGGCATTATTTTCTTATTCAATCTAATAATCTCCATCTTTTTAAAATTTAAGTATAATTAACGTGGTATTATACTAGTTTCAGCTGTAAAATACAGTGATCCAACAATTCTATACATTTCTCAATACTCATCAAGATAAGTGTACTCTTAATTCCCTTTATCTAGTTCACCCAGCCCCCCACCCACTTCCTCTCTGGCAACCACCAGTTTGTTCTCTGTATTTAAGAGTCTGATTTTTTCTTTTTTTTTTCCTTTGTTCTTTTTCTTTGTTTCATCACTAATCATCAGGGAAATGAAAATCAAAACCACAATGAGATATCACTCTATACCTGTCAGAATGGCTAAAATAAAAAAACACAAGAAATAACATGTATTGTCAAGGATGCGAAAGGAAAGGAACCTTTGTAGATTATTGGTGGAAATGCAAATTGGTACAGCCATTGTGGAAAACAGTATGGCGTTCACTCAAAATAATTAAACAGTGAATTAGCATATGATCCAGTAATTCTACTACTGGGTATAACCGCCCCCCCCCAGAAAACCTAAAACACTAATTTGAAAAAATAGATGCACCCCATGCTAATTACACACATTTATAATAGCCAGGATATAGAAGCAACACCAGGGCCCATCCATAGATGAATGGATAATGAAGAGGTGGTATATACACAATGGAATATTACTCGGCCATAAAAAGAATGAAATCCTAACCATTTGCCACAATATGGACAAAACTAGAGGGTATATTGCTAAGTGAAGTCAGTCAGAGAAAGACAAATACCATATGATTTCACTCATGTGGAATTGAAAATTTTAAGAAAATCTCCATTTTTAAATTGCTAGGTTTATCCATTTACTATTATTGATATGTATGGTTTAATATATATAATTATACTAATTTTAAAATATTTGTTGCATATATTTTTTCTCTTCTGTCTTTCTTTTGATTATTTGTGATTTCATTTTATTTTCACTATTGGCTTGTTATTTATACCTCTTTAATTTTTGTGATTGCCCTAAGCTTTACTAAATATATATTTTTTTCAAAGACTGTAATTCTGCCTGAGTTGTTGTGTGTAAACCTTAGAACAGTATAATTCAATTCTTCCATCTCTACCTTGTGCTGTTACATTTTATTTTTAATTACATAAATCCACAATACATCTGTTAGGTTGTTTGATATTGTTTAAAAACTCTGAAGTGCTGATTTTTGGCTTTTTTCTCCAACATTTTTATGGCTTTCACTTTGAGTAATTTTTATTAATATATGTTCAAATTCACTGACTCTTCTCCTCGGCTATGTTGTCTTTTGCTGAGCATGTCAAAGTTCATTTGTTTTATTTTTATCTAACATTTCCATTTAACTCTTATAGTTTCCATATTCTCAGCTAAAATTACCCAACTTTTCAGGTATATTATCTACCTTTTCTATTAGGATTTTTAATATATTAATCATGGTATTTAAAATTTTCTGAGTTTCACCATTTGGGCCATATATAAATTTTGTTCTATTGATAGGTGCATCTTTATACACTTTTTACAATGTTGTTCTTTGAGTTTTGGTGGGCATCATAATTTTGGGTTGAATACCAAACATCACAGGCATACTATTCTCCTGCTACAACATCAATGAAGGAGGTTGAGTCTATGTAGCCAGGAGTTGAGCTGGATTTGAACTTTGTGTTGCTATGGTTATGTGGCTTCAGTACACCACTATCTTCAAATTTCTCTAACATTATCTTTTGCTTATGGTGGAGGGTACTTTTCCAGAAGGCTTCTCTCAATGTTGCTGGTTCATCTTTAGCGTAAGGCCTTCCCTATAATTCTGGCATGTGAGAGCTTGTCTCTCGCCACACTGGTTCCTCCCTCCTCGGGAGACTGTTGTTCTTTGTTGCTCAGGTTAGCTAGTCAGGTAGTGGGAGGAGGGGCTTCTCTGTTACCCGGATCTGGTCTCAGTGTTAGGTGGGTTCTGGCACACTAGTTGTGGGAGTCTCATCAACTGGTAAAACATCTCTTAATGGTAAGTACTAGCTGTTTTCTTATTGCCTTTAAGGAAAATCTACAACCCTCCACCTGGCCTAAAAAGGCTGTATATCTATCTCTTCAGGTTTCTTCAAACTTTAGCCAAAATTGACTTCTTCGAGCTCCTTCCTGCCAGAAGACCTTTATATGTGTGGGTCTCTGCCCTTAATAAGAGCATGTGATGACTTAAAGCCCACCAGGCATCTTGTCAATGAGATAGTCCATGCTCTGGATGGCAGAACAGAAAAATAGAAGGAGTCTTGGTTCTCTATGACTACAGAGCTACCATATCAGCTTGGGCTGCCTAATGCTATATTGAAGGAAAATAAATTCCTCATTTGTCTAAGCCTCTGTGTCTTCTTCTTCAACCAGGATTCTTATTATTATTAGCCAAATGCAATTCCTAACTGATACAACTACCATCTCTCTTTAATCTCATGGGTGATAATGATTATGAAAAACAAAGCTTTCTATAGCATGCATTGCCTTTTAAAATCAGTATTTGATTTTCAAGATTAATAGGCCGAGTAAAAAAAACCTCTGATTTTTTTCTCACATTTTCTTCTCTAGCTGCTCATCAGTTCCCTTTCCATAATTCCTGTACTCTGAGTCTGAATTACAACTTTTGATTCTTGGTTTTGATTTTCTAAATATCCATGTAACATGGTTTAATAACTCCCAGAGTCATGTCACTTACAAATTGGATATGCATGCCTTTTGTATTTTCAAATACTTCAAGGATAAAAATGTAGACAAGGCTGCAAGAACATGGAGCCCTGACATACACTACTAGAAGTTCTTTTTGAGGGGAACTAAATCAGCAAATTTTGAGTATGATCATCTAACTAGTTACCAATGAACCAATTTTACTAATATGCTACCAATATTTATATACCTTTCTGTAAGACTTTACTGGGAGAATTCTCCAAAAAGACCTCACTCAAGTCTAAATGCATTATGATTTCTTCATTTCCCTTATCTGTCTAACACAATCCAATTGACTTCTTGGCAACCAAATAACAAATCTTTTTGGTCACATAGATAGATTCAGATCAATGTTATTTACTTGAAATGCTCACAGATCAATAAATACAAATGTCTTAAAAACATTAACAGGGTACAAATCTGATCACTGAACATTAGTTACTTGGTAACTAAATATAAGCTCTCTCATATACAAGAAACTTCTAAATCACACCAATATATTAGTTTTTGCAAGGAAACATTTGTATCTTAAAGACTACTTCATCAATCAAGTACACAAACTATTTCACTCATCAATACATACATTATCTCTTTAGTTAGGCAGCTAAATATATCAATTCCACTTGCCTCTTAAAACACGCAATCAGCATTTCAGAACACCACACATATGGTAGCAATAGTCTACATGCATTACTAATTGTCTAAATTTACCAGAATGTGGCTAGCACAGAGGCCCAAACATAGTATAACTTAGTAAGTATACACGGAAGGACTGACCGTATATGTAGACTGCAGTAATTCGAGTGTTAGTTAGGATGCTCAGAAGAATAATTCAGATGGAGAATCTACTGTGTAGGAGGATGGGAAATCTTTATATTTAGTCAGTAGAAATAAACTAAGGTAAAACCATATAGGGGACTACAAATTATGAGATGAGAGACAAAAGAAGAATTTTAAGGAATGGTTGGAGTGCTTTTAGTCACAAGAGTGGGGTGCTTAAAAACCAACAGGATTCTGAACAAGTAGAATTCAAGTTCTCAGTCTAAGAGGACCCACATTGTACTCCATGCTGCCCTGGCAAAGAGACCCCTACCTGAAAGTAATGATATGATAATAAAAACAATGTGCACTAATGAAGAAAATAGTGATGAAAGGTAGGGCCATACATAAACAAGCTAAAAACATGCAATGTTCATATTAAAGCAAATTCTGCTAAGGAGTTTGAGAAAGGTATATATGTGGCAAAGACTGAGACCATAAGGAAAAGAGTCCAAAGCATGAGTAAAAAGAGTAACTGGAGCTGGAAAGAATTTCTGGGAGCTGCAAATCTGTTGCTCCTCTCTGTCCTTGGGTTATTGATCGCATGGTTGCATTTCAATATTATTTCTCCTGCTCTACTTATTGGCAATATTGTCTAAGAACAGAAGGCACAAGCTCTCTCTCTCTGTGTATATTGACCTGTAATGAAGCAAAGCAGATAGCCTGCTGCAGATTTCTTGATATAACCACTTCCCTAAAAGGTTAGGCTCCCTATAGGGAGGGTAAATGAGGACAGGTTCAGGGTATAATAGGTGTAAGAGAGTAGAATTTGCCAATACCTAGTTGCTAAATGTCATGTAGTATTACAAAGTATTTTAGCAAATATGTATGTTTTTAATTATTTTTTGCTTCTTCAACTAAGGACCATTGGTTTTCAAGGGAATTTTAGTTATAGCTTCTTGTTTCCAGGCAACAAACGGGTATTGTAGAAAGATTCTACAAAAATTTATGTAATTTATTTTTATTTTCTTTCTTTATAGTTTATTGTCAAGTTGGTTTCCACATAACACCCAGTGCCCTCCTTCATGACCATCACCCCGCTTCCCCTTTCCCCCTCCCCCTTCAGCCCTTAGTTTGTTTTCAGTATTCAAGAGTCTCTCATGACTTGCCTCCCCCACTCTCCCTTCCCCCATGGTCCTCTGTTAAGTTTCTCCTGTTAGACCCATGAGTGCAAACATATGGTATCTGTCCTTCTCTGCCTGACTTATTTCACTTAGCATGACACCCTCGAGGTCCATCCACTTTGCTACAAATGGCCAGATTTCATTCTGGAAAACCCGACCAACTCCACCAGAAGCCTTCTAGAACTGATCCATGAGTTCTGCAAAGTCGCAGGGTACAAAATCAATGTTCAGAAATCAGTTGCATTTTTATACACCAACAATGAAGCAAAAGAAAGAGAAATCAAAATAATTTATGTAATTTAATAGGGGATCTGTCAGAGAAAAAAATTTTGGCCTGAATGTTCATCTAAATTAAAGACAAATTTGGGATGCATGGGTGGCTCAGTCAGTTAAGCATCCAACTTCAGCTCAGGTCATGGTCTCATGGTCTGTGAGTTCAAGCTCTGCATCAGGCTCTGTGCTGTCAGCTCAGAGCCTGGAGCCTGCTTTGGATTCTGTGTCTCCCTCTCTCTGCTCCTCCTCCCCTGCTTACTCTCTCTCTCAAAAATAAACATTAAAAATAATAAATTAAAGACATTTAATAAGTTTCAACAATTATCTGACTTTACCTGAAAAAATAGCCTACTTTTTTTTAATTAATAGACTTTGCTTTTTAGAGCAGTTTTAGATTCATAGAAAAATTGATAGGCTACACAGAGTTCCATTATGTCCTCTCCTCCCTCCATACTCAGTTTCTACTATCATTAGCATCATACATTAGTATGGTACATTTATTATAATTGATGAACCAATAGTGATACATGAACTACAGTCCATAGCTGACATTAAGGTTCACTCTATTTTACAAGTCTATGGGTTTTGACAAATGCATAATGTCATCTATTCACCATTACAGTATCATGCAGGATAGTTACATTGCTCACAAAAAAATCCCTTGTGGCCACATTTTCATCCCTCCCTCCCTGTCCCCCTCCTCAAGTCTCTGGAAACCACTAATCTTTCTATTGCCTCTAAATTTTTTTTTCTTTTCCAGAATGTCATACAGTTAAAATCACACAGTCTGTAGCCTTTTCAGACTGATTTCTTCCACTTGGTAATATGCACTTAAGATTCCTCCATGTCTTTTTGTGGCTTTTATCACTACATAATACTCCATTGTATGCCTTTTTTTAAAAAAACAATTGTTACATTTAAAGATTATTTTTCATGATAAATTATCATAAATGCTATTTCATTGTTGAGGAAGGATTTATGCCCTCTCAGCCTTAAGGAGAAATTTTCTGGTTCATATCCCCTTGGAATATAGCTTTTCACCCACAGGTCTCGACTAAAGCTCTAGAGTATGGAAAGCAAAGAACTTTTCCTAATAATAAATGATGGATTATATGATCAACATTTCCCAACAGTTACAGCATAGGAAGGTTGAACATAACATAGTTCCTGATTTGAAATAAGGCATGTTAATAGGTACACACTTTAACTATGTAGTAGAAATTATTTATCAAATTGTATTGCTTTATAAAATGAAGCAATTAAAACAAAGCAATTTTTCTTTCATTCAGAAAAATGCCCAAATCTAATCTAATTTCCTGCAGCTGGACACCACCTGCAGAGGACTGTTTAAGTACTCTGAACATTACACACTTATCTTTTAAATATTGATAATGCCATTTTTCATTTCCTTGACATGAAATCCCATAGGGAATAATTATGCTAATAAACCTTAATGATTCTTGCAAATAAATGATCAAACCAAATTGCTACTGTTGATTTATATTAATGGATGCCTTTAGGACGAGATTTGCCAGGACGGTGCTGCCTCTTGAATCTCAATTCATCTTATTTAGCTGAAGAGTGTACATAGTTTGTTAAATAGATGAAGTGTTTAAAATATAATGTGTTTGTGCAGTTTTTGCACTTCATAATGTTCAGGCATTACCATCTTGCCTTGTGGCAAATCTGCATTTAATGGTTTCATCGTACATAACTTCCTTTCTTACTTTGTCTGTGACATGCAGTTAGGAAGGGACTATTTCTGGTTGATTCAGAATAAGCCAAGGTCCATATGTTGAATCTGATTGTTTCATTAAGACAATAAACTCTGTTTCTGGATGTTTTATCCACCATAATCTGGGAATCACATTGACTAGGTGATGATGGGAGCAAGAGCTAAATAATTGTCTGTGAGGGACAGGGGAGACACTTCTATGGGCTTATTTGTCACCCCATTTAAACCTAGATTAGTGGGTCCCTTCCCTCACTGCTCTCTTCCTTTCATTCTTGCTCTTGCAACCTCACCATATCTATAGGAAGTAGGAAAATTGCTGACTGGGTTAATTCCAAAGGAACATTAAAAAGTAACCATAGAAATGTTATATATACATTTCCAAGGTTGGGGAACACCAGGCAGAAAGAATGCTTATTCTTTGTCAATATGAATAAAATTTTATCTGGGTAATTTTTTAAAAAGCCACTTTTATTTAAAATACCATGTAGTTCTGGGTGCCTGGCTGGCTCAGTTGGTAGAGCCTGTGACTCTTGATCATGGGTTCAAGCCTCATGTTTGGTGTAGCGATTACTTAAATCAAATGAAATACCATTTAGTTAAAAAAAAAATGATTACCTTCATCTAGATGATTGTCTCAGTTGTCCATTTTAGGATCTTGTCATTCTAAGCATAAGAGAAAAACCAAGTACAGACACAACAGGTATAAGAACAGAATTCAATGAAAATGACATAAATTTATACTAAAATAAGTGGTCGACATATACATATCATGTATATAAACACAATATGGAACAGCAAATAAAAGTTGCCTAGACATTTGTCATTTGGTGCATAGAGACTAATTTGGTTAGTGGCGAAACAAAGATGACCACATTTAATTCATTGTAAAGACCAGAGGAGTTCCTTTCTGAGTTATAAAGCTCATCTTGATTTAAAAAAATGTGTATATATATTAATATCCAAGTATATATATACATAAACTACCTTTAGAAAGGTGTTAATTGGTCATGCTAAGTGAAATAAGTCAGGCAGAGAAGGACAGATACCATATATTTGCACTCATAGGTCTAACAGGAGAAACCTAACAGAGGACCATGGGGATGGACAGGGGGAAAGAGTTGGGGAGAGAGAGGGATACAAATCATGAGAGACTATTGAATACTGAAAACAGAACCGAGGGCTGAAGGGGGAGGGGAAGGAGGTGATGGTCATGGAGGGGGCACTTGTGAGGAGAAGCACTGGGTGTTATATAGAAACCAATTTGACAATAAACTATGATTTAAAAAAAAGAAAGGTGTTAATTGCTTTTCATTTCTTAACTTTGGAAAAAGTACCTAATTTGATCAAATTTGGTTTATTTGTGGGATTTTTCCCCCAATGGAAAATTAATCAGACCAAACTATAATTTAAACCACTAAATGTATTATTTTATTCATTGTAGAATTTTCCCATTTAGCAGAAAAAGAGCAGTCCAAACATGTAATAAGGAAATGATGAAATAAATAATAGCACATCAGCTACGTACCTAGAGAAATGTGAGTCTGTTTGGAGGGTCGGAGGGGCAGGCCCAGAAGCGGTGATTTGCAGAGAGCCTGAGCCACATCACAGGAAAGAATGACTGGGCATTGAGAACGGAGCACCAACTCCACAGTTCTGGAAAGAAAGAGTGACACAATAATCCTTCAAGAAGAATGACAGATCGAGAAGAGAGCTACCTGAGGAGGGAAAACCAAAGAACCCAAGCTGACTGTGGGCCCTTGAAGCAAGGTAAAGGAGTATGGTGCAAGGCTGTTTATATTGTCCCGAGAGCCAGCCCTGCCTGGCCCACTGCCAGAAAACAGAGAGGAACTGAGAGGCTGTGGGGAGATAGAGACAGGGAAGAAGGGGGGAGAAGGAGAGGGAGGGAGAGAGACAGCTCGGCTGTATCAATTAACTGATAGAGCTAACAAACCAGAATGGCCCAGAAATTCTATAACAACCTTGCCTTGAGGTAAAAGATGATAAAGTGTATGAGGAAATGCAGTGCAAAACATTTAGAAAGCATTTTCTTGCTACCTTATACCTAATGGAGCATCTACTATATACCAGTCACTTCATATATAATTGTCTGTAATCATCAGGTCAACTCAGTTTGTTTTACATATGAAGAAAACAAGATTCGGTAGAAGCAATTTGCAAAGTTCATCAAAGGGGCTCATCGTGGGACAGAGTTTTGTACCAAGTCTGTCTCCCCAGCTCATCCTTTTTTAATAAAATTCAATATTTTTCAAATCGTAGATCACAAATAAGGTAAGATAAGAAAGCAAGAAAGAGTCTATAATGGATCATGATGTAAATTGTGTTTCTTACTACGGATTAAGGGAAAAAAAAAACTACTGAATCTCACGGAGATGCTCTCAACTGCGGAATTACAGCAGATTTCTCATTTTATGGAATGTTTCCCACAATGTCTAGGGCATCGTTCCACACAAAAGCATTTTTTCCAAACCATCTCTGAATCAAATGTGAAGTACTTTTCCCAAACTTTACCCCAATCTTTCCAAAGATTATGGAGTCGTATATCAAAGCGATCCCCACTAATTCTTTCCCAGGATTTTGGACACATGGGGAATTTTGGAAATACCAGAAATGCTGGGAGAAACTGATCCACACATCAAGGCTACATGGGGAGAGAAAGCAAACAATAGTTTCAATCCGAACTTTGAAAGCAGCCAGTGCCAAGGAATCCAATTTTAGATAAGACAGCTCTTGCCTATAAAGAGACATCATTTGTAAAAGAAGCAAAAAAGAAAAAAGAATAGAAGAGTGAAGAAAGTCAGGAGTGACAAGAGTAAATGTTCTTGTTTCCTATGACTTTTTAAATGCTTATTTATTTATGAGAGACAGAGTAGGGGAGGGGCAAAGAGAGAGGGAGACACAGAAACCAAAGCGGGCTCCAGGTTATGGTCTGTCAGCACAAAGCCCAATAAAGAGCTTGAACCCACGAACTGGGAGATCCTGACCTGAGCCAAGGTTGGACAGTTAACCAACTGAGCAACCTAGGTACCCCTCTAAGCCTTTTGTTAATCCCTCTTCGGATTCATAGTTATTTACATAGTAATATACCCATAACAATTTTATCCACAGTATACCTGTCCATCATATAATTCTGTTCCTTAGGTTTTTCTTTCCTTTCCTAGTAGACATATCTAACAAATAGCCAAATAATAACTGACAAAGACTAATTCAGCCCCTCGGAACTTTAGAACCTATAATAGTACCTAGCATCTTGTGACCTGAATTGACCTGATCTTTCCTACTGAATCAATCTATGATACCATCAATGGTAGGATGCCCATGTATTTTATACATCAGTAAAGGGAGAAACCCCTCCAATTTAACTACGGCACATCATCTATTTTAAGACCCATCCTAATTTCAGAAGGACTAAAATGAAAAAATAAAGTATATCTTAGAATCTATGAAACATGGACATTCTCCCCCTCCTCCCCTAGAAGTAAATTTTACTACAATACATACATCTAAGACCATGCCATCATGAAGGCACACAATTAAGGAATTGTCATAATGGTAACTACAACAACCAAACAGAAACTATTGCTCACAAACCACCCCTCCGCAATGCAGGATCCTACTTTTTTTTCCTCAAGTAATTTTTAAATCCCTCCTTGACATCAGCCAGGGAAACAGCTATCCTCTGCATCAGCTAGGGTCTTCTGTGATACAGATGCCAAGACCAAACTGGCTGGTCAAGAGGTTTATTTTGGGAAAGGTCTATAAGGAGAAAGGAGGAGGGAGAAGTAGATGTAGGCATGGAGAGCCTTCAGAACGGATTCTGACACCTATAAAAGGAAAAGAAGAAGAGTCCCCAACTGCTACACAACTGATAAAGTCTCTCTCTACCAGGCAGTAGGGAGTCTCCTCCAAGCAAAGCCTTCCCATGAGAGATGTCCCATGTTGGGCCAAAGGTCTTGGCTCTAATCCCCTGGTCATGCCCAGGCACGGGCTGGGAGCAGCTTTGGCAGAGTCTGGCCTCTGCACATGAGCTGCAGAGGATCCCAATGTGCAGCAACTGGAGGTTCTCAGACAATTGCTTTCCTTGAAGCAGGTTCCCTTAAAGAGATCTGAGCAGAGCACCTCCATGGCTGCTACACTGACACATGGAGCGCTGGTTTGCATCCCACATTTATAGTGGCTGTCTCATTTCCTCTAATCTTCTCGTATGTCATCTTTGTTATCATTGCTATTCTGCTGACATCTTCTCGAAAAGTACCTTGCATGCCCACTTTATCCACTTATATCTTGGTGTCAGGCATACAAATCCCTAAGAGAGGGCATGGCCTGCAAAGCACCACCAGGATTAGGTGTCACTCAAACCGGGACTCCTGGTTTTCCACAACTCCATTTAGGGCTGGCCCTCTGTCTCTAGAGTTCTCCTGTTGAGGGTGCACAGGAGGAGCCTACCCTCATCATATGCAGCCTACCCCCCTTTGCTGCATAATCATAATGGAACAGGCTTCAATTTTTGAAAACTTAGAGGCTTAGGAACTTTTGCAAGGAGACATTCATGAGATGAGTCCCCACGTAGTTTATGAAAGGCTATAAAATTTTTAAAAACCTGTGTTCAAATAATATTTCATGATCCAATGCAAAGAAACTCATAAAAGCTTACAGGATGCATTACTGAAGCTATTTACAGGATGCACTGGCAAAGAAAGACAGTATCTTTGACCTTGAATGAGTTATTTGACCTCCTTGATGTCTGTTTCCTCTTCTGTAAAATGAAGAGGGTGGGTTAGATAATCCTTGAGGCCTCTTCTAGCACTAACATTCTATGAAATAAAAGTCAACTTAGAGATTAATTGGGTTTCTGAGCCTCGAGCAATTAATTACACTGTCGCTGCCCTTTAACAGACCCATCACAGAAGAAAATTAGATTCAACTGACAGATTTTAATCTTCACCAACTCATGTTGAATTGAAGTCCAACATTATTTTTTAAGATTTGCAAATTAATGCTTTCACAAAAGGTTCACTAGCTTTGTGGGCAAGGAATTTGACCTGATAGACATATTATAATACCAAGGCCATTCTTTTCCATTTAAAAAATACCCATTATGCTAAATTTTTTCTATATTCAGAGCTTCAGCAGGCACTCCACCAGAATTTTGT
This sequence comes from Suricata suricatta, assembly GCF_006229205.1. Classification (NCBI taxonomy): domain Eukaryota; kingdom Metazoa; phylum Chordata; class Mammalia; order Carnivora; family Herpestidae; genus Suricata; species Suricata suricatta. Next base: position 94,725,189 of record NC_043708.1, read on the forward strand.
AAAAAGAGAACGGCTTTGTGAAATTCCTTACCAGTTTCTGAAGTGCTCAAGGGTATCCGTGATCAGAGACTCTAGTTGTGCCGACACATACTTCATCTAATTCCACTATGTTTTTCCTACTTTTGTTTCCTGCTGCATTGCCTTTATCAATCACCATTGATTCATTTATAGAAAAATATCCTCGTTAATTTTCCATTACGAAAATTCTGTTTGATCTCCAGTTAATAAGGAAGTATTTCACTTTTTAATGGCTATTCATTTCAACAATGCTAGTATTTTCCTATTTTTCCTTAAATATTATGGTTTATATATAGTTAGATTTTAAAAATTAAATCCCACAACTTTTGGTTTATTAAACTTTGTTTTCTGGTATCTAGTTTCTATTTTTCTGACATGTCTACTTGCATTGGTAATATTTCCAACATAAAGGTATAGGGAATAATACGAACATCCATTTTTCTATATAAAAGAAAAAACTGACCTGAGAAAAACTGTGGAAGCTATTTTTGTGAACCAGAGTACATATCCTGGTCTCATCTCTCTGCCTTGAGACAATACTGTACTGTATTTAATAGCATTTATCATTCCTACGCATGGCTTTATATTTTTAGTATCTCTAAAGATGTGATGTTATTTTCCATGTTTAGTAAGACTGAGCCACACTTCCTAAATCACTTTTAACTTCATGTTTGTGAGATTACTGCATTCTATTACACGTACATCTACTTTGTTTTCTCTGAGCTATGGAGTATATTTTTACTTTCTCTAAAATGGCTTTTAATGCACAGAAATTTAAAATCGAGAATAGTCTAATTCATCAATTGCTTCCTTTAGGTCTAATGTGGGGTTTTGGCCATATTTAAATACTCTTTTAGTAATGTGAGACCATAAAGCTTTCCATGATCCAACTATAATTCACCTGGGATTGATATATCCCGTATAATGTGAGATAGGTGTACAATCTTATTATTCTTTTGTCCATATGAATAACCATTGTACCAGTACCATTATATTTCCCTATTGATCGGCAATGCACCAATTTCAATTTTAGTTACTGCATGTGAATAGTAATATTACCTTGCAGAGCAAGGCTTTGACTGATTTATTGTTCCTCAAATTTTTGTTGGCTATTATTTGCCCTCTGTTCTTCTATATAAATGAGATTTCCCTTGCCAAGACCCATGAAAATAAGGGTTGGGAATTTCATTATTATTTATTTTAATCTATGGATCAATTTGGAGAAAAAACCCACTATCTGCATGATGCTATGTCCTCCCAACCATGTACATGGTACATCTTAATAACTGTTTTTAAATGTCCTTTAATTAAGCTTTAAAATTTTTTCTATATAGATCTTTTGACTTTTTATTTCTAGTTAAATTCTTTCTTACTGTCATAAATACTATCTATATCATTGAAGGTCCAAGTAGGAAATAGCACCCTCATATTAGTTCATTTACAAAGATGTAGGCAATATTCAAGCAAACTACCAGGGATTATACAGTACCTAGGGTGCAGTGATGTTGGGGAACCATTACTACTCCTAAACTTGAAGGGAAGGAAAGAAGGAATTTTCCAGAACTCAAAGACAGAAACAGCTGTGTGGAGAGAGCACTCTGATGGGAGCTATGAACTTTGATGGGTGATACAACCAGTCAAGAATAGCCCCACAGGGAAAGAGATGAGATAATATAACCCCCATACCCTTTCCCTACTTCCCTGGATCTCTTGCTGGTGCTACCACTTACTGAACATAAGGAGAAGCCAGAGAACAAGTTGGTGCAGGTCAGTATCCCACCTTTCACTGTGGATAAAGGTGAAGAGTGAGTCTGGAGGGGCAAATTGATATTCGACAAATTATTTCTGTATATCGATTTTATGTCCACTAGTCTTGCTAAATTCCCTTTTAAGTATTAATCACTTATCTGTAGATTTAGTCTTCTATGTTCATAAATATTTTTCTTTCCTCTCCTTACACCATTTAAAATATTTTCTTCCTTTACTGAGCTGACCATAACTTCTAATAAATAGAAGAATTCACAGGGGTATCTTTGACTTATATGTTGACACCTGACCTCTAAGTAAGATATTTGCTGTAATAAACTTTTTTTTTGTTTTTACTTTTATTATTGCAAAATCAGTCTATGTACATTGTAGAACGTGAGACTATATTGATAACTGAATATAGGAACACTATATTTCTATTAGCAGAGTTTATGACTATTAGCACTTCAGTGAATTACAAGAACATACATGTACAGACTTTTAACTGAATGAGATTGTACTGATTATGCATATTATAAAAGGTTATACACTCTGAAGGGCACTTCAGACGATAGGTGTTTTATTCCTTGTTTGTGAATTTTTGGACTGGATGGAAATTTAAATTTTATTTCTATATTCAGAAAAAAAGGGCCTTTTCTCATCAGTCAGTTAATTCCCACAATGGTTCTAATATTCTTATTTGATTGTTTTGTGAAAGTGAGCGTGGGTGGGCCTGTAATCTGGACAGAAAACTTTCTGGCTCAATTAACTTGAGCACACTGATTGAAAACATACGGTGTTAAAGTAGAAAATATCTTTATCTTGTTTTCCTTATTAAAAAACGATGGAATTAAAATCATAAGTTTAAACAAAATTATTTGATAATTTTATTATATAAAGCATATTAGATTTTTTCTGCCAAATCTCATGGTTGATGAGTATTTCCTTGGATATTTAAAATTTTGGATTGTGGTCTCATCTGTAAAGAAGGTTCAGTTGTGGGGAAAACTGCAAGGCCTCGGTTGCAGATATGTTTCCCAAAAGGAGGATTAATTTATGTTTTAGTGATGAAGCTATGTAACTAACTGAGAACCCCTTTTAAATGCTTATTTTTAGGTTTTATTTGGGGAGGAGGGTTGAAGTATTTGGAACAATAGATGTGAAAAAAGAAAAAATATGGAAATATCTTCATTGTGGGTAGCAGTCATTTCACATTTTAAATTACCCCCAAATAGTAAGCATAATCTAGTTAGTGTATGTGAATTTTGTAGGAGTATTTATCTCTGTGCTTGGCCCTTTTAGGGTTGGGTTTTGTTTTACCACAAACGATAGGATATTTGGAGAAGGGGTGAACTAGCTGGAAATCACTAGCATAACAGAGTAGTTCACAAACACCAGAAACATCTGTGGAACTTTACAGCAGCTACATGCCAAAGATTGAAGTTGTAGACTTACATCATCTATACCATATACAAAAATTAATCCAAGATGAATCCAAGACCTAAACCTAAGAACTAGAACTATAAAACTCTTAGAAGACAACATAGGGGAGAAAGGTTAAAGACACTGGATTTGACAATGATTTCTTGGAAAGGACACCAAAAGCGCAGGCAACAAAGGAAAAACTCTATAAACTGGACTACAGCAAAGTAAAAATGTTCTGTGCAAAGGACCAAGTCAATAGCATGAAAATTCAACTCAGAATGGGAGAAAATATTTGTAGACCATATATCTGATAAGGAGTTAATATCTAGAATGTATAAAGAACTCATATAATTCAACAAAAGCCAAACATCCAACTTTAAAAATGGCAATGGATTTGGAAAGACATTTCTCCAAAGAAGAAATACGAAGGGCCAAGAAGCAAGAAAAAAATGTTCAACATCACTAAACATTAGAGAAAAGCAAATCAAAAACCACAGTGAAATACCACCTCACAATGTTTCTAATATCTACTATTAAAAAAAAGAACCAAACCAGAAAACAAGTATTGGCAAAGATACACATAAATCAGAACCCTTTGTGCACTTTCAGTGGGAAGGTAAAATGGTACAGCCACTGTGGAAGAGTTTGGTGCTTTCTTAAAAATTAAAAATAGAATTATCATATGACCCAGCAATTCGGCTTCTAAGTATAGATACCAAATAATTGAAAGCAGAGTCTTGAAGAGAGACCTGTACCCTCAAGTTTATAGCAGCATTATCCACAGTAACCAAAGGGTGGAAGAAGTGTCCACTGATGAATGGATAAACCAAATATGGTAGATACACAAAATGGGTATTTTTCAGTCTCAAAAAAAGGAATAAAAGTGACAAACACCACAAATGGATGAACCTGGAAGACATTATGCTAAGTGAAAGAAGCCAGTCACAAAAGATAAAAACTCTATTATTCCACTTACATGAGGTACCTAGAGTAACCAAAACCATGAAGACAAAGTATGATGGTGATTGCCAGGGGCTGGGGGTTGGGGGAAGGAGGAGTGGGGAGCTGTTTAACAGACTTTCAGTTTTGTAGATGAAAAGTTTTCAGGACGGATGGTGGTAATAGTTGCCTAACAATGAGAATATAGTTAATGTCACTAAACTGTACACTTAAAAATGGTTAAGATGGTCCATTTTGTTATGTTTATTTTATACATTTTTTAAAATGTGTCAAAGAATGAGCTCTGCTCACCAGATGGTCTGACTCAGGAAGGCAGGGATGGAACCCTGGCATTTCTCTCTGGCCTTCACAGTCAAAGCCAAAATAAAAATTTGAGATTAATTAAGTAAAAGGAAGTAGCCTGAAAGAAGCAATAGAGGAATGATATGTAAATGATATAATACCTAACCCAACCTTGATTATTTTCGATTTCTGCTGGGTGCTAATCTTTCTGTTAAGTAATGCTTTTATGTTATAGAAACTATTCTCACTTGTAGTAGACAAGATAAAAACTTTTACCAACATAGTTATAATTTCAGAGAGAGAGGCAATTTTCATTTTAACTTCTCTTTTCTGACTACTCCATCTTTCCTTTTCCTATTTCATCTTGACTTCCTTGCATTTCATTTTAAAGAAAGAAAACTACTCAAACTTTCTTAAAACTTGATGGCTGGAGGGAAAATTTTCACAAATTGTATCTTTTACACAGGCTGTTTATACCTGTAACTAACTTCTTTCAAATAAGAGAAACTACATTACTGGAAACCACATAGCCCTTGAACTCACCATCTCCGCTACGGACTATAACAATCCTTTAACATTAATGGACAAATGTGTCAAGTGGATGTCACGTCGGGCATAGTGGAAATTTTACAACACGTGTTGTAAACATGAGGTCTAGACTAGATATGTAGTCTCAACTCTAAGGAAACAGAGCTGAGATCATTTGGACTCATGAATGCAAAGTAAAAAAAATACATATATTTGATAGATTTTTAAAGATATTTGCCTAAACTGTTTGAAAATAATCATCCTCCTTCTTCCTCCACTCAGGATATCTACCTACTACCTAGCTGGTTCAGAGTGAGCATTCGATAAATACTTGTTGGATGAATAAATACGGAGCACTGCCAACTAGGAAAAGCAATAGGATATAGAAGAAATTCTTCTCTAGTACATATAAATCAACAGGTAGTCTAACATAGAAGTTTAACTTTTCCAAATTTAATACCTACAATATGAAATAAGAGTGCTAGAAATAGTACAGAAACACATTCCTTCTGAGCAATTGTTTATACTTTAGTGGAGCAGAGCCTAAGTTGGCAGCTAGATAAAAAATTCAAAATTCTGTTGAGTTTTTTGACAAATAAGGAAATTATTACTTACATAATTAACACTTTCTTGTGAAAAAAGTAGGCTGTTGAGTTTGTTGAGTCCACATCTTGTTCTGCTCAGCCAGCGGGGGCTTTTATGGCATAGGGAAACCTAATTCCTTGACTGATGCGTGTCTTCTGTGATTCACAGAAATAGCGATTTCTGGACTTTCACTGACAACGACAGCCAATCCTAACTTAACATTTATTACCTTTGCCACACTAAGCAGTCTAATACAGCTCCCTGTTACATCTAACTTTAAAGAGGGACTCTATCTCCTTGGTTTCAACTCTGCATGGAAACTATTCTTCTCTATTGGTATTTATTTAATTGTACCTATTCAAAGAATTATCACCTCAAGCCAGGCTAGCTGTCCCCCTTCCTTGTTCCAGAAATGTTCAAGTAATTCTTAACCTTATCTTATACCTGTGAACTTATTCCTAGCAAATATACCTAGTGTTGACTGTTTTCTACTGTGCACCATCAACACTTCACATGTAATATCTAATGTAATGCTTTTACCAACTATAGGAGTAGGCAGTAGGGTCACTGTTAATTTAGAAACGAAGAACCTAAGGCTCAGAGTAGATACTTTGGGATGCCTACCATAATAAAACTTAAATGATGAAGCCAGGATTTGAGAGTCACATGCCAATCCATTGGACCATATTGCCACTCAAACGAAACGCTGAATACAGCCTTGTCAGCAAGAAGCTGAAGCTACAAGGAAACAGTGAACATCTCATCACCCGCAGGTGCTCGAAGAAGTGCAGGGAGAGGGAAATGAGCTTCAGAACCAACTGGCACCAACTCCTAGTCCCAACTACAATGTCAGAACTCCAGACAAGTATCTATCATTTGCCTAATACTTGCTCTGACATACGCAGACTAAGTCAATTCCTTGCTCTTTCATGTCCATGTTTTTGCAGAGAGATGAATAACTTAAGGTGTTACTTAGTCCTATTCCAGAGACTAATCTTGCCGGGGTGAAAAACCGCCATAGAAAAAGGATTCTTTTGTTTGTATCCACTGGCCAGGGCTGAGCAATAAAACCTACAATCATGGACCCTATTGTCTCACTTACATGATAAAAATCTCTTTCCTCCTCATGTGGGCCATTTCAGTTTTATTTCCCACCTCTGAGGCACAGCACACATTAATTCTCAATTATGCTTACTCAGGACTCCAATCTGCAGTCCTTACATAGACAAAACTGTAATGAGAAGCCTGAATAATTAGTTCCTTTGACATCATCCGGGCTGAGGGATTTATTCTGTTTGCTTGTTTGTTTATTTATATTAAGGAAAACTCCTGGGATGCAGATTCAATGGGGTCTGCAGGATTAATGAGAGTGGAACTTTATCTTTCTAATCAGCCAGACCAGCCACTGCAGATGGCTAAGAAATAATCCCAGGACCCTGGTACATCCTGTGAACGCTTCACAACATGTTAAATAATAATGACATCAACAAATAGCACTTTTATCCACATAGGATTATAAAAGAACAGAAAAGTTAAAGTATTTCAGAAGCACATCATTCACAAGAACAGATTTCTCAGTAGTAAAACCAATTCAGTGGAGACGCTTGGTATATAATTTATCTGTCTTTCAACAGATACTGAGAATAATGTTAGCAACCTAAAAGTGGTATCATGACAACACTAGACGTAATGGATGCTGTGTTGTGTTGTCCAGTCCTGGCTTCAGGCAGCACTGTCAGTAGGCAGCTCTCAGTGCTCAGCCCAGCCCAGAAATTGCCCTTAGAGACAGTGTACCCTCTCCACCCAGGATCAGCTTGCATCCACTGTCTGGTTGATATGAGAATATCAAAGCCTGGCCTCCTCACTGGAAGCAGAGTTGACTGTAAAGAGCCATTTCAGTTGCCCTGAAGAGCTCCCCAAAGGTCAGGCTGAGACCCTTGTTGAGGCTGCACCGAGCTCAGCTTTCCCTGCTACACAGTCCGGCCTCCTTGCCTTCCACAAACGTTGATTCCAAGAGTACGTGCTCTCAAATGCAAACTCTGCATACTAATCACTGCCTCTGAGTTTGTTTCTTAGAGAAGCCAAATTCTAACACTGAGGAAATCAAATTCTTTATTTCTAACATGTTATTAAAACCTAAGGGCACCTGAGTGGTTCAGTCAGTTGAGTGTTTAACTCTTGATTTCAGCTTGGGTCATGATCCCAGGGTCGTGGGATTAAGCTCTGCGTCAGGCTCTGCACTGAGTGTGGAGCCTACTTAAGATTCTCTCTCTCTCCTTCTTCCCCACTTACTCACTCTCTCTCTCTCTCCAATAAAAAAATACATACATAAAGAAAATATAAGTATTAGAATAAAGAAATAGGTTTTTATTCATCATTTAATAACATCTTGTTTAGGTATTTCTATTTTTTATTTTATTATTATTTTTAATATTTATCAAATTTTAAGAGAGAGCTAGACTGTGAGCAAGGGAGGGGCAGAAAGAGAGGGAGACAGAGAGAGAGAATCCAAAGCAGGCTCCAGGTTTGGAGCTGTCAGTACAGAGCCGGAGGCGGGACTTGACCTCACAAACTGTGAGTTCATGACCTGAACTAAAGTCCGGTGCTTAACCAATTGAATCACCCAGGTACTCTGCGTAAGTATTTTTTTTAAATCCACTGGTACAGAATTACTTTCCTGTGGATATAGGCCGAGCTGGCTGATTTACTACGATAAAAAAACAATCAGGTGGGAGAAGAGCATTAGAGGTAGACTGCCGAGCTGTCAGGTCCCCTCACTTAGGAAATGACACTGGGAATTGGGGAATGGAACTGGAAACATACAGGAGAAAGAGAAATTAGGAGGTTGCTAGTCCCAACAGAATTCACACAGAAAGTTTCTGGTTAATGCCTATAGCCATTCAGCTTTCTAGAAGACCAATTTCCTCAAAGGGCTCTGTCAGAGACATTATGGCATGGGGAAGAAAATTTAGTAGGACAAGCATCTGTCCCTCCCTTTGCCCTTAGTCCCCTCTGCTCTTGGTTTGATCTCTCAGAAAAATATTTCCTCCCTAATCTTTTATTAGGCAATAGACACATGCTGAAGGAATTTGAATTTTAGTAGAGAATTCTACAGAAGGTAAAAACCTCTTAATTCAATGAATCTAAATTGCTGAGTTTCAGACACCATGAGTAAAGGAAGAAAGGAGACTTGGGGGCTGAGAAAGACTGCCCAGAGGCTAAACCAGACACTTCCTGAAACACCTTTAATAGAGTCTTTAATTAATCATACCTCATGCTGAGATTATTAATCTACCTCACTGTGATAATTTGGTAGTGTAGTCTGCTTCACTGTTAGGTTGTTTCAACTCTGGATTAACAATTCATTCAACAGATAATTACTGAGAATCCACCAGATTTGGAGTATAGATCAACAAGTATGGATCAACATAAGGATGCTCTTGAAACCCATGGGCCGAGGGATAGAGCCAAAGATGGGGAATGATTTAAGACTAAGTTCAGAGAAACACTAATACTTGGAACAGTGGTTTACAACACTGGAATCATCAGGAAGCTTTAAATAAATATTGAACCTGGACCCCCCCTCAAAGATTCTGATTTAATTGGTCTGGAGTACAGGTTGAGTATCAATAGATTTAAAAGCTTCCTGTGATTTTAATGTACAGCTGAGGCTGAGAACCTTTGGTTTAAAAATTGGGAATAGGAGATTAAACCAGAATGACTGGAATGAACTGAAGCCATCAGCAAGATAGGAAGAAAATCAAGTCTTGGAAGTGAAGGGAATGCTCCAGAAGTGAAATGGTCAACTGTGATAAATCCTGAAGAGAAGTAAAGCAAGAAAGGGGAGACAAGGGCAAGAAGGGTGGAGAAGACCTAAACATGATGAGGTTGTGAGTATAAGGGTCTGCCTGGCGTGGATTAGAGAGACTGCAGAGTGAGGAAGTAGAGGCAACTGCTGTCTCCTGAGTTCCCTTCGCCCCAGGACCAGGACCACTCAAGTCCTGGGTTCAGATCCCGAGACTCTAGTTGCCCCTTGTCCAGCAGTGCCTCTTAAATTAATACTATCTCAACTATTTACTCATAAAGCCAGTCAACATTTACTCCACAAATCACTTAAAACATGTTGAGCACTTATATGTGCTAGTCATTGGTAGGCAGTGGAGATATAAAGCCAAATAAGGTACACTTCTTGCTTTCACAAGATTTTCCATCTACTGAGGAGGGTCACAAATAATACCAACAAAATAGTAACCTTGATTCAGCGTCCACATTGTCAATCCACTTTCCATTCTCATTTCTACTAACCAAGTCTAGGCCTTGAAAGTGATCATGGTGTTCTAATCAGTCTCCCTGGATGCAGTCTCTCCCTTCTTGTTACTCTAGTTTAAAATTTGCCTCCAAATTCCTCTTCCTAAAGCACACCAGTGTTCATGTCATTTGTTGGTTGAGGAAGCACTAATTGAGCACCTATGAAGTACAAAAAGAAATACAGACTTGTCTCCTGTAACATAGGGCCAGTTTCTGTTTGAAAAATTCTAACTGGGTAATCTCAGTGAAAAGGGACCTTAGCAGTTATCCGGTCCATGCCGGAGTCCTTTGTATGAATCTATCCATAAATCATAAATAGATGGCTAGATAAAAGCACATCCAGTGTGTATTTAAAAACTCTCAAGAATAGAGAATTCACTTTTTAAAAAGGAGTTCAATAAATGTTCAAGAAGTTGGAAATTTTTACAAGGTCTTCCTTCAGTAGTGCTTCCTGCTTACCAGTTGGGGTGCAAGCTTCTTGGCTGGCATTCAAGGCTTGCTGTAATAGGACTCTAAGGCTTCCTGGTCTTAGTTTCTAAAGTTCTTCACATTTCCTCCCCCGAATGCACTTTCACAACACTATTCATTTCACCTATTCCCACACATCAAATCCTTCAAGATCAGGTTCAAGTGCTACCTTCTCCACAAAACTACCGAGTCCCTCAGCTGATACACAACCTTCCTCATCTGAGATCTCTCAGACTTATCTTTACCCTCCTGATGGTTTCCACTTTTGGTGATGGGGACACGTGTTTTTCATGCCTCGCTGACAGGTGAATGGGAGGTGGGCTCATCTGTTAGCCATCTCGGTCTCCTCCACAGCTCGCAGTGCTGTGACTTAAATGTTTCCTTAGGCACTTGTAGAATGAATGATACAGCTATTCTCTGGATGTGTTTCCCATTTTGTGAAAAGAAAAAGCTGTATTAGCTGTCCTACTGACTCTAATATTCTCATTCCCAAATTTAAAGTATTAAGCACCTATTGCATGCCTGATGTTGTATGTTTCCCATTTCAAAGACATGGCTATATTTGCAACAGCATGGATGGATTCTAGAGGGTATAATGCTAAGTGAAATAAGACAGAGAAAGACAAATACCATATGATTTCTCTCATGTGTGGAATTTTAAGAGATAAAGCAAATGAACAAAGAAAAAAAAGAGACAAATAATAAACTCTTAAATACAGAGAATTGACGGTTACCAGAGGGGAGATGGTGGGAGAATGGGTGTGAGAAGTGAAGGGTTTACGAGTATACTTATCATGATGAACACTGAGTAAAATATAAAATTGTTCAATCATTATATTGTCCACCTGATACTAACACACTATGTTAATTATATTGGAATTTAAAATAAATTTTTTAAAAGTCAATTATGATGAAGGGGAGGGAAAACAATACACATAAAACAACTATCTTAAAAACTGAATCTAATAAAATGTCAGTTGTAAGAAAACAATGGAGCTCATAGAGAAAGGAGAAGCATGTGATCAACGGTAACCATGGAAGGGTTTCAGGAAGACAGTTAGTTGAACTGGACTTTGAATCCCCATTTGATAGAGAGGATAGGTCCCAGGCATTTTAGGGCTGAAACAATGGCAGAGTCAGGGACACTAGAGGGAGCCAAGGCTTAGATCTGGAGAGAGAGCTTCCTTGGCTCAGTCAGCCTTAATTCACAGATTCTAAAGCATTTGCTTAGTAGGCTGAGAAGAACACTCTTTATCACACACGCAAATGCTTCCATTAAACAATTTTCAAAATTAAAACTATTTTGTGTCTATTTTCAGTTTTTATTGGTATTAAATAATAAGTACTTATTTGCTGTGCATTTCACGTCAGTTTTGCCAGTGAATATCTCCTGAATCTTAACTGTGAGCTTGTCTAAGACATGTAACAACTCCTAGTGGGGTCTTGAGAAGTAGAGAAGGCTCAGATGGGACCCTGTTCCAAAGACCTCCCTTCCCTCTCAGACTGGATGGAGCTGGGCTGTTCTGCAACTACTAGTTCTCAGAGCTATGGGCTGTCACATCGTCAGGCCAGGGGTCTAGAGTTTGCAGCCTCCACTCTCAAATATCAGGCCTCTGGCACCTATTATGACATGAAGGTCACCTGTTTGGTCTTTACACTCAGTCCCAATCCACAAAAGTCCAAAGCCAGGAGTGTTTTAAAGTACTTGGAAGTTCTGGGGCAGCAATGTGAACTCAGTCTGGTACCATCAGCACAGTCAGTGCTTGATGGACGAGCGGCTAAGGTCAAGGCCCCGTCACCCATGGGCAGGTGATAAGAGTGAGGAGTAGCTGGAAGGAAGGAGAAAGTAAATTGAGCACAGCCCTGATTTATTGCTCTACCTCAAATAGGTGCCATTAAGCAAAGTGAAACCACACCTTTACCAAAGGAATAGAACTGGACCATATATTTTGTTGTATATAAATGTTTACTTGTACTAAATTCTGGGACACAGGAACTTAAAAAGTGAAAAGGATAAGGGCACCTGGGTGATTCAGTTGGTTAAGAGTCTGACTTTTGGTTTCAGCTCAGGTCATGGTTTTGCCATTTCGTGAGTTCAAGCCTGCGTTGGGCTCTGTGCTGGCAGAGCAGAGACTGTCTCTCCCCGTCTCTCTGCAACTTGTCCACTCATGCTGTCTGTCTCCTTCTCTCTCAAAATAAATAAACTTAAAAAAAATTTAAAGGGAAAAAGTATCACAACTCTAAAGCAACAGTAAATTAAAACTGGCCATACCTAAGGGAGAGGAAGCCTCAGGGCCAGACTCTGGCTTGCAGGGTCTTTTCATGTACCTACCCCTTGTGCCACCAGACAGAAGCCTAAGGAATCAGAAGGCATGAGGTCCTCACCAGCCGCAGGAGTCTCCAGGAGGTTCCATCTCATCCACATGCCACTTTCAGGACTTCTCTTCATGTGGCTTTTCCCCAGTTTCCAGTTAAGGTGAGGGCAGGAAGCTGAAGACCCAGGTCTAGAGGGCAGAATAGAGGGGAAATTGTGGGAGCGGGCTTTTATGTTAAGAGAGGTGCATTATCCAGCGTCTCTGTGTGCCCGCATCCCATGCTGCTGTCCTGGCATCCCAATGCTTCTTCCCCTCCCCTAACTGCAAATGGATTGAGGAAAGAGAGACAAAAGAAGCAAGCAGATGTGGAGGGTGGAGAAGTGCTTTCTTCGACCACAGGAGATACCCGGTGAAGAGGATGCGGCATGAGCAGAAGCAAGAGGCTGAAACTGCTACTCCTTGTGTGAGGCAGGCAGAGCCAAGTTCCAGGCAGGGGAAGGGAGAGTGGGCAAGAGTGTTCCGGCTTGGGAAAAGGACACGTCTGTGCAGGCAGGAGGCTGTGCAGGGCCACCTGACAGAAAAGTGAGCAGGGTGGGCAGGGGGCTGAGTAGCAGAGAGGGGTCCGAAGGTCCCTTCCTGTGCAATCTGAGTTTGCTTAACTTTCTTCAGCTTTTCCCAGAAACAGCGTGGCTTCCCTCCATGGGAATGCAAACCCCGGGAGCAGAAAGGCAGGCAACATTCTGTCTCCAGAGAAACCCTTTGAACCCCCTTGATAACCAAGGCCAGGCCCAAGGCAGGGTGCTCAGCTGGGCACCCCGTGTGGGTGGTGGGGAGCTGGGCCCACAGGTGTACCTTGGTCTAGCCTGCTGGGGCTGGCACAGGATACTGTCTGAGTCTAGCCAACTATCAAAGGTTAAGTGGGACTGCAATCTTCCCTGCTTTGGGGGGGAACAGGGGAGTGAAACTAAGACACAAGAGGAAACAGACCTCTTCATGGGCAGGGAGCCGAGGCAGGCACATAGAGAGGAGCTCCCATTCTGGTGGATGAAAGCGCCCCCTTCAGCAAACCCCCCGGGGCTCCAGCGCGGATGGTAGCCACCATCACAGTTGTCTCAGCTGAATCCTGTAGGCTGGTTTCAAGTGGTATATAAAGCTCGTGAAAGCCAAAATACATTCACAAGTGTATACCCTTCCCCATTCCCACCTATGAAATCCTTCATCCAGTTCAGGTGCCACCCTCCCCAATAAGCACTCTTTAATTCCTCAGCTGACTCATTACATCCCTCACCCGACATCCCTCAGACTCATTTTTATCTTCCTTACGGATTACAGTGACTTGAAAGTTTCACGAGACACTTTCTGGTCCACATTTGGCTTCCCAGGTAGGAAGGGCAGTCATGGACCAGGGGGTAGCTGGCTGCTTTATCTGTCAACATGAGTCAGAGTAGGAACAGAGTTGCCCAGAAATCAGGCTCCCCAGTGTTGCTTTTTCATCTAAACTGTGCTGGGGTGGCATGAAAGCCCACCAAGCACCACACACTGAACTGAGCACACGGGCTGGTGCTGGGCTGGCGGCATGCGTTATGGCTTCCCACGGAGCCTCACTACCTCTCCTATCACTGCCACCTCTTTTCCTCCCTGTCTGTATCTTTATGTCTCTATTCCCTAGCAGAGAGCCTGGCACACAGAAGACATCCTATAAATGATGCTAAATCCTGAGGGAGACAGTTGGCAGATGAATGACACTAGCTAATGCAGCCTTAAAGCTATGGTATGACACAATGAAAAAAAGATTTCTCTATCTCATTTTACAACAGTAAATCTGAAACCCCATCTTTCAGAAAACATTGTCTCCACTGTGATGCCCATGTCAATGATCCTGCTTATCAAATTCTGTTGAGCCGGTGTAGAAGGAGCAGCTCTCTGTAATCTATTTACCTTAAGGAGCTCAGTCACGTGCTCGGCTCACAGCCCGTTTATCAGGATGAAGGATGCTCTCTGGAGAGAGGAGACAGCAGGACAGGCCAAGCGCAGATGACAGTCTGCCCTGTGGAGATTGACTTTAATGAAGCACAGAATAAACAGGAAGATTAAGAGGGTGCAAAAATCAGTGACAAGTTTTGAGTTCACCTCTGCGTAGGAAATGAAAGGTTCTCTGTCAGCAGAGAACCATCTCTGGGTTACAGATGGGGGCATCTGTTTGGTCACTAATGATCCCACGCGGCCTATGTCAGCCTCTGTGCAAGAAAAGAAAAGTTTTCTCTTAACTTACAGACCCAGCTTTGTGCAATTTTAAATTTACCTACAGTGTGAAGGGATTTAGAGTGAGTAGAAAGATGGAATTATTAAAGGTTTTAAGAAATTATTTAACAGGTGAAAAGGTTAGCCTGATAAACAGGCTAAGTGTTTTTAATATTGCTTTTTTTATACAGTCCTTCCATTTTGTGCCAAGAAACCGTGCCAGCTCAGAGGTTTATGACTCAAGGGTGTGATCACCCTGAAGGGGTGGCTTGCCTTACGCCAGGGCTAAGTTACTGGAATAACGCACACAGAAGGCTTGTCTTCCTCACAAAACAGTGCCATTTCCATAGGCCGTAGTGGCATTCCAACATTGTACTATACATCGTTTCAGTTCCTCAAGTCATATATTTTTTCAATAAATAAAAAGTTTACAAAATAGCCAGAGGGCATAGTCTTGAATTCACACCCGTCTTTTCGAGAAGATGGTTTTATTATTTAGAGGATCCAAATGGGAATCTTATTTCATTGCCATTTCTCTTTTGAAAACATAGATGTTACTAAGGGTAGGAGAAAAATGTTGCTTTGGTATTTTTCTTTCCTTTTTAAAATTAATTTATTTATTTTGAAAAGCGAAAGAGGAAGAGGAAGCAGCATGACTGGGGGAGGGGGAGAGAGAGGGAGAGAATTCCAAGCAGGCTCAGTCTCATGAACCATGAGACCATGACCTGGATAAATTAAAAGTCGTTCACTTAACTGAATAAACCACCCAGGTGCTCCAACATGTCCCTTATTTTTTTAATCAAACCATGAGAGCTGGTGTGTGGTACATGTATTGAATTATGTTCACCGGGCTGAATGGAATGATATTAATGGTATTGTTAACACTTCCACCAGTAGATGGCACTATGGTTCAAATTGAAACTCAGCTTCCAGCTGTCCCACAGTAACATATACTGAGCTCTAGGAAGACATTGTACTAGTCAGCCAGGATGTACCCATGTGAAAATGTGCGGCAACACAAAAGTAACTCAAAATCACATGTGCAGGAAAGTGGATGTGTACAAGGATATAGAGTGATCAGAATGCTATAATTAGAAGGATTAGTTGAGAATTCCTTTATGGATGAGCTTCCTTCAGTAGAGTGTTTTTGAATGTGTGGAAGGCACAGGAGGGAGCAAGCAGCAGACATGGCAGGTGAGATGAGTGACCTATAGAGGTCAAAGAAGTGGTGTGAAAAATACGAGACATTTGGGTTCTACTGTGAGAAAGTTATCTGATGCAGACTTAAAGTCAATAGCTAATCTTCATATCATGGGAAGAAAGCCAGGAGACAAAGCTTGGGGGGAGGTTGCAGAGAGCAAAAGAAACACAGCTTTGCAAAAATAAACAGGAAGATAAAACAGGCTGGCCAAAGTGATACATTGTATTCGATTTTCACTTTTGATTGTTTATCACAGTAAACAAAATTGTATCAGCCAACTAAGCCTATCTTCAACTTCTGGTTTTACATAAATCTAAGAACTTATATTTATATTTTATATTATGTAATCCTGAACTTAGTAGACCTTGTACTAGCCAAATGTAAATATTGAGTTTTCCACCTATAAGTAGAACTCCATGTGTCTCTAGTATGCCCAAAAAGCTGTCCATTCAACTGAAATTTTTTCTTAGCTTCTTAATTTCCTAACTTTCTGCCATGTCTTTCTGTAAATTTTTGTGAATTGTTTATTTATTTTGCCTAAGTTTAGGATAACAGGAAGGTCGGTGTGTAAAGAGAGAAATGTACTTGTGATTGGGATTTAGCTTGTATTTATTTTTAGAGCATTTGAGGCAATGGAGGAGGAATCTTAACTGGCATTGTACTTTCCAATGCAAATTCATAGTTAAAGCAGTAAGGAAGTGTTTTAAATAATTCAGCAGACACTGCACCAAATGAACAGTTACTTAAAATCTTTAAGGTCTGAAGTATAGAAAACCATTAATGGGAACTATGTTGCTTAATCTACAGAAAGTGTTTTCCATTCACCATATGTTACCAGGACTATAACTAAAATAGTAATTCGTTATGAGGATGGGTCTTTAAAATGCTGCACTGAGGCCCCAGGTTCTGGAACCACTGGCTGGGTCAGCACTTTGGTTTTAAGCAGTGATATGCCTTGGGTAAGAGAAAGAGAATGCGGTTTATTAATTCTTGATATGCTTTAAACACAGAAACACTACTTCTTTCTCCTTAGATGGGGAAAACCATCCTTAAACAAATAAGCTACATACCTGGTGAGTTCTCCTCAAGATTAATAACGTGTCCTTTTCAGTGTGAGTAAATGGATGCTCCCGACAAGCTGTCATTGGAACAGGGCTTTGCGGTTTGCTGAAGAGAGGTTTCTATGTGGTCCCTGCTATCGTCACCATTCTAATCAACAGAACCAATCTGCAAGAGGACTAGGGTTCGTTAAGTGTGCAGACTGGAGGAAAAGAGTGGAGGAAAGGTAGCTGTCACACTGGGGGTCATGACCTAACCCTGGTCAGCCCGCTGCGCTCTCTGGCTCAGCCAGCCTCCGTCTGAGTTTCTCAGTATTTATTGTGGCCATCACACAATACTGAGATTTGAAGATAGTCCTTAGGCCATATTCCTTGATCTGAAAATACATGTCCTTTTCAAGTAAGTTTGTGTGACTGGAGGGAGGTGTGGAACTGAGTCAAGTGGGCTGAGTGGTAAAAGGCTAATCCAGAAAAATAGGAAGAAAGAGTGCTTCATTGTGGGGGGCTTTGAACACCCAGGACTTGGGTCTTTTAGAAGAACATTTGGGTTGGAGGCCACACACACACTCCTACGTTTAGTGCCAGTTGCTTATGACATATTTTCCAAAGCAGTTGCAACTTAAATTTTTTATTTCCAACCATAACCCATGAAAAGAATCTTACAGCCCCTAAAATATTCATGTTATTGCTGCTGCAAGTTCATGCTGGAATTTGAGGGCTTGCCTTCAGCGATACCTTAGCATAAAAGAAATCGTAGTAAAAATAATTGGCATAAAGCCATCAACTTGCTCATTTGCTCTCTTTCACTGTAAGACAATAAAGGAATTAAATGATGTCTCATTTGGCTTTACACATTTGCATACTTAAATGTTTGGATACTTCCCTGCTAACTAAATTGAGCCTGATCAGACAAGCTAGTAGTGGGTGAATACTCAGAATTTTCAAATGAATTAATTCTTTCTGACTGTGAATTACTAGTAATATTTTTTCTAACTTTTACACTGTATCAATGATATTTTGTTGAATGGATGAAGCAGGCTAACAAAGCTGTATGCTACTTGTGAGGAAAAAATTATATACTTGTCACATATGGTTTTTTTCTAGATATGTGTAATACGGTGATACAAACACAAAGACATACACACATATAAAAACCAGTATGTCACCATCCGTGAATACAAATTAAGTCATTTTAACATTTAAAAGGTCCTGAGCCCTTTTCCTGCTTGATTATCCAGTCTTTTAAAAAGTCCGCTTCCCAAAATATTTCTAAGAGCCCCAGGGTAGTTCATATGCATTAAAAAATATTAAGTCTCAGGCCCCATGACCCCATTAATGTGAAACCCCCATCTGCAATTCTGGTAAATTTGAGATTTGCTCACACAAATCAACTACTATGAAAAAACAGTCATTCTAATAAAATTACTTATTCCTGCCAACCCTAGCAGAGAGCTTTCTTGTTTTGTTCAGGAAACAGTGGTTTGGAGGTAATAGTAAAGTGTCCTCTCCTTCTTTGTGTTTTTCCACCATCCATGATGGCCCAAAGCAAAGCAGTTTGATGCCCAAGTTTGCAGTTAATGAAAAGTATGCCCACGTACACACACATACACACACACACACACACACACACACACTCCCATTCCCACGTACATACACATGTTACCTTTCTCTGGGTTATCAGCCATCCACGGGGCCTAAACTGGGGCAACTTTCTTTAATTTTCCTTCCACGGGGAGGAGGTATTCAGCCAAACCCTCAAGCATTTTCTTCATTCTCTGCTTCCACTCTTCTTACAACTGTAAATAAAATACATGTCTCTAGAAGAATAAATTATCAGCATAACGTAATCATATTGGATTCAGAAGGGACTCCCCCTATCACCCATCTCATGCCCAATATTTTATTGACACTAATTCTATTCTGGATTGGGAGATTTTAAGCCCATATGGGCAACTTTTATTCAGATTTTTTTAAAAAATCAAATATAAAGAAGATTTAGTAACAAAACTAAAAATTTGAGTCCATCTACCTATCATCTACTTACAATCTTTAAGAGAGAATATACTACTTCTTTTTCAGGCACATATGAAACATTTCTACCAATCAACACTGTAATAGGAAACAGAGGAAGCTACAAAAAATTCCAAAGAACCAAATGATGTAATATTACTTGACTGTATGCAAAAAAACTAGTATAGAAAGAAATCAGTGACAAGAAATAAAAGTTTTAATGTACATGTCTGGAAACTAAAAAGATTATGCAAACACTTCGGTTTAAAAGGGAACTTAGGAGCACCTGGCTGGCTCAGCCAGAAGAGCATGTGGCTCCTGATCTCAGGGTGGTGAATTCTAGCCCCCAACTTTGGGTGGAGGGATTACTTAAATAAATAAACTTTACAAAAAGGAACTTAAAAAAAAAGAGAGAGAGACAGAGGCAAACCATAAAACAGACTCTTAACTATAGAGAACAAACTTAGGGTTGCCAGCGGAGAGGTGGGGGAGGGGATGGACTAAATGAGGGAAGGGTACTAAGGAGGACACTTGTGATGTGCACTGGGTGTTGTATGTAAGTGATGAATCACTAAGTTATACTCCTGAAACTAATATTACACTACATGTTAACTAACTGGAATTTAAATAAAAACTTGAAACAACAAAAAAGAAAACTTAAAATTAAATGGTATTAAAAATATACCAAGCAAAATCACTACTTAGAAAGAAATTTCTGGATTTTAAAAACTTTTATTTATCAGAAAACAAGAAAGACTTAAAACTAATGAGCTAAATGTTCATCTCAGCAAGTTGGAAATGAACAACAGAGTAAGCTCAAAGAAATATGAAGGAAAGAAGTCCTAAACATGAAAAATCAACAAAATACTGAATAATAACAACACTCCAAACTAGAGAAATTTAGCTAACACAAAACCTGAATTTTTTTTAAATCGATAAAATAGACAAGTTTCAGGCAAGAATGATAAAGAGGGGGAAAATGAGAGAGAAATTGCAAATAAGCAAAACACAGAAAGAAACTAGAAATTTTAAATTACATACATGCATGTGTACATACACCAATATACCTGAACACTTAGACAAAATGCATGTGTCTATAAAAGTTTACAAATGCCAAAATCATGCAAGATGAAATCTACAACGTGAATAGACTAGTCAAATCATGAATAATAAAATAATTCACCTTTGCATAAGAATAAAAATCCTCCAACCCCAGACAATTATATATATGTAAATTCTACCAAATTCAGAGAAATGTACACGATTCATACCATATGCAAGTTGTTACAGAAAGTAGAAAAATTGAGAAAGGTACTTAACTCACTTTATAAAGTCTGTATAACCTGGATTCCAGTACAAAATATCGTGGTAGAAGAAAAGTATACCCATCTCATCTGTGGAAATGGAGATAAAATCTAAAAAATATAGCTAATTGAAACTAACAATGCATTTTAAAAATTATATAATAAAATAAGATTTATACCATGATTAAGAATGGTTTTATAACAGAAAATCTGTCCATGTAAATCATATTAATGAACTAAAAAGGAAAAAAATTACATAGACATCCCAGAGAAGCCTATAAAGAATTTGAAAAAACTCAACAACTATTTGTAACATAAAAATATAAACTCTCAAATAACTAAGAACAGAAGGGAACTTCTGGAATGTATTAAAGGCTCTACATTGTTACCCACAGCAAACACCACACTTACAAGAGAAACTTTAAACGCAGCCATTTTGAAATAAAAAACAAGCCAAGAAAACAGTGATCACCACTATTGTTCAGCATAATTTTGGAAGTCCTGGACAATGTAATAATACAGAAAAAGAAATTGGAAGTAAAAAGTATTGTAAAGGAAGAGACTATTGTATCATTATTTGCTGCAACATGATTACCTACATAGAAACAACCTTCAGAATCAACAACCTATTAGAATAAGAGAACTAGTGTTTTCAATACACTAGCAACTTAAAATTTTTTTAATCTTTATTTATTTTTGAGAGAGATAGAGCACCAGTGGGAGAAGGCAAAGAATGAGAGAAGGAAACAAAGAATCCAAAGCAGGCCCCAGGCTGTGAGCTGTCAGCACAGAGCCCCGTATGGGGCTCAAACTCACGGAACTGTGAGATTATGACCTGGGCCAAAGTTGGATGCTCAACCGACTAAGCCACCCAAGCACCCCTCATTACACTAACAATTAAAGAGAATTTTCGTTAATTTCAATTTCATTTCAATAAATTGAAAATGACATCACTCACAATACCAATAGTTATATAAAGTCTCAGAAAGCAATAATAAAGTATGCATAAGACCTCTATGGAGAAAAATCTAAAGCTTTATATCTTTAAAAGGGTACAAAAAAGAATCTGAATAAATGTAAAGAGTTTTCATGTTAATGGATAAAACGACTTACTTGTTTTTGTCGTGTCCCGCCCCGGCCAGCAGGGCGGAAAAATCCTCGCGGGTTCTTTTCCTGAGGGAGGGAGAGAAAACAGGGCAGGAGAGGGGAGCGCAGAGAGTGAAGACAGCACACGGTTTCCGATCAAGCCTCGAGCTTCTTCGTTCTTCATTAAGAAAAATAATCTCTTATATAGCGTTTGGGGCGGGGAACTGACCCAGGTTAGTTGCCAGGTAACAGAATTTTAGAGAAAGGGGTAAAACGAACTGAAATTCCAGACACAGCATCTAAGGGAAGCGCGCAGACTAGCGTCTGCAGTGCTGGGCAGGGGAAGCTTGACGCTGCATACCCGAATGCAGGTTTGATCCTTTGGGCACCTTGGCCTAATCTACGTCTGGCGCAGCAAGACAGTCGCCAAAATTATATTGGACCAGGAAATGGCAATTTCCAGCCTCCAGAATGCAAATCTTGTTTTTTGGTTGCTCCCTGGAGAGCGAATATCCTTGCCTGAGGCAGCCAGAAAACTTGGCGGCTCCTGACATGTTTTAAAATAACAATTCTCCCCAAATTAACCCATAAATGCAAAGGACACTGACCCTATTGGAAACAAGAGCTATTGTAAAGCATTGTGTTAATGCTGTAGAAATGGACAAAGAGAACAACGGAACAAAATAGAGTCCTCCAAATACACCCACTGACATGGGTACTTGACAAATGAAAAAGGTGATATCTCATGTCAGTGGGAAGAAGTAGGTTCTTTAGTAGATGGAGTTGGGTAACTTTCCTGATATTTGGAGAAAAACAAAAGTAGATCCTTTACACCATACACACCATACACTTCAGATCAACGAGTACTAAATATAAAAGATTAAAATAATGCAGCCAAGGATCACTTGAGTGGCTAAGTCAGTTAAGCATCCATCTCATGATTTTGGCTCAATTCATGATCTCATGACGTATGAGTTCATGCCCTATGTTCAGGTCTGTGCTAACAAGGGGGAGCCTGCTTGGGATTCTCTCTCTCTCTTCCACTCCCTGCTGCTCACCTGTGCACTCTCTCTCTCTCTCAAAAATAAATAAGTAAACTTAGAAAAATAAAGGTATACAGCCAAAAGAAGAAAATGTAAAAGAATTATTAGGGGAGTTGGGGAGAACTTCTTAAACAAGACCTAAAAGGTATATGTCATAAGATAAGAAAAAATTTTTGATGGTTTTGACTTTATCAGAATTGAGTATTTCTGTTCTGTGGAGAATACTAGGGATAAAATTAACAAGTGACATGTTGGGAAAAGATGTTTGCAATGATTAAACCAAGAGATTAACATCCCTTGGAATTAATATCACAAGGAATACCTATAAATAAATAAGAAAAAGAAAGAAAACCCAGCAAAACAATAAAGAATATAAATGAGGAATTCACATAAAGGGAAATCTGAACAGTTATAAGACCATTGAAGAGATATTCATCCACATTAGCAGTCAGAGAAATAGATATTAAAATGAGATGCCATTTGATGTACACAAATTTGGTAAAAATTATAAAGTCAGAAAATACCATGTTTGGTGACGATGAAGGGAAATGTACTTTCATGTATTATGAGTGGGAGCGTAAACTGGTATAGCTATTGTGAAGAGCAATCTGCCAGTAATTGGTAAATCAAGGGTTTGTAAAGCTCATATTCACAACCCTAGTCTTGATTACATATCCTAAAGAAATTCCTACCCAGGTCCATAAGGGGACATATATGAGGATGTTTATCGCTGCACTGTCTTTTCTAGAAAGCAGTGAACCTTGAATTGTTCAACTTTAGGGGAAAAGATGAGAAAATCCGAATAGATTCTGTGGGATATTATCTAGGAGTAGAAGGCAACAAATTAAATAAACATAGAGCCACAGAATAGACCATACAACATAGTGTTGAATGAAAACATCACACCACAATACCCTTTGTGTGAATTAACACATGCACATACAACAGAGCACAGTATATGTTATAAACATACATAAATACCTGAGGACATCTGCCAAATCTATCAGAGTGGATACCCCTTTGGGGAGAAAGGAATGGGTGTGCAGGGATCATGATGAAAGGAGAAAATGAAATAAAATAAAAATAAAATACAATGAAATAAACAAGGGGCTATGTATAGACCAATGTCAATAACAAAGGTGCCATGAAACAGAAATGTGATTAACTCAGCCACTGGCATCTGATAGAGAAGCAGATCCTAGAAAGGAGGAAAGGGGGAGTGCAGAGCACTGACCTTGCCTGAGACAAACCTCCTCTGCTTGGTAGTTGAAAGGTGTCAGGAATTCCTCAACCTCATAAGACCCAAGGTCCTCAGCAATACATTCAAACCTTCTCATCATCTGACCCTTGTCTCCTTCAACCTAGTTGGACTTTTCTATTCACTTGTTTCCTAAGAAGACACCAGACTGTTTCATTCTCCCGGGTCTTTGCACCTGCTATTGCCACTGCTTGGATGTTTTTTGCCCCACTTGTCTAGTTGCAAACTCCTCCTCATTCAATGAACACCTTCCTTGTCCTTTCTCTTCCTTCATCTGCTCTTCCCCCATACATATATCGATCAGGGCACTCATCACATGGCATTGCAATTACTTGTCCATGTATCTTTCTCCTGTATTAGATCACAAGTCTCTTGAGGACATGATTCTGTCTTATTTTGGCACCAGAACATGCCAAGAATACACAGACTTCCTATAACTACTAACTTAATAAATGAGAGGATGCTTAGTCATGAGAATTTATAGAGATTTTAAATGAATATCCATCTTTGTGTCCAGAGAAGCTCTTAAAAAAGTGCTGGGAAAATACCAAAGTGTAGTGTTGTAGAGACTGGAGCAGTGAGAGGGGAAGGATTTTGAAGCTAAAGATCTAAGGAATTCTGGGTTAAATCAATGATCTTGCCACTTCCACCCCTCCTTTTTGCAGAATCTATCCCTACCACTTTAAATAGCCTCGGGCCCTGCATCAGAAGCTACACTTCCTTGCATTTCTGACCTGTCGATTCCCCCTTAGAGGACTGAAGCTGTGATTGTCATCAGGATATTTACCCTAATGTGACAAGACATAGGAACTTAAAACTGTAGGGCGAAACCAAGTATATTGTTAAGTAAGCCGTTTGAAGAATTGTGGGGTGGATGCAAGCCGGGCTTGTGCACCGGGCCTACGGAAGCTGTGGCTGCACTCCCTTCTCATCTCCGAACTTATCCAAGACATGTGGATTCAGGGAAGTCACCATTTCGAACAAATTTGCTTAAGAACCAATCCTGATGTAAGTTCCTGCAGCTGCTTTTGGAATATACCCTCGTTTAGTTCCAGCCTAGAATTTAGATGGGCTACCTATTTTTCCGGTTTGTGAGAAGAGTTAAACTGGACAATATTTATAAAGCTTCTATCTGATTCCTGGTGTACAATGAGTACTTGGCAAGTTAGACTGCCCCCCAAATGCTGCCCATGAAAAAATAAATGTATTAATGGGAAAAATTGTTTGAGGCAACAAGTGCCTACAGATCCTAATTATATTTCTTCACATGCTCTCCCACTCCCTCCCACCCTGCCACCTTCCCTTGGTCTTGCAACTTTATCCTCATCAAACTTAAAGTTGATATTCTGATATGCATGTTTGAGCTGCCTGATTGCTTAGATAAAGCAGGTACGACTTGAGGGACTCTGGTCTTTCAGTGCAACTTCCATTCTTAACTGTCCTGTTTTTTATATTATCTCCATTAGAATCAGTCAAGTCCCAGGCTACCCAAACCCTCATCTTAGACTTTAAAGACAGTGACATATTTACACCCATTATGTAAGCATTACATTAGCAGTACCATTGCCCAGGCCAGGGATCCAGAAGTACACTCTAATGAGGATTAAGGAAACAGCAAACAGGAAGGGGAGATTAGGGAAGGTGTCCTTGAGTCCAGCACAGAGAACCAGGAGAGGGCATAGAGCAGTAGAGGAAAAGCCAAATGGGCATAGGATGGCACCAAAGATACACTATCCATTTCACAGTTATTTCCTGTATTCGACAGTAGTCTCATTCTTAGTATGGAATTCTTACCTGGGCAATCTTTGTCTATAATATTTTCTTCTCTTTGATCTACCTCCTCATTTTCATAAAGTGTCTCCCTAAAGACAAGTTTTCACCACTATGTGTGAGTTTTCATCATGAAACTCACCCTTCTCTCCACTTCAACAATCTCTCCATGTAAAGTTAGACTGCTTGGGCCAAAGGTCAGTCACATTATATTTACATAAGCATAGGGGATATCAAGAACATCAGGAAACACAGTGCAGATGTCTGAAAGTATACTTTCATAGGCCCAGCAGCTGTGGCCATTTGAACCCTCTCATGGGAAGTAAGAAACCAAAATCCATAAAACAATCTTCAGGCAATAATATTGAGTTTGCCCACAAAGAGTAGAGATCAGTGGAGTAAAACTCAGCATTAGTGAGCTAGGTGCTGAATCTAATTATTTTCTAGTATGAATTTGTTGTGGGAAAAAGACAACTGGTGCTGACTTTTAAAGAGTTCTAAACCTGTTTATTATTTGACCTCAATAAGACCATGAAGTTTATTGTTCTACGATGAGAGTTAGAATATGGAAGAGAAAAAATAAAGGTCAGGAGGAAAAAAACAGATCCTTCTGACTCTAAGGGATAGTGAAAAAAAGAGGATCAGACACAATACTCTCCAGAGTTCTGAACTTTTTTCTCTCTCCTTGGGGCAAAGCTTTAAGGCAGAGTGACTATGGAAACACCAACCAAACTGAGGAGCAGGAGCAGACACTTTGAAGTCCCAAAGAAAGAGACTAGAGCTTTTGTTTTCCTGTGTCCTGGCTCTGATGGGGGTCTTGAGGCTTATCTTGGCATCAGTGAGGTGATCTCACAACAGAGGCTTGGAGTGGACCCCTCAGACCTGGGTTCCAGATGGAGCCAGCTGGAACCTAAGGATGCAAGGGAGTGGGGTCTACATGAGTGAGAGTGAGGGGAGGTCAAGTCAGCCAAGGAGCTTCTAGACTAGGAGTTAGCAAACTATTGTCCATGGGTCAAATCCAGCCCAATGGCCTATTTTATAAATAAAATAAGCATCCATTTGTTTACATGCTGTCTATGGCTATTTTTGAGTTGCAGAATTTGATAACTGCAGGTAAGACTATAGGGTCCACAAAGCCTAAAATAATTACTACCTGGCATTTTATTGAAAAAGTTTGTCAACCCCTGCCCTAAACTTATGAAAGTCTTCAGAATAAGCTGCAATGAAGCCAACAAAAGATGGTGCCTTAGAGCTCAGAGGATTCAGAGGCTATCAAGCAAATCCAAGAAGCTGGAGTCCCTTCCTTAGTCATGAGAACACACAGCATAAGGTCCTTCTTCCATACACTCAGAAGCTATCCTGGAGAGAAGCTGGAAAAGGGACTAAAGACTGAGTTGAGAACTTCAAGAAGCTGAGGTTTTTACCTACAGAGACTATTATCTAAATGGATAGCTCTATTATTTCAGTAGGTTGGCCTGAATATGGTTTCTCCAACATGAAAAGGCTGAGATTCATGAGGAAGTCTGAATCAGGAAATTACCTCTCCTCTGAACATCTCAAAATGTGAGATTTACAACCTACCTGCTGATTTATAGATTATGGCCCTGATGAAAACCTTAGAGATACTTTAAACCTCTTCTCTTATTGTGCAGATAAGGAAAGAGCGTCCCTGAAAGACCATGTTCCTATAGTTATGTAGAGGATGAACTGAGATTAGAATCCAAGTTCCCTGATCCATTGGTTCCAAATACCAAATTTTCAGAGGGATTATTAGTGCTACATCTTCATGGTCTTGGTAGAAAAGAGCACAAACATCAAAGAAATGAAAGTAGCTTGATAAGGCAATTGTTTACAAAGGTGTGTCGAGGGTTTAGGTACGCCACAAGGGAGAGTCTGTATGCCAGAGCTAGCAGTAGTCGGCAGCTCTTCCCATCCAAGGGTGGGACAATGGAGGGGGGCTACTCTGAGAGAGGGTAGCTTAGGAGACAAACACCAACTAGAGTGGAGGGATGAAGCTCGTTCAAAGTAACCATTGGGGGAAAATCCAGAGAAGTAAGCTTCCTGACTTCACTTTCTTTCTAATCTTTCTTGTCCTTTTTTTCCATTAGCTGAATCCAGAGTACACAGAAGTCCAGGAAATTAACCTCTCAAGATGGAAAGAAGGGAGGATATAGTATTTAGACGAGGAAATGGAAAAATTGGGTACCATCAGATAAAATAATCATATAAAACAGTGCCTGGAAGCATTCCTGGCTTGTGGTAGGTGCTCAAAAAATTTTTTAATGAATGAACTGATGAATGAATTAATTTTACTGTTGATGAAGCCATCCTCATGAACTTTTAAGTGATTCTTATCAAGCACAACCTCCAGTCTATAGACCATCTATCCAAGCAAGAAAGTTCTAAAGAGAGACACCTCTTTCCCACAACAGAATATGGAGCTCCCATAGCTGTTAAGAGTTATCAGAGGTATGTTTTAGGTTTGTGATTACAATAGTTTTCTATTGCTGCATAATGAATTATCACAAACTTAGCAGCTTAAAACAACACAAATGCATTATCTTAAAGTTCCTAGGGGTTTATAACCCTAGGCATGGGTAAACTGAGTTTGCTCATGGATCTTTGCTCAGAATATCACTGGGCTGAAATCAAGGTGTTCACTGGAGCTGGGGTCTCATCTAGAGGTTGAAGGCCTTTTCCATGCTCATTTAGGTTATTGCCAGGATTCACTTACATGCAGCTCAACTGTAGGACTGAGGCCCCTGTTTCTTGCAGGCTATTGGACAAGGGTGCTCTAAGCTCCTAGAGGCTGCCTTCAGATGTAGGTACATAGCACCCTACGTAAGCCCCTTCATACCTCGAATCTCTTAGGTCCACCTACATAATCCCTTTAGATTGAGTAAAGTAATTTCACTTATTAACAACCAGATATTTGGTATCTCATCCTATTGGTAGGTCCTGCCTATACTCAAGGGGAAAGGGAGAAGATACACAAAGTGTATGCTCCAGAGTGGGGATCTTGGAGGCCACTGTAAAATACTGCTTTCCATGGTGGTACAAGTTCTAGTGCTCTTCAAAGTTCATAGATTTTTTTTCAAGTAAATAGTCTGTTTACATTTGTCATCCTGACTCAAAATCTTTAAACTCTAGAGTGTTTTTTGTTTTGTTTTGTTTTGTTTTAGTTAGGGAATATTTCCATGTCATTTATGTTTCCAGGGATCCATGTTGAGGAGGCTGGGGTATTAGTAGCTACGCTTGCATTTTATAGCCATTTCTAGTAAGAGAATTTGGTGGATCTGATGTCATTTACAAAAGAAGAAAGAGGAGAAAATTATTTATTTAAATAGTGTAAATATGATCATTGAAACACCAAGTAACTTATAAATTCTATTTCTACAAAATTTCACAAGCATGGTAACCAGTGTCCACAATAATTTGTAGACAAAACCATGAAAAATTAAACAAACTATAGTCACGGGGTACTTGAGTGGCTCAGTCAGTAGAGCACCTGACTCTTGATTTTGGCTCAGGTCATGATCTCATGGTTTGTGACATCAAGCCCTGCATTGGGCTCTGTGCTGACAGCTCTTGAGATTCTCTCTCTCTCTCCATCCTTCCTCTGCTTGAACCACCCCCCCCACCCCACCAAAATAAATAAGTAGACATTTTTAAAAACCCAAGCTACAGGACATTTACAACCACATCAAAATAACATTAATAGACCAAAGAGTGTTAAGTCTTAAGGCCAAAAGTAAAAGTATTTTTTATGCTTTTATGCTTTCCAGAATGGTATCTGTGAGATAGAAGCATTTATATAAATGGCCACATTTTAAAAAATCTTTTTTATTAATAGTTTATTACCAAGTTGGTTTGCATATAACACCCAGTGCTCTTCCCACAAATGCCCCTCTCCATGACCATCACCCCCCTTCCTTTTCCCCCCTCCCTTTTCAGCCCTCAGTTTGTTCTCAGCATTCAATGATCTCTCATGATTTGCCTTCCTCCCTCTCCTCAACTCTTTTCACTGCCTTTCCCTTTCCCATGGTCTCCCACTAGGTTTCTCCTGCTAGACCTATGAGTGACAACATATGATATCTGACCTTCTCTGCCTGACTTATTTCGCTTAGCATGATTCCCTCTAGATCCATCCATTTTCCTACAAATCAAATGGCCACATTTAAAAATAAAGAAGAAAATAAAAATAAAGAAAAATTCCTACCAGTAAATACTTGTAGGAATTCAACTCCCACACTTGACACTCTTTGCATCTTAAAAAATCAACATGGATCTTACACAAAGTAAGATCATATATGATTGTAGATTTTTTAGGACTGTAAGGAGGAAAGTATCAGATATATATATTATCTACCATAAACTCTTTGACTGCATATTCTCTTTGGATTTTTGTGCAAAAAGATCAGGAATTTCGATGTCTACTTAAGGTTTTCTTTTAGGGTCATTGCTGTCCTAGTTAGGCCTAGAGAAGGAATCAGAAGGGACCGTGGATTAGTTTGGTAGTAGCTTCACCAAAGCCGCCATGTTGGCATGAACTAATTTGTTACTTCAATGGTCACATTTTGGGGAAAGTCCATTCATAGATGCAGTTTGAATAGGGCTTCATGAGGTGAGTGGAAGAAACTGCCCTGATTATTTTATGGACTCCCTGTTCCTCCCACTTTCCTAGTCCGCCACTACTTCACTCCCTGAAATATTAAGCATGGGATTGGCAGCAGAGAGAAGAAAGAGGAGACCAGGGAAAAGGGTGAGAAGCATAGCAGAAAGTGTGGCAGAAATCACTCATAAATGGTTTTTGCCTCCTCATCCACAGCATAAAAAGGAAGTCTTCAAGTAGAGAACTAGAGTGTATTCCACTTGGGTCTACCTTTTCTCTCATACTAAATTCAGTGATGTTTGCCCACTCAGTCAGAGAGTGACCACTATCACATACTGATACAATGCTACTATTGACCACTGGGCATAGCAAATATATTTAGGGAGGAATATACCACAAAAGTAGATGACTTTAAGGAAAGCGATTCAGGCAACTCTCCCTTTACAATTTAGACAAACAATAGTTTTCCTGGAGGCCCTACCAATTTACTTTCTCTTGCATCTCATTAGGCCAAACTAGATCACATGGCCATCCCTAGCTGCCAAGAAAGTGATTATTAAAAAACTGGCAATATATGGAAGTGTTGAATCACTATACTGTATATCTGAAACTGATATTAACACTGTACATCAGCTAACTTGAATTTAAAAAAAAACTTAAAATAAAAACTGGCATGTAGATGCTGCAATGAAAAGGGGGTTCTGTTAATATAAGACAGGGATCAGCAAACTTTTTCTGTAAAGTGCCATATTTTCATCTTTTGGGTCCAGAAAGTGTCTGTTGCAACTGCTCAGTTCTGCCTTTGCAGCATTAGAGCAGTCATTGGCAATACGTGGTGAGACTGTATTCCAATAAAATTTTATTATAAAAACAAGCAGCAAGCTGGATTTAGCCTAGGGACTGCAGTTTGCCCACTGTCTTGACATAGGAGAAAGACAATAGGTAGGAAATGAGCAGGGTCTCCAATTTTACCTGTTTGTTTTTAAAAATCACTCTCTAATCTGCTTTCCCACCCTGCATTCTGGAACTTGAACACACCAAGAAGATAAGGACATCAAACATGGCATTTCACATTTGGAAGAGGTTCAGCTTCTTGGCTGTCACAAGACCTGGTTTCTAATCCCCTCCTGACATAGTATCTGTGATTCTATGCAAAGTGGAACCCAGCTACTCTGGTATCTTAGTCATACCGTTTATTTACGCGCAGGAGCACAGCAGCCCCAGAGTCAAGAAGTCAGAGGCAAAAGTGAAGAAGTGGCTGTCACAAGATGATAAATGACTGCCCTCTGAAGTGTTGATTTGGATCCTAAATGACAAAACTGGACGACCAAGAAAACTGGGTAATTTCCTCTGCTGCAGAGCAGCCACCTGGCGGATATCACAGTGCAACGACCAACCCTTGGCAGAGGTTGGAACAACAGCTATAATTATACAGAGCAGGGAGGAGACGCTAAAAATCTCTTCTGAGTGGCAAAAATTCTGAAAATCAAGATAATTACAACACTAGCTCATCCTGATTTGCTTGGCTATTTATAGATGAGGAGAAGCTGATGCACTGAAAGCGTTTTCTTTTCCTTCCTTCCTTCTTTTTTTTCCTTTACTATTTGCATTAAATCCTGTGTGGCTCCTCTCTGAAATGTGTGCATATGCTGAGTCCATGTGAGATGCCACCACCGGCACTTGTCATAAGAATTAAATCCCTCTCAAGCTTGTTTACAGCTCAGCACTTGTCTTAGGGCTCCCTTGAGCTTCATGGCTGGTTGGGTTCTTTTTCTCCCCAGCTCTGCGGAAGATTTAATTTCTTTTTTGTTTATGTGTGTACTTAGCCTTGCAGGTGCAGGGAAAAAAAAATTGCTGTGCCCAGATGTTTTGAAGCTGCAGTAGCATACATACAACTCAGATTAAATAGAAAAATTGCATAAGATAAGGCAGGCACTTCAAGTACATTATTCTACAGGGTATTTAATAAAACCATCATGTTTTCTCAACAGTAAGACTCTTGAATATAACTTTAGGAACAGAGAATATTTTAAGGCATCACCAGCTCAATTCATTTATAGATGACTTTATAGTGAGATTTGTCATTTTTGAGGGGGACCGCTGCATCTACCCCATTTTCAACTTAGGAAATATCTTCCCAGAACATAACAGTCTGGGAATTGGGTGGGAACATCGCCTATCAAGCTGTCTCAGTTCATTACTGGATTAATTAGACCTCAGGGATCTGAGACCAGATTTCACCTTAGTTTTGAAACACAGTAAACATAAGCCAAGCACAAACAACCCTCTTGCTGCTCATTGAGCTCTGTACTAATATGCAAAAGCCCTGCCCAAGTTGCGGATGGATAATGCTTCTGTGGACCCTTAGTTTGGATTTTCCTTTACCCAAGGTAATGGAGTAACCTGTTTTGTACCTAACAACTGTTAAGTAGTGGGAAGGAGTTCAGCTCAAGAGAGGAGATAACGCTCAGTATTCTCCAGACCCCACTTCGCCAGCCTCCAACAATGGTTTCCCATGACTGCATGGAGGTAGCTCATCACTTTAGGGAACTAGTCTTTTAAAATATTCCCTCACAGCCAAAGCCTAGCTCATAAGGCTTGTCACAAAGGCCTATACAATAGACCCACCCCTGCTTTGTGCCCTCCTTCCCTTGGGCCCCCTGGCCCCCAGGGAGTATGTTACTGTTTTTACCTTCCCTGCAATGTAAAAGAGTTCCCAGCTGACTTGCTTAAGATGTTGGTTTAAAAGAAAACCTCTATCTCCTTTTGCTCATGAAGCTAAAGACCCTCAGTAGAACTAGTAGGGGCTTTAGGTAGTAGAAAAGAGAGCTGTAGGCCTGTTTCCTTGTAAGGAAGAAAGAGGTAGTATAAAAAAAAAAAAAAGAAGAAGCTCTCACATTTTAATTTAAGTGCCAGTGTTGGTTCCCCAGTTGGCAAAATCTTTTATAGTCAGTTTTTGGCCCAGCATTTTGCATCTGCAAGATGAGAGCTTATTAGTATCATCCCTTACTTGTGCCTCACAATGCTGCCACCAGAGACTGTAAAAGGCTAGGCTCTACACACTGCAGGGCAGATGGCTCTTTCTTAACTACCACAATGCAGGTTTTTGCTTTCACTGAAAGACTTATACTCCCTTGGCCATACTGATAATATGAAACACTCTCTTCATCCCAATATGTTCTAGAACCGCCACTTGGAACATGGGGTCTATATTAGAAACCAATATTTCCTGTAATGGGCTGCATGTGAAAGACAGAATAGTAGGATGTGGGAAGCATCTGTGGTTTCATAGACTATGACAGTAATACTTCTGTTTGTAGGTCATTGATCAGTCCTGGAAACAAAACCATCATACAAGTTATAGACGTGTCTATTTGTATTTTCTCTCTTTACTTTGTTCAAAGCATCCCATTAACTATCAATTATTCTTATGGCAGGAAGCCTGCAGACTCATCAAAAGATGGTGGGACTTTATGAATGAAACCTTTTGTGGTGGTGGCTTTGCTAGTGTAAATAATTTACTATGTCTCTAGTATGTAACGATCATAAATATTTTAAACATATGAAGCTTGTACATTGAAGCTCCAATGAAGCAGAGCCACCCACCACCAGACCATAGGTGATAGAACCACAACCACACCAGCCAATGGGATGGAAGTGGTTGGTTATGGCCAGGTCTTCACTCTCAGTGAAGTATGAGTCCAGGTGATGACTTCAGAGCCCAAAGACATCTGCTTCCCTCCTCCCCTAAAATCTTCACAAGCACACACACAAACACAAATACATGTAACTTGCCATAACCAAAAATTAATTTGTGTAAAGCATTGATCACTTCTGCTAAGAGACAAATATATTGTGCTGATTAGTAGCACAGGGAAGTTACTTTCTAATGTGTTTATCAGGTTCATTTGAGCCTGGAGCAGAGCCATGAGGAAGAGAATCTTTTGCTGGCAGTCTCTGTTACAGCACCAGAATAAAAGAAGCTAGAAAGAAGGATGGAGGGGAAGTAGAAAAGGGGACAGAGGACATTGCAAAGGCACTTTTCCTGCTTCAAAACTTTGTCTTAGAAGTAGCTGGGCTGATTACACAAAAGGAAGAAGCCAAGTGAAGGTCAACTAGAACCAACCCTATTATCTCTCAACCCACAAGTTTAGAGGGACTAAAGATTTAATGCAATTAGTCATTTCTTCTTTTCTGTATAGCTGTCTCAATCTACCTTTTTAGTTCTTCTCCTGTCACTATAATCTTTACCTCAATCTGGCCACCTTTCTTGAACATTTCCTGCAGCTCTGTGCCTTCATATCTCAATTCAGGCTATTTGCTATCTTTGGAAAGCTCTTTGAAAACCTTTCTCCTTTTGAAAACTCCTACCCATTTTTTAGAACCTAGCTCAGAGGTGTCAAATACTGTGACACCTTTCTTGGGCAGATCAGTCCTTCCTCCACTGTGTTGAGAGTGTACATTTTACACATTCATTGTCTCCTATGGATTGTTTGAGTGTTGCCATCCCATCAAGATTCAACTCCCAGACAGCAGTGATGGCATTTGATTTATCTACATGTCCTTAGTGTCTAGCCCACAGCAGGCACTCAATATATGTTTAATGAATGGATGCATGGATGGACGGATGAATGGGGCATTGCAATTATTAAAGGGAAGAAGAAAGCATGAGGAATTAGCAGGTGAGAAAGTTCCAAAAGAGGTACTAATCAAAACTCCAGCCACTTTCTCACAAACGTTCATCTTTCACCTCAAAACATTTGACTCTCAACACTGTCATCCTTTCCAAATTAGAGCTACAACCCGGGCAAGTATAAAGGCTTGAAAAACCACAGGAAAAGTCATGAGATCCTTCTCATTTGAGGATGGATTTAAACTTCAGGGAAGTACTAACACTGCCTGCTTGCATTATTTCTTTATGCACTTAACAGAGCACTTACGTCTCAAAACCCGGCTGTGGCTTGATGTCACATTTTCTTCATACTTGCTTGAACACCTGTTAACCACAACACTGAGGCTGCCGGTCCTGGCTTCATCTTGCTCTCTGACTGTTACTACAACGTTGTAACCACAGCTCTGCAGCTGCTGTGCTGGCAGCCATTACAGGGACTGGGGCTGGGGGGCACCTTAACAGCCACACAGGTTCCTGGTGCAATGGGTGTCTCTGTCTCTTCTGGCCCTCACAGCCCTTTGCTCATGCTGCTCTTGTAAAGCCCATCGCCTCAATGTAGTTGGCGTATGCATGTCTACGCTCTCACCGGACTACAAGTTCTGTGAGGGCAGGACCACGCCCTGCTCATTACTGTTTCTCTCACATTTACCAGGCCCCAGCAATGGAAGGTAAGAGTGAACAATAAATGAATGAATGAATGCATGAAAGAATATATTCATTAAATTCTTTGCTGGAGCCTTAATTAAGTCCCTCATCACTCCTATCAGTTATTATTTCCCCCAAAATTATACTAGTGATTTAGTGTCATTGATTGCTCTTTTTCTTTCATCCCAGAAACGAGTAATCTTTCTTGATTATCAACAGCTATGCTATCATACAAATAAAGAAAAGAAAAATCTAGGCATGGTATAAACCTACTAATGGCTTCCTCTCTGAAAGCTATCTTTATATCTCTAAATCACGTTTAGTAATGTTTGATTTCCTCAAACCTCTCAAGCCAGTTGGACATGGTGTGCCCTGCTTATGTAGCTGAGTGTATCTAATTCCACTAGTACCAGAGACATAGTGACACTGCATTTTAAAAATACTACTCGTAATTTTTTCATTTAAAGAATTGAATGTGTCTGCTTTTTTTGGGTCTTAAGAGATAAGTGTCTTTCTGGAATCTTTGGGAAATTAGCCAATATACTGAAACTGTATCACACCTGTTAGTAATAATGATGCCGAACAGATGATTCCTCTCACCTGACGTTAATCACTATTTCCAAGTCAGAGCGCACTTATGGGTGTGGGGAAGTAGGAAACCAGGGCCTGGGCTCACAGCTGACTGAAGCTGACTGATCAGCTTGGCCACACATTTCTCTTTATGTCTTTAAACAGAGAGAATCATACTGACTACACAAGGTTCTTGTAAAAATGGAAAAACACGGCACGCGTAATGCTCTTAGTCCAATTTTGTGAAGCAGAGTTTTCTGTCTAATGTCAGTACCCTCCGCTTTCTGACATCCCAGTGTCCACCAGCGCTGCTTTCCCAACAGGGTGCACTGTGGTGCAACATGCAGACATAACCTTCCGTAGCAGAGGGACCTGCGGGGGCTGGGGGGTGCCTCACAGAGTTGCACAGTTGAGGCAACGCTGAGAACGACTTCACAGTGTTTTGATATAAAGCATCCTGGGACTTTTTTGTCTTCCCTAATGACAGTGTCTTTTTTTTCATTCCAGAAATTCTTCTGCCCCTCAGCCTTTGGGATTACCAAATCTCTGACCTCACCAATGTTTCTTTTTTCTTGATCCTCCAAGTCTTAGGAGCAAGGGCTCTGCTTCCCCACCAGCATGCTGGAAATTACCTTTGTTTATCAATTTAGCCAAAGACTTCCCTCAGCTCTCCTCACAGGAAAATGCTCCAGCTTTCCTGGTCCAGACTCACTTCTCTGACCTGGGGCCTTTACACCCTGAATGTCATTCCCATCAGTGTTGCCCAAACAAACACTCCTGTCTTCAAATGCAAAGGCTCTTCTTGACAGATACTCCTACAACTTCTCCATGGGATCATTTTGTTTCCTTCTTCTCGGGACCCTCAGTTATCCTAAAAACACACCTTAGCGCCTCATTGTCACACCCATCCACCATCTAATCTTCTTTGCCTTGTGGAAAATTCCTGTCCCTCACAGAGATGACCACAGTCAAAGGCAAAGATTTCTTTAAATAATGTGTAATGTACATATTGTAGTTGCTTAATACATATAATCTCTTACTCATAAACTACACTGGATTATATGCCTTAATAAAATGGCTTTAATTGTGTTAAAGGTGCAACACCAATGCAGTAGGTTTGGAGAACTGTGAATTCTACTATTAAGAAGCATTTAACAGGGCACCTGGCTGGCTCCTTTAGTTAAGCATCTGACTCTTGATCTCGGCTCAGGTCTTGATCTCAGGTCTGTGAGTTCAAGTCCAGTGTTAGGCTCCATGCTGGGCGTAGAACCTACTAAGAAAACAAAAAACAAAAAAAGAGAAAAAAAGCACGTAACAAAGGTTTCACTCTTTCCACTTGTAATGTTTGTTTTCACAGCATTTATTGCTAAACTAAACTAGCTCATATTCATCAGTGATTAGTGTAGCAGTAAATTGTGTTCATTTAACTATTTCAAGCTTTAGCTTATGAACATACTCACCCTTTAAAAAAATAAGAACAAGAGCTTTCCCACAGAAGTTTCTGTCTCGTATCCTTTATTGTCTCTTCAAGCTCTCCTCCTTCCCTTGTGGTCCCTTCTTTGTAACGACAAATACTGGTAAAGACTGTCTACATGGGCCGTGTTCACATCCTTACTAATCCCCCTCAACGCTAGACACTCTGGATTTCCTGCCACACTACTTTACTGATGTTAGATTCCTGTATTTGTTAGGACAGAGGTTGGGTTATTTTTGATCAAATTATTTGATCTTTTTGAGTTGGATGAGTTTTTTGTGTATTTTGGATATTAATCCTTATCAAATATATGATTTGCAAATATCCTTTCCCATTCTGTAGGTTGTCTTTTCATTTTGTTGCTGGTTTCCTTTGTCATGCAGAAGCTTGTTAGGTGGATGTAGCCCCACTTGTTTATTTTTGCTTTTGTTGCTGTTGCTTTAGGTGACAAATCCAAAATATCATGTGAAGACCAATGGCAAAGCGTTTAGCTTCTCCCTATTTTTCTAGGAGTTTCATGGCTTCACATATTACATTCAAGTCTTTAATCTATTTTGAGGTGACTTTTGTGTACGGTGTACCTATGTCCATTTTTAGGTACATAATTTGCAAATATTTTTTCCATTCTGTGGTTTGTCTTTTCATTTCTGAATGGTGTCTTTTAAAGAGAAAAAGACTTAGTTTTGGCAAAGGTCAATATACCATTATTTTAAATGGATTATGCTTTTGTGTCATAACCCAGAGTCACAAACATTTTGCCTATGTTTTCTTCTAGAACTTTTATAGTTTTCGGTTTTACACTTGTATCTATGATCTATTTTGAGTTAGTTTTTGTGTATGGTGTGAGATTAGAGTCAATATTTATTTGTTTTAACAGATACACAATTATACCCACTCCATTTAAAAAAAAAAAAGAATATTCTACTCCCATTGAATTGTTTTAGAATCTTTGTCAAAAACTGACAAATCGTGGGTCTCCTGGGCAGCTCTGTCAGTTAAGTGTCTGACTCTTGATCTCAACTCAGGTCATGATCTCACGGTTTGTGAGTTCCAGTCCCACGCTGGGCTCTGTGCTTACAGCATGAAGCCTGTTGAAATCCTCTCTCCCTCTCTCTGCCTTTACCCCACTGTGCTCTCTCTCTCTCAAAATAAATAAATAAACTTTAAAAAAGTGAAAGACTGTAAATGTGTGCATTCATTTCTGAACCCACTGCTTTTTTACATTGATTTTAATGCCTATTTTTCTGCCATCACTACACTATATTAATTTCTGAAATTGTGTCTCAAGTTTTGGGATCAAATAATATAAACCCTCCAGTTTTGTTCTTTTTTTCAATATATTTTGGCTGTTCTAGGTGCTTTTCATTTTTATATAAATTTTATGTCCATTTCTATGACAACCTATGGCAACTTTGATGGGACTTTTATTTACTCTATTTTATTTGCTGAATACATATATTTGATGAATACATTGTTTTATTTGATGAATACATGAAGAATTACATTCTTAACAATGTTAAGTCTTCCAATTCATAAACAATTCATGAATGTAACGTTTACTTATGCTGTTAGTTTCTTTCAACAATGTTTTATACTTCTCAGTGTGTAGGTCTTGCTCTTCTAATGACTATATGTATTCCTAAGAATTTTATTCTTTTGTATGCTATGGTGAATGAGAATGTTTTCTTAATTTCATTATTGGATTGCTTTACTGATCATGCAGCATATGGCCTCACTGCCCAGTTCTAGTATTTTCTTTTGCATTGTTTTGTTTTTACTAGATTCCCTGCAGTTCTTGCAGACTGGGAAGGCGGGAGACTCAGGGTTCTCCCAGATAGAAAAGTCCCTCCCTATTCCAATGCCCGCCTTAACAGCTCTAGTTTTATCTTTTGATATGTTGTGATTCAGCTTTAAAACACCATTTGAATACAAATAATCTCTTTTACCTTCATTGTGCAGATGAGGAAACTAAATGATCTCAGAATCACTGAGTAAATTTGGTATGTGGTTTACAATGAAATAAAATGGGGCACCTGGGTGGCTCATCCATTCAACTCTTGATTTCAGCTGACATCATGATCTCATGGTCTTGAGATCAAGCCCCCCATTGGACTCTGTGCTGAGTGTGGAGCCTGCATAAGATTCCCTCTCTCTCTCTCTCTCTCTCTCTCTCCCTCTGCCCCTCCTCTGTTCATGCCCTCTCTCTCTCTCTCTCTCTCTAAGTAAGTAAGTAAGTAAGTAAGTAAATAAAAACAAATAAGTAAATGAAATGAAAAGAAATACAACAAAGGAAAAATAAAGTATGACATGGAAATACAAAAGAAGGAAGTGAATCAGAAAATTGCAGCTAGTCTTGTTCCTAATGAAACATTTTATTCTCTCATTATAAATATTAATTCATGGTGGATACAACTCTTCAGTTTTATGTAAATTTCATAGAAAAAATATGTAGATTTGTCATTTTTCTTATCTCAAATTGAAGCTGCATTTGAAAAGGTTAAAAGGATGCATAATTACACTGTTATTAAATGTCATATGGGTGATAGTGTGCAGGTTAGGCCAAGTGTCTCTGTAACTCGAGTGTTAATTATTTGCAAACCTGCATGTGGGAGGCCCCTAAGGATATTATTACTGAAGTACTGGCCTTCTCCTGACTTCACCGCTGTTAGTGTCAGCAAAGTCATTGAATCTGTCATGTCTCTCCTGTTTATTCATCGAGGGTGTAGTGGTATTTTAGCAATATTCTTGCTTTTCGTGTATAATTGTTTCTACTTTTGAATTTATGTCTCATGTAACATTTTAAAAATCCTATTCATATGCAGAACTCACTTAAAATGTATAATATCCAACTTGTTATTAACTCTTTTGACAGAGAGAAGTTAGTGAAAACTGAATACTGATAAGCAGGGAAAGAAAGCCACCAGGACTTTCAATTATTAATAGAAGTAGGAGTTATACCCAGAGACCTTTTGATACAAGATGCAGGTGGTGAATGGTCTTATTTTAAAATGGCATGGGACTCTGACAGCAAAAATAGTCTGAAAAGCCCATCAAATTATAAAAACAAGAAAAGAGAATAATATATTCTCTGTATATATACACACACACACACACATGTTTTTAATATTTGGAAAAGTCTGCACTTAACCTTGGTAGAAAAATTTATCAAAATTGTTACACAGTAATTAGAAGCCATTGGGTTTTTGTCATTTACTTAACTGTTCTTATATATTGTATTCATAGAAGGGTCTTCAGTTGGCTAAGAACAGAACAAAATAGCTACTTGTTATAAAGTATAAGGTAAAGGTTCCTGTGTTTAAACCTACCTTTTTTGTTGTTGTTATGATATCAGGAGGGTATCAGGGAACAGCTGAAAAGGAGAAATTGGGCCATTGCTATACAAGAAGATATTAGAAGTTTTACTACAGCATGAGTATTTTCACTTAGAAATAGCTTTACAACTGGGGATTTGTGTGTGACAATATATACAACTATAACCTCTTCAAATGGAAAACTTATGCTCCAAGGTCCAAAGATATTTTTAAAACATATTGCTTATATAGAGAATCATAACTTTCAAATATAGCACATGAGGTATAGAAATGTAACTAACATACTTTAAATTGATTTCAAAAAATAATTTTACCGGTTGTTTTGGAATTTAGAAGCATTTGGGTTGCATTTTGGTGGCCCAGGGATTGTTTAAAATCTGTTTAGATCATGTGCACCCATGACTTCTTTTTCTTTGGATCAATTTCCCTACGGCAAGAAAAGGTATACAGGAGGCTTCCCTTCACTCTAAACCTGTCTGTGTTCAAAATTTGTTTTATTCCAGTGGTGTTTTTCTTCAGTACCTGCCATGGGAGAGGGTCACTAACAAGCACTGTACATTCAAACTATTGCCGCCTCGCTATCTATATCATGTAACAGGGAGGTCAGATGTCTGGGCCTGAGGATCAAACCCTGGCTCTGTCCCTTATAAACCTGTGACCTTGGGCAATTTATTCAGTCTCCCCTAAAAACACCAACTTCATGCGATTGTTATGGAAATTAACATGGCTGTACATAAACCGAAGACCGGGCTCCTGACAGGCACTAAATTAAGAGATAGGTAGTAACAATGTGTGAGTACTCACACAAGTACCCTCCTGAGTACTCACATAAGGACCTGCCTGACTGCTCACAAATGAGTACTCACTCAGGGACTTAAAGCATCCAGATCAGGGAGATGGTCAACAATAGTATCTTGACTCACAGCCCGGGCTCCTGACTCTGTATACGAGGGACTTTACAAAATGTCCTGCTAATGTAAGACAGGTCAGGCTGACTCCCAGTGATTTCTCCTTGCTTTTGCTCTTTTTAATTTTTAAAGTTTATTTACTTATTTATTTTGAGAGAGAGAGAGTGAGAGAGACAGAGCGCCGACAAGCAGGGGAGGGGCAGAGGCAGAGAGAGGGAGAGAGAGAATTCCAAGCAGGCTTCACACTGTTCGTGTAGCACAGAGCCCGATGGGGGCCTCGAACCCTGAACTGGGAGATCATGACCTGAGTTGAGATCAAGTTGGACGTTTAATGTATTGAGCAACTCATGGGTCCCTTTTGTCCAATTATTCATTAAAATTTTTTTTAAGTTTATGTATTTATTTTGAGAGAGAGAGAGTGCATGTATGCACACGTGGGGGAGGGGCAGAGAGAAGGAAAGACAGAATCCCAAGCAGGCTCCTTGCCATCAGCCCAGAGCCTGACATGGGACTTGAACTCACAAAACGTGAGGGCATGACCTGAGCTGAGATCAAGAATCAAACGCTTAACCAACTGCACTACCCAGGCGCCCCTCGATCTTTTAAATCAACTCACTTGGGGGGTGTTACTGAGGCTTCATGAGCTGCTATCAGGAGAACCATACTGTTCTCCAGACTGGATCCACCAGTTTGCATTCTCATGAACAGTGCGAGAGGGCTCCCCTTTCTCCCTATCTTCACCTACACTTGTTTTCTGTGGGTATTAGCTTTCTTCACTCAGAATAATTCTCTGGAGATTCACTCAGGCTGTTGTATTAGTTCTTTTACTCCTTT
Source organism: Suricata suricatta (assembly GCF_006229205.1). Lineage (NCBI taxonomy): Eukaryota > Metazoa > Chordata > Mammalia > Carnivora > Herpestidae > Suricata > Suricata suricatta. The sequence goes on from NC_043708.1 coordinate 94,767,842, forward strand.
TTATTGTTGAGTAGCATTCCATAATATGGATTTACCACATTTGTTTAATCATTCACCCACTGAAGTACATTTATGTTGTCTCTAGTTTCAGGCTATTATAAAAAAAGCTCCTATAAGCATTTATGTATATGTATTTATATAAACATAATTCTTCATTTTTCTGGGATAAATGCCCAGGAGAGCAGTTGCTTGGTGATACAGTAATTGCACGTTCAATTTATTTAAACATTACCAAACTGTGTTCCAGAGTGGCTGTGCCACATTACTCTCCTACCAGCAACGTGTGGCTAATCCAGTTTATTCACGTTGCCAGCATTTGGTATTATCACTATGTTTTACTTTAGCCATTCTTATAGATAAGTAGTGATATCTCATTGTGGCTTTCATTTGCATGTCTCTAATGGTTAATGAGGTAAACCTCTTTTCATGTACTTTGTTGCCATCTGTATATCCTCTTTAGTGAAAAACTCTGTTTTTTCCACTCTTCTAATGGGAATTTCAGAGTTCTTATGTATTTTAGATGTTAGCACACTGTCAGATATGTGGCTTGCAAATAATTTTTCACATTCGTTGCTCATGACTTTATCTTCCTTATTTTTTAAAGTTTATTTTGAGAAAGAGAGAGTGGGGAAGGGGCAGAGAGCGAGGGAGAGCGAGAGAATCCCAACGAGGCTCTGCATTGACAGTGCGGACCCCAATGTGGGGTTCAGGCTCATGAACTGAGATCATAACCTGAGTGAAAGTCAGATGCTTAACCAACTGAGTCATCCAGGAACCCTGTGTAATTTTGATAAGGTTCAGCTTTTCAGTTTTCCCTTATGGATTGTGCTTTGGTGACAAGTCTAAGAACTCTTGACCTAGCCCTCGATCCTGAAGTTTTTTTTCCGTTTTCTTCCCCCTAAAAGTATTATAGCTTTATGTTGCATTAAGCTTTATGATTACACAATATTTACCATAACGTGTAATATGTAGGTCAAGATATGTTTTTTTTATTGATAATCTTAAGACATTTTTTAAAAATTATTTTTTTCTCGTTATTTTTATTTTTATTTTTTTCCATAATATTTTATTGTCAAATTGTTTTCCATACAACACCCAGTGCTCTTCCCCTTAAGTGCCCTCCACCATCACCACCACCTCTTTTCCCCCCTCCCCCTTGCCCCTCAACCCTCAGTTCATTCTCAGCATTCAATAGTCTCTTAAGTTT
>NC_043708.1:94769148-94942318 GCF_006229205.1 Suricata suricatta
CATTTTCGATATTAGCCCTTTATCTGATATGTCATTTGCAACTATCTTTTCCCATTCTGTCGGTTGCCTATTAGTTTTCTTGATTGTTTCCTTTGCCTTGCAGAAGCTTTTTATCTTGATATGTTTCTTTTTTAACATATGGGTATCCATTTTCTCCATCGCCATTGTTTAAAGCCTATCTTTCCTACATTGGATTGCATCTGCACATTTGTCAAAACTAGGCATATTTGTGTGAGTATTTTGGGGGGGTTCTCTCTTCTGTTTCATTAATCTACATGTCTATGTCTTAATAATACCAATCTATCTTGATTATCTTAGCTATTCTAGTTTGTCTTCCATAAAAATGTTAGAGGAATCTTGCCTATATCTATAAAATTTCTTGCTGAGGTTTTGATGGGAATTGTGTTAAATCAAAGGGAGAATTGACTATGTTCTTTCCTCCAATCCATAGACATCTTATAACTCTCCACTTACTGATATCTTTGATTTTTAAATTCGAGTACAATTAACATACAAAGTTATATTAGTTTCAGGTATACAATATAATGATTCAACAATTCAGGGCACCTGGGTGGCTCAGTTGGTTAAGCGTCCGACTTCGGCTCAGGTCATGATCTGGTGGTTTGTGAGTTGAAGCCCCATGTCGGGCTCTGTGCTGATGGCTCAGAGCCTGGAGCTTCCTTCAGATTCTGTGTCTCCCTCTATCTCTCCCCTCTCTCTGCCCCTCTCATGCTCATGTTCTGCCCCTTGATAATAATAATACTTAAAAATAATCATTCAACAATTCTGTACATTACTCTGTGCTCATCATGATAAGATTACTCTTAATCCCCTTACTCTCTTTCACTTATCTGCCTACACATCCTCCCCTCTGGCAATTAACAATTTGTTCTCTACATTTAAGAGTCTGTGTTTTTTGTTTGTCTCTCTTTTTTTAAAATTTGTTTCATTTTTTAGATTTTACACATGAGTGAAGTTATATGTTATTTATCTTCCTCTGACTGACTTATTTCACTTAACATTATACCCTGTAGATCCTCCAATGTTGTTAGAAATAGCAAGGTTTCATTCTCTTTTATGGCTGAGTTGTATTCCACTATCTATATATACATCTTTTTTTTGATAACTGAATTTACTTATTTCTATCATGATTTTCCCCAAAAAGATTTTTTTATTTGAGTATAGTTGACACAGTATATTACATTAGTTTCAGGTGGGCAAGTTGATTTGACAAGTTTATGCTGACATGACACAAGTATAGCTACCATCTGTACTATTAATATTGCTATTTCAATAACACTTACTATATTCTTTCTGCTGTGCCTTTTATTCTCATGACTTGTTCATTCCATAACTGGAGGCTTGTATTTCCCTCTCCCCTTTATTCATTTTGGCCAAGCCCTCACCCATTTCTTCTCTGGCAATCAGTTTATTCTTTGTATTAATAGATCTGATTCTGCTTTGTGTTTGTTTAGGGTTTTATTTTGGTTTGGTTTGTTTTTTTTTTTTTTTTTTTTTTTTTTAGATTCCACTTATTAGCAGAATCATATGGTCTTTGTCTTTCTTAGTCTGACTTATCTCACTTAGCATGTTACCCTCCAGGTCTATCCCTGTTGTCTCAGATGGTACAATCTCATCCTCTGTGGTGTGTGTGTATGTGTGTGAGTACCACATTTTCCATATCCATTCATCTATTAATGGATACTTAGGTTGTTTCCATATCTTGGCTATTGTAAAAAATCCTGCAATCAACATAAGGGTGCATATATCTCTTCAAATTAGTGTTTTCATTTTCTTTGGAGAAATACTCAGTAGTGAAATTATTAGATCATATGGTATTTCTATTTTAAATTTTTGAGGAGTCTCCATATTGGTTTCCATAGTGGATGCACCAATTCACATTCCCATCAATAGTCTGATTTCTTTCATCAGCATTTCTACTTCTCAGCTTTTCCATATAAATAATTTTCTCTCTCTTTTTCCAGTGATTGCAAATAGAATTCTATTTTAAATTTCAGTGTTCATGTGTTCACTTTGGGGGTTTAGAAAAACAAAAAATGTTTTAATGTTTATGTTGTATCCTGCAACCTTGATGAACTCACTCACTTATTATTACCTGAAGCTCTTTGAAGATTCCTTAGAATTTTTTCCATAAATAGTTTTATTTCTTCCTTTGTGATATGTATGCTTATTATTTCCTATTCTTGCCTTATTTCACTGGCTAGAACTTCTAGTACAATGTTGAATAGGAGTCAAGAGAATAAATATATGTGCCTTATTTCTTGTTTTAGGGAGGACAGCATTCATTCTTTCACCATTAAGTGCATGTTAGCTATAAAGTTTTTTGTAGATGCTCTTTATCAGGTTGCAGAAGTTTTCCTCACTTCTAATTTTTGTAAGTTTTTATTAGGAATGATTGTTAAATTTTGTCAGGTGCTTTTTTAGCCTCTTAATATTCTGGATTATATGTTTTTTAAGTTTTTATTTAAATATCAGTTAGTTAACATATAGTATAATAGTCATTCAAAACATCCATTTAACACCTGATGCTCACGACAAGTGCCCTTTTTAATCCCCATAACTTATTTAAGCCATCCCTTCACTAACATCCCTTCTGGTAACCATCAGTTAATTCTCTATGGTTAAGAGTCTGTTTCTTGGTTTGCCTCTTTCTCTCCATTTTCTCCTTTGCTCGTTTGTTTTGTTTTTTTTAATTCCACATATGAGTGAAATTATATGGTATTTGTCTTTCCCTGACTGACTTATTTCGCTTAGCATAATACTCTCTAGCTCCATCTATATCATTGCACATGTCAAGATTTCATTATGTTTACTGCTGAATAATATCCCATTGTATATATATACCACATCTTTTTATCCTTTTATCAGTTGATGGACACTTGGACACTTATTTGTTAAGTTTTGAGTATTGAACCAGCTATACATCCTTAGAATAAATTCCATTTGATTATTGTGCATAATTTTTTATATGGTAGAATTCTATTTGTTGATAAAAAGGTTTTATGCATCTATAGTCATAAGGGGTATTGAGTTTTTGGTACTGTCTCTGGTTTTAGTGTCAGGTAATAATGGGTTCAGAAAATGGGCTGAGGATCGTTCCCTCAGACTGGGGGAAAATATTTGCTTAATACATATTTGGTATAGGACTTAAATCTAGAATATATATAGAACATTTAAAACTCAATAAAAATAAGACAAACAGCCCAATAAAATTATGAACAAAATATGTGAACAGATAATTTGACGAGAAAGAAATGTGGATGGCAAATAACATATAAGACAATTCCCAATATCGTTGGCCATTATGCAATGCAAATTATAACCACAATAAAATACTACTGTAGACTCACTCAGAAGGTGAAATTAAAACGATTGACAATACCAAGAGTTAGTGAGGATATGGAGTAACTGAAATGCTCTAAGCATCTGGTATGAATTTTAAAAAATGAAAAAACCACTCTGGAAAGAAGTATGGCAGTACCTTATAAACTTAAACATACATGTACTATACAAACCTATAATCTCACTTCTGGATATTTACCAATGAAAAATGAAAATATATGTCCCACTAAGAATTGCCCATGTATATTTGTAGAAAATCTATAGGAGATATGCATAATGGCCCTGGACTGGATTCAAATATTTTTTAAGTTTATTTATTTATTTTGAGAGAGAGAGAGAGAGAGAGAGAGAGAGAGAGAGAGCGAGCGAGCATGAGTGGGGGAGAGACAGAGAGAGAGATGGAGAGAGAGAGAAAAATCCCAAACAGACTCTGAGCTGTTAGCTTGGAGTCCAATGCAGGCCTCAAACCCATAAACAATGAGATTGTGACCTGAGCTGAAATTAAGAGTTGGCTGCTTAGCCAATTGAGCCACCCAAGACTGGATTCAAATGCCCAAGTCATGAATGGATAGACAAACTGTGTCACATCTATGCAATGGAATACTATTCATACTTATACATAAAACAACAATCAAAAGAATAATGATAAATGAAAGATACCAGATATATATGGTGATGATATTTTACAAAAGACAAAACTATAAAGGGTCCGAAAACATGTTGATGAGTGTCTAAAGCTGGGAATGAAGGAAAGGATTTACTTCAAGTAGGCAGAGGAAGATTTGGGGGATGATGAAAATGGAAATCTTGATTGTAGTGATGGTTATATAACTGTGTGTGTTTGTTAAAACTCATCATATTAGGAGTGCCTAGGTGCCTTAGTTGGTTAGACATCTAACTTGGTTTCGGCTCCGGTCATCTCATAGTTTGTGAGTTTGAGGCTCCCGTCGGGATCTGTGCTCACAGCATGGAGCCTGCTTGGGATTCCCTCTGTCTCCCTCTCTCTCTGCTCTGCACCACTCTCTATCTCTCTCTCAAAATAAATAAACTTAAAAAAACTCATCAAATTATACATTTTAAAATAATATATTTTGCTACATGTAAATTACCTTAATAAATCTGATAAAATTATTTGTGTAGCTAAATTTTGCTATATCACTTACAATTTAAATTTGCATCCTCAGGTTTTAAGAGCACATGTACTTCTATATCCTGCTAATGAGTAATATTAAACAAACTTTTTGATCTTTGTTAAACTTATAGATAAAAAGTAGTATACCATTGCTTTTTTTACTTATAACTTTTTAAATAATTTTTTAAGTTTATTTATTTATTTTGAGAGAGATAGAGACAGTGCAAGTGGGAGAGGGGCAGAGAGAGGGAGACAGAGAATCCCAAGCAGGCTCTGCACTGTCAGCACTGAGCCCAATGTGGGGCTTAAACTCATGAAATCGTGAGATGGTGACTCTTGGTTTCAGTGCTTGAACTCATGACCCTGAGATCAAGACCTGAACTGAAATCAAGAGTCAGTCACTTAACAAACTGAGCCACCTATGTGCCCCTCACTGTGGATTTTTAAAAGGCACTGTATAATTAATATTCAAATATTCTTGCCAATATATTATTTTTAACTTTAATATATATGCATATATATAATTTTCATTGGCAATGTTACTAATTTTTATGTAGTCAAATATGCTTATTCTTTTCCTTAATATAATCCGGGTTTTATATCATATATCCCTACCCCAAGATTATATACAATAATCTATGTTTTCTTCTATTATCTTATAGAGACATTTTTGTTATCAAATTCTGGTCTGTGCAGAATGTATATGGGTATAAGTTGTCTGAACATGACTTATTTGATGAATTTAGCTTTTTCCCACTAATGCCACCTTTGGCAATACTAAATTTCCATATTTTTTATACTTTATCTATAAATTATATTCTGTTCCATTCATTTTTCTAGTCATATGTGATATTACTTTAAGTGTTGATAATATTCACAATCTTGCCTTAAGAAATGAGTGTGCATCTATCTAGCCTCTATCTGCATCTTATCATAAGAAAGATAACACATAACTGAACTTAGTATTTTAATGCAAAGTATCAATCTTTTAACTACATCATTTTATACTTATTACTGAATATTATATTTGTATTAGATGAAAATAATAACAAATTTAAAAGCAAAATGTAATAATATAGGATACTTGGAAATTTTTAATGTTTTAGCATCAGTGACTGGACTTACAGTACTATATTTAGTTGCCCTGTTTAATACCTCTAACATAATAAAATCTTTTTGTAGTTTTATAGTCTCCTCCAAGGAATGATTGGTAATTATGTTTAGTGCAGCAAATAGTGAGTTTCTGATTGCACTGCAGCTCTAGTTCATTAGGACCGAGCCAGAATGAGCTTGCACATTTTGAATTAGACTGCAAAAGGGTACAAGTAGTAAATGAACCTTGGCACCATTTCCAGATTGGCATGTGAAAACCCAAAAGGCACCCTTTGTCCATAGTTACTTCCTCAAATACTAAAGAATTAATAATGCTTCTGTTCAAAATGAATGTGTTAGAATTGGAAGACTGAAGAACAAATCTTTTTAAATAACAGGGTCAGTAAACATGAATCACCATTTGTATACAGATCCAACAGATTATAAGAGTAGACAGTTTTCCAAGGCCTTTCTAGCCTGGGTGTAAATGGGGTCCTGGTAACAGCAACAGTCTCAGGTCCTCATCTTTTCTGTTTCATGGTGTTTTGTATGAATTCTAGGTATAAAACATACAGCTAGATTGTATTTTGAAATCTTACTTGACATTCTTGACTGGTTTAATCCATCCATTTATCATGACCAGTCATAAATTTGGATTAATTCCTACCACTTTTGATTGTTTTCTACTTTCTAGGCTTTTTATTTGTTCCTCATCTTTGCTTGCTTGCTTACGTATGTATATATGTATGTATGTATGTATCATCATCATCATTATTATTATTAATTCATTCATTGGATTAAATTTTCTTCTTTTTCAGTGCAAAAAGGTGTTTTTATTAAAGCACAGGGACAGGACCCACGGGCAGAAAAAACTTGAATTGAGTTTTCTTTACTCACTTTACCTTACTTTACTGATTTGGGAGTTACTGATTATACTTGACTGAAAATCTAAGATTGGTCAGTATCTCTCTGTAAAATGTAAGGACTCTAATTACAACATGCCCCTACCATCCACCCTCTTCCATATTAATTTGGATTGTTTTTCAGCTTCGCTTTATTTTGTCCAGTTCTGTAATAGTGATTCTTCATTTTCTTTTTTATATAATCAACTGTTAATTTGATTAACCATATTGTTTTGCTCAGATTATTCTTACAGCCCACATCTTACTCTGGGTTAAATTTCCTAAAGTATACATTTTTACAAATCTTTCCTCAGGGGTCTGAATGCAATAAATATATCTGTTGCTTGTATAGAGGAATTTTGTTTTTCCTTACTCTTGAAGACAATTCACTGGGAAGAGGTTTATAGACTTAGATTTATTTTCCCTCAGCATTTTGAAATTATCATTCTATCATTGTATGACTGTCAACAAAACAAGTCTATAGTCAGTCAGTTGAATTTTTTCCCATTATAAATATATTGTTTTTTTTTCCTTTGGTGTCCTAAAACTATCTTTCTGTCTTTGGTATTCTGCATTTTGGTGACAATGTGTCTACTTCTCCATTACATGTGATTTATCCAGTAGGGGAGGTGGTGTATATTCAGTCTGAAGATTCACGTCTTTACTTTAATTCTAGAAAATTTAAAGCCATTTTCTCTCCAAATATTGATGCTACTCTATTATTTCCTTGCAGAATTATTTTGAGATATATGTTAGACTTGCTAATTATACCCTTCATATCTTATAACCTCTCTTTTATGTTTTCCAGATTTCTAATCTGCATTCTGTGTAATATCCAGTGATCTATATTCCAGGTCACTAATTCTCTTTTCTACTATTGAAACATTTACTGAGTTTTAAATTCTAATGCTTATAAAGACTACATCCATTTATAAAAAATATACTTGGTCCTTTTTAAATTTTGCCCATTTTTTTCTCACAGTGACTTATTTATCATCATGATTACTGGTACTTCTTTCATCTCTGACCATTTTAGTAAATGTATTTTATACACTATTTGAGATTATTCATTATCTCAAGTTCTTAGACTGTCAGTTCTCCATATTGTTATGTCTGGTGACTCTTCCTCACACAAGATCACATCATGTTGTTTGTGAATTTTTATCACTAGCTTTACTCCAGTAAGGATTTGCTTCATATGTGAAAATTAATGCATCCTGGGGTGTGGTGGAAGGTCCCCATGGAGCAATTTTGTGGGTTTCTTTCCCTGCTGTGTGCCCTCAAATTATTTCAATAGTCATGGATAATTTTTTTTTTAATTTTTAATGTTTTACTTATTTTTGAGAGAGAGAGAGAGAGAGAGAGAGAGAGAGAGAGAGAGAGAGAATGAATGGGGGGAAGAAAAGAAGGAGAGAGACACAGAATCCAAAGCAGGCTCCAGTTTCTGAGCTGTCAGCACAGAGCCTAATGCAGGGCTCGAACTCATGAACTGACATCATGATCTGAGCCAAAGTCATCACTTAACTGACAGAGTCACACAGGTGTTCCATCATGGATAACTTTTAAATAAATGTCTTACAGCATGGGATAGTATAAATTCAAATACTCTACACCATTCACAGTACTGGTAGAGTGTCTCATGGTTTATTTTCTTAGAAGAGACCCTCCGTCCTCTGATCTTCACAAAATCAGGCAGAGGAACAGTTACTTTGCATTTTCTGAAAACTTTATGGGTAAAATTCACCTAGTCTCCTTTTCATAGAAATAGCATACTTTGGGAACCCTGGATTTATTCAGGGGTCTTAGTTCCAGTTTCTTGTTTGGGCTCAATGCTATATCCCAAAGTTTGCTAAATCTCTATAAACACATTAAAATTTCTATTCCTAGTTATTAGACCTGATTAGGACTTCCCCTTCTGGTGATGATGGAAGGTAATTTAGACCACTACTCCTACTGAAGAATACTAAACAAGGTTAGAAAAGAATAATCAATTCCATGTCTGGGAATATATCCAAAATAATTAAAAGCAAGGTTTTGAAGAGATATCTGTACACCCAAGTTCATAACAGCACTATTCACAATAGTCAACAGATAGTAACCCGAGTGTTCATCAGTGGATGAATGGATAAGCAAAATATGATATATACATACAGTGTATATTATTTGCCTTTAAAAACATACAACTCTGACACATGGTATGACATGGATGAGCCTTGAGGACATTACACTAAGTGAAATAAACTAGTTACCAAAAAATGGGTATTAAATGATTCTATCTATATAAAGTACTTAAATTAGTCAAAATCAAGAGATATAAAGTGAAATTGTAGTTGCCAGGGGCTGGAGGAAAGGTAGATTATGGAGTTATCATTTAATGGGCATAGAGTTTCAATTTTGCAAGATGAAGAGTTCTGGAGATGAATATTAGTGATGGATGGTTACACAACAATATGAAAGTACTTAATATCACTGAACTCTACACTTAAAGATAGTTAAGATGATAAATTTTATTTTGTGTGTATTTTACCAAAATAAAAGTCTAAAATAATTCATTGGTCATAGTTTATGTATTATTTTTATACTCACAATTCTATTGATCTATGTCTGTCCTTATGCCAGTAGCACATTGTTGTGATTATGTAGCATTGTAGTAAGTTTTGAAATCAGAAAGTGTGAGTTCCTCTACTTTGTTCCTCTTTTTCAAGATTGTTTTGGCTATTTGGGGCCCTTACAATTCCATATGAATTTGAAGATTTGCTTTTCCAATTCTGCAATTTAAAAAAAAGGCCATTAGGTTTTGCTAGGGATTGCACTGAATCTGTAGATCATTTTGGGTATTATTCTCATCTTAATAATATTATGTCTTCCAATTCATAAGCAAAGGTATTATTCCATGTATGTAGGACCTCTGTAGTAGTCTCTGTTCTCCAGATCAACAACAAATAGGATAGAAGATGAGACAGAGAGAGAGAGAGAGAGAGAGAGAGAGAGAGAGAGAGAGAAATTTACTATAAGGAAATGGTTCTTGAAATTATGGAGGCTGAGAAGTTCAAGATACGCAGTTGGCCAGATGGAGACATAAGGAAGCTAATGGTATTGTTTTAATTTGAGTATAAATGACTGAGAATCAGAACCACCAATGGTGTAGGTTCCAGTCTGAGTCCAAGTCTGAGGGAAGGAGAATATCAGTATATCCATTCTGGGACAGGCAGGGACAAAGATTTCTTTCTTACTCTACCTTTCATTCTGCTTAAGACTTCAATGGATTGGATGAAGCCCACCCACATTGGGGATAACACTTTGCTTTATACAATCTACCCATTAAATGTTAATCTTGCCTGGAAACATCCCCAAAGACACACCAGAAATAATGTTTAACCAAGTATCTAAGCACTATGACCCAGTCAAGATGATAATTAAAATTAAACATCACACTTGGTTCTTACCTGCAGCCAAAGTTGAGAACCATTGCTCTAGAAACTGGAAAGAATAAAATCTACAGCCTGGAACTGTCACCGAGGAGTTAACAGACATCTTAATGGTCAGGTGTTCCTTACAAGAAGTAGAAATACCAGTTAAGAGAACAGCTAAATAGGTTGGCTTGGGATATAGAAATTGGAGGAAATGTTATTCTAACAAATGTTTTCTTTATGTGCACCTAGAAACATATTCATTTTTTCCCTATATCTTCATACAAGAGAAGCAGATTCCAAACATGTAAACAGGAATTTTTATCTCTTTTACATAATGAACTAATTCAGGTTAGTTGCATGAAAAAGAAAAATGACTTTAATTTTCCAGCGTAATTTGAAAACTTGCCATTCAATTACTAAATATTTAAAAACTTTTCAGTACGTTCCCCCTTGTATTCTTATAAACCTTTTATGAGTTGGGAAAAATTAGTGTCACATTCATGAATAAGTAAGCACAAAGGCTGGATTAGTGCAAATTCAATGATCCCACTATTTTCTTTGTCATTTGGCAGCAAGAATAGACTTAACATCTGAACATAATCAGCACCAAATCTAGATGTTTTATTCTGCAACTCCAAATTTCAAAATACTTAATTTGGATCTGTCCTCTGTTAGCATATTTAGTCATGAAAGGCAAACTTTTGAGTGTGAATCCTATTACCTATTGGCCAAATATGGATCCTTTATTGATTTAGCAAAGAGTCTTTGTCACAGCAACGGTAAAAAGTGCACAAAGAAATGAGAAAGGCCAGTAATAACATAATCTTATCTTAATCAAAAGCTAACTTCTGACTTTTTCCTAGCTATAATAAAGCTAAACTCAGAGCTAAATACCTCAGGCAGGACAGAAAGCAACCTCAGAACAAACTTAGACCACTTGAGTTATGAACTCTATTTTTGTATACTGTAGACATAGCTAACTTTGGGAATGCCACCAAAAGCTCTCTTTTTATTAATTTAAACAGAAGGAAATTATAATATGTACCTCATAAGGTTGTCATAAATGTGAAATGACATAACCTATTTAAGATCAATAGCATAGCTTTAGAGATGTATTCAGTAGGTGCTTGTTTCCTCCATCTGTCTTATATTTTTAAAGTTTATTTATTTTGAGAGAGACAGACAGACAGCATGAGTGGGGGAGGGGCAGAGCGAGGGAGACAGAGAATCCCAAACAGGGCTGATGCAGGCTCAGCCTCCTGAAACCATGAGATCAAGACCTGAGCCGAAACCAAGAGTCTTATGCTCAACCAACTGACCCACCCAGGAACCCCTGTCTTATAGTTTCCATCACCTTTCCACTTCCCCAGGTAGAATGCATCTGGACTTCACTTAGGCTGAGGTTGACCTAAAATGGACAGAAGAAAATAATCCTTGCCAAAACTCAATATTTGATAGAAATGAAGCTGAGGGGTATATATGACAATATTTATATATTCTTGACATTTACTCTTCAAAAGAATGAAGGTGTACCCCTACCTTGCACCACACACAAAAATGAACTCAAAATTCTAAATATAGGAGCTAAAAGCAGGAACTCTTAGAAGAAAACATAGTGGTAAATCTTTATAACCTTGGATTTGGCAGTGGATTCTTAAATATTATATAAAAAGTATTAGCAACAAAAGAGAAAAACAGTTAAAGTAGACTTCATCAGAATTTAAAATTTTGTGCAGTAAAGGACCTAATCAAAAAGTGAAAAGACAATGTATAGGATTAGGAAGACTATTTGCAAATGATATATCTGACAAGGAAATAGCATCTAGGATATATAAAAACTTCTACAACACAATAATAACAAAAAGACCAACAACACACATTTTTAAAAATGGAATGAAGAACTTGTATAGACATTTCTCCAAAGAAGATATACAAATGGCCAAAAAACACACGAAAAGATGCTCAATATCCTTAGTCAACAATAAAATGCAAATCAAAATGACATAAAGTACCACTTCACAACCACTAGGATGGCATCAACAACACAAACACAAGAACAAGAGAATAAAACAAGTCCTGTTGAGAATGTGGAGAAATTGAAAATCTTGCACATTGCTGGTTATAAAGTAAAATGGTCCAGTCATTGTGGAAAATAGTTTGATGGTTCTTCAAAAAGTTAAAAATACAATTACCATGACCCCATAATGCAACTCCTAGGTACATAGCCCAGAGAATTGAAAACATCCTTCAACAAGTAGATGTACACACATGTTCACAGCAGCAGCCTTCACAAAAGCCAAAAGGTAGAAATAACCTAAAGGTCCATCAATGGATGAATGGATAAGCAAATTATAGTATATAGATATATAATATATAGTATATAATATAGATATATTATGGTAAATATAAGAAGCCAGACATAAAAGGTCACATATTATATAATCCCCTATATATGAACTACCAGAATAGATAAATTCATAAAGATAGAATATGACGAATTGGTGGCTGCCGGAAGCTGGCAGCTGGCAGGGAGGACACAATGGGGAGACACTACTTAAGAGTCAAGAGGATTTTACCCTGGAGTGAGGAAATGTTTTGTAACTAGATACAGGTGGTGATTGCACAACACTGTAAATATACTACATGCCATTGAAATTGTACTTTAAAATGGCTATTTTTATGTTATATTACTTAACCTCAACAATTTTTTTAAAAGAATACTGTATATTCACAGAAATTCCAGGAAACCTGGAGAAGTGGGCTTGGAAATTGACCAGTAAAAAAAAATTTCAGAATTACATGAAATTCATGTAGTGGAATCAGGCGGGAGGGCAGGTGCTGCTCTTGGATTGAGGCCTGCATATATTGTATATATTCCACAGCTTGCATAGAACCTTTATCTCTTCAATTATGAATGGTGCCACGGACACTATTATTACCCCTGGAAGTAGAATGTTGTGCCATTGTCAAAAAATGAATTATTTCTTAAATGTTTATTTATTTATATTGAGAGTGAGAGAGAGAGAGCAAGCAGGGGAGGGGCAGAGAGAGAGAGAGACAGAGAGAGAGAGGGTGAGAGAGAATTCCAAGTGCAGAGCCCTGCAACAGGGTTCGATCCCATGAACCATGATATCATGACCTGAACCAAAAACAAGAGTTGGATGCTTAACCAACTGAGTCATCCAGGCTTCACCCAAAGTGAATTCTTCATTGGTCCTCCATCTTTGCTTCCTTATCTCAGAGTCCTAAGGGGGGCACATTTGATGAGCTGAATCTAATTCAATTGTCCACTTCCTAGCACAAGGGGTTAGAAAGAAAAGTATTTTGGCTTTTTCTATTCACACAGTGAGAGGCAGGCTTTACCTGATTCACTGGGCAAGAAATTCCTTAACAACAACAAAAAATAGTTCAGAGGTTGAGTGGTCTTTTTCCTCCAAATGGTATATGTCTACTGCATATTTAACCTTGACTTGAAGTTTTAGGTCATGCAATAAATAAATACTGGGAAAGGCGAAAAATATCTCTATTTGCAGATGACATCCCAGTGACAAACTGGAAATGTTAGTGAAAAACTCTAAGAACTACTGAGAAAATTTGTTAAAATGGATGGATACAAGATGAGTATACAAACGTCAATAGCTTTTCTTACCCATAATGGAAACTAAAAATTTTCCCATTAGCATAACATCAAAAATAATAAATACTAGGGATGCTTGGGTGGTGCAATTGGTTGAGCCTGGGACTCTTGGTTTCAGTTCACAACATGATCTCACTGTTCATGAGACGGAGCCCCGCACTGGGTCTGTGCACAAGTGGAGCCTGCTTGGGATTCTCCTTCTCCCTCTCTCTCTCTCTCTGCCCCTTCCCCACTTATGCTCCCCGCCAAAATAAACTTTAAAAGAATAGTAAATACTTAAAAAGCATGTGATGAAAAATTCTGTACAGTAGTCCCCCCTCATCCACAGTTTAGCTTTCTGCAGTTACAGTTGCCTGAAGTTTCAGTTTTATGGTCAATTGTCAGAAGGTTGGTGGTTGCCTAAGTCACAAGGCCTAGTCATCCACCTCACTTCATCTCATCATGTAGGCATTTTATCTCACAACATCACAAGAAGGGTGAGTATAGTACAATAAGATATTTTGAGAGAGAGAGACCACATTCATGTAACTTCTATTACAGTATATTATTTTATTATTAATTATTGTTCATCTCTTCCTAGATATAATTTATAAATTGTACTTTATTATAGGTATGAATATATAGCATACATACGGTTTGGTGTTATCTGTGGTTTCAAGCATTTTGTGGGGGTCTTGGAACATACACCCTGCAGATAAGGGGGGATGACTGACATCTTATAAAAAACATAAAGCAAAACTTTATTTTATTTTATTTAAAAATTTTTTAAAGTGGGGAACACTGATATCTCCATAGGCCTGCAAACACCAAACTGAGAGGATTTAATGTTTTATTTATTTTTGAGAGACAGAGAGAGACAGTGTGAGCAAGGTAGGGTCAGAGAGAGAGGGAGATACAGAATCTGAAGCAGGCTCCAGGCTCTGAGCTAGCTGTCAGCACAGAGCCCGACGCGAGGCTCGAACCCACGAACCAAACCGTGAGATCATGACCTGAGCCGAAGTCGGACACTTAACTGACTGAGCCACCCAGGCGCCCCAAAGCCAAACTTTAAAAAACAGACATGGTATATCTATCCAGAATTGGAAGTTAATACTATAAAAAATTCAGCCCCCCCCCAAATTAATACATAAACCTAATTTAATCCAAATCAGAAGGGTCATTCCTGGAACTATATAAAGATTCATATGGAAAAGTTTATATGGAAGAAGAAAAATCTCCAAAAATATACAAAATGTTGTGGAAAACAATAGAGAATAGCTAAAATATTGTGAAGAACAATTGCCTTCAGACATTAAACTTTACTATAAACCTACTGTAATCACAATAGTGTAGCAGAAGCATTAGAGCACCTAGAAGGAACAGAGAGGCAGACACTAAACTACCTTATAATGGTGTCTTTTTTATTTAGTTATAACATGGTGGCTTTTTAAATAAATTGTGGGGGTTTTATAGTTGACCACAGAACAATGCATATAGTCTGAATCTTTCTTTTAAATGTTAATTTATTTTGAGAGTGAGAGAGCGAAAGAGAGAGAGAATCCCTGTGCTAACAACGCAGAGCCCAATTCCAGGAACCATAAGATTGTGACCTGAGTGGAAATCAAGAGCTTGACGCTTAATGAACTGAGCTACTCCAAGAGCCTTTCATATAGTCTGATTCCGGTTGACTAAAAAAAGGGTGGGTTGTGTGTGTAGATGGCTATCTATTCACACACACACACACAAAGCCTGGGGACATGTGTGCCAAATTTTAACAGTGATTAATTCTGGGAATTAGGATTTAAAAGGGAGTAGGGAGAAAGGGGAGAGAGGTAGGATTTTCACTTTATTTGAAATATGTGCTTCTGTATGGTTAGTTTAGGTTGTTTGGATTTGCTTGCTTTTGTTTACAGAGAATGGAGGCACCGTTTGACAGAATCAACAACATAATTGAGCAACAAGCGTTGAATTTACTTTCACTATTCTCTGTTGAAATGTGCACAGTGGGCCTAATTTATTTTTTAATGTTTACATTCTGAATGTTGCTTCTTTAATAAAGACTTTAGCAACTCTGTGGCCTCAGCAGCATGTCTGCATTATAACCTTTTCCATTGTACAGACTATGCCTTTTGACATAGTGCAACCTACTAATTATGCCCAGCAACACATCTCTTCATTTCTGGTAGGCATATGGCAGCTGAGATTAAAAATTACATTCCTTGGCCCCCAATGCAGCTATGTATTGCCACATGGCCAAGTTGTGGGCAATGGGGCTGTAAGGAGCGAATGTTTGGAAAACGGGAGTTCCTCACCTGCATTTGTTTGGTTTTGTTTTGTTTTTTAGAATTTATTTTTGGGAGTATTTGTAGGTTCACAGCAAAATTTAGGAGATGGTATAGAGATTTCGCATATACTTCGTGCTGAAGAACTTTTTAAAAGCCATTTTTAGCATGAAGGATTAGATTATGTAAAGGAAATTTTGCTGATGAATACTCTACTTCTGAGATTATTCTTTTTAGCAGTTATGTATGAAAGTCATAGAATCATTTAAGTCACATTAACTTTCGTCTGTTGGATTATATTACTGAGTTTGAAATACTAACTTTACAAATCTGTATTTATAGTTTTTATTGACCTAAACTGGCCACACTTAAGCTGCTAACGCTTCCTATATTTACCAGATAAAGCAAAGGATAGAAAAACATTTCACTGTGAAATGTGTCATCCTCCAGGAGTTTCATCAAATTGTCTTTGCCCACTAGCTACAATAAAGCTAATGCATCTACTAACATAAAATAGTGCACTGGTTTTGTTGAGGTTTATTTACTAGTCTAATGATTATTTCACTAAGCCAGGATTCGAAATGACAACCACATGGATAATTGCATTGTAATGTGTTTTCTTTTCAATTTAGTCAGTTTAATTTCATATCTAAAAGAACTAATGCCTTTCAAATGCTGTGATTGGTATAATATGAATGAAAAACTATTTATTTGTAAAGTATTTGAACATTAGTTCTAATACTATCAACTGTGTTCTTTTCAAGGTACTTTTTAGTAATATAATTATCAACAAGTTATTTATTACTCATTTGATAAATTAACTTTTATATTTAAGAATAAGTATTATAAATTTATTATACCTTTTTGTGACTAGGAAATGTAAGATTGTTAGCTCTCTTTTCTGCAAACTTTGAGCTCTGTGACTGCTATCTATATGAAATGGAACTTACCTGTAAGGATCACTTAATTAAACTCTTGGTTGCC
Organism: Suricata suricatta; assembly: GCF_006229205.1. Lineage (NCBI taxonomy): Eukaryota > Metazoa > Chordata > Mammalia > Carnivora > Herpestidae > Suricata > Suricata suricatta. Next base: position 94,785,933 of record NC_043708.1, read on the forward strand.
ATAGAATGGCCAGTTAAATTCTGTCCTACCTTGGAACACCTGGGTGGCTCAGTAGGTTGAGTGCCAGACTCTAGGTTTCAGTTCTTGTCATGATCTCACGGTTCATGGGTTTCTGTCCCACATCAGGCTCTGCTTGATGAGGAAAGATCAAGTTCTTGGGGTTTTTTTTTTTTTTTTCATTTAGATGGGGCTTTCTTTCCGCTCTGACCCTGTAATGCCATCTTTGTCATAAATCAAAGGTCCAATGTAACATATAAATACAATGATAAATACATGATAAATATAATGATGAATAAATAAATGAAAAATAAACACAATGATACATAAATGATAAATACAATGATATGCTATCTAATTTAACAACAAAATATTTTCCACTCCACTGTACCTTGAAAAAACATGACATTTGGAGCCCAGTTTTTTAAAAATGTATTTTATTGTCAAGTTGGTTTCCATATAACACCCAGTGCTCATCCCAACAAGTGCCCCCATCAACCGTCAGTTTGTTCTCAGTATTTAAGAGTCTCTTGTGGCTTTTGGAACCCATTTTTACTGGCCTTATTATTATTTTTTTGACATAAAGGGGATTCACTAGTAATAAAAACTAAAAATAAAATGTTGCACTACGGTGGTACACATGGCATTTGAAACGCTGCTACGCAGTTATAACTGCATCATTTCAAGTTAGGGTGCCACGACACAGCAACATGAAGGGATGGGAGAGCGAAACAATGTCTAAAACGTAAATACTAGGGCGGCTGGGTGGCTCAGTCGGTTAAGCGTCTGACTTCAGCTCAGGTCATGATCTCACAGTCCGTGGGTATGAGCCCCACGTCGGGCTCTGTGCTGACAGCTCAGAGCCTGGAGCCTGCTTCAGATTCTGTATCTCCCTCTCTCCCTGCCCCTCCCCTATTCATGCTCTGTCTCTCTCTTTCTCAAAAATACACTATAAAAAAATTAAAACGTAACTACATGTTATACATGTATTTATACTGTATTTATAAATAAGGTAAATTAACACCATCTGTTTATAAGATAAATTGTCAGTACCCACATCAATATTGTCTGATACAAAACACTGCAGATATTACATATATATGCCAACACTTGACATAAAAAATGAAAATATAATGTGAAAAAGAAATTTATATTAATTTACAGGTATAATGATTCATGTACTGGTAACAAAGAAGCAATGTAATTGCTTTACAGGAGCCTAGTGTAATCAACACTATTGCTTCATAGTGTAGCCAAGCCTATATACTAATGGATGAGGCATTATAAAATTTTTATGGCATACAGAATTACAGTCATATTCATAATACAGTATTGCAAACATGATTATATTTTTTTAAGAAAACCACTACCCATGATAATAGGCTGATACACAATTTTTCCAATTATGAGAGAGACATACTGTAATTCTTTGAAAGCAAAGTTACATAACAGAAAACTAACACATTACTAATTTTTCTTAAATATCATTCACCTTATGTCTATGTGAGGATAGGCTCTCCACTTCCATACAAGTTTCACACGCGATGTTCTATGTGATGAGCATTTGGGGCAATGACGGTAATGGTGACACAAAAATGTCTCACATAGTTCTTGTACGGTTATTAGATTTTCATGAGAAGACACACAACAGATGAGTTTATTGACTGTACAGCATGATGATTATTTACTACTCATCAAGTGGAAGTGAATCCTCATAAAGGTCTTCATCCTTATCATCTTCACATTGAATAGGCTGAGGAGGAGGAGGAAGAAGGATTGGGTCTTGTTATCTGAGCAGTGGCAGAGGTGGAAGAGGGGGACAAGGTCAAAGGGAGGCAGGAGAGGCAGGCACACTCGGTGTGACTTTATTAACATACATTGTAATTTCTGACATTTTGTATTTTCATTTCTCTAAAAGTGTTTCTATATGATATCATTTCCTCTTCCACTGTTTGCTTTTTAGTTTCCAGGACTGTATCCCAGAAGGGTCCATGTTGTTGAAGTAAAAAGCAATCTTGAATAATCAGAACCCTTCTGCCAGATTGTCTAACATCAAGTTGTTTTTTTCTGGCACTGCTTCTTCTTAGGTCTTCTTCCTCATCATCTGGCACTAGTTCCAAAGCACTCATTTCCATCAAGCCTTCTTCTGTTCATTCCCCTGGTGTGGTGTCTGTTAGCTCTTGAATTTCTCTAGAACCATATCTTGAAATTCACCCTCTACCTTTTCTTCTCCCCATATCCACAATCTCCTTCATGATTTCCTTGATAGGCTCTGTCATAAAACCTGTGAAGTCATGCTCAACCTCTGGGCACAGTTTTCTGTTCCCAGCAGGAACTTAATTGTTTCTGGCTTGACGCTTTCATGGCTTTCAGACTTGCATGATTGTCTCTCTCTCAGGGTTCTCTTCCATAGGACTGACAATTCTTTCCAAAGAGTCCCATGTGTAATGAGTCTTTAAAGTCCTTATAACTCCCTAATCTAGAGGCTGAATTAGAGACATTGTTTGGGGGCAAGTAGACCACGTGGATGCGTTCATTGTTGAACCCTGGGTAGCCAGGGGTGTTGTTCAACATCAAAAGAACTTTAAAAGGCTGTCCCTTACTAGCAAGATACTTCCTAATGTCAAGGACAAAACATCAATGGAACCAATTCAGAAAAAGGGTTCTCACTGTTAAGGCTTTCTTGTTATAAAACCCAAAGACCGGCACCTGGCATTTGTCTTTTTCTTTCAAGGCTCAGGGGTTAGCAGTTTATAGATGAGGGCAGTCGTGAACATAAACCTGACTGTATTTGCACAGAACAATAAAATTAGCCTATCCCTTCCTGCCATAAATCCCAGTGCTCACTTGTCTTCCTTACTAGTAAATGTCCTTTGTGGCATTTTTTTTCCAGAACAGGGCACTTTTGTCTACATTAAAAACCTGTTCAGGCAGATATCCTTTCTACTCAATGATTTTCTTAATGGTGTCTGAGAACTCGTCTGCTGCCTCTTAGCTGGCAGAAGTTGCTTCTCCTGTTATCTTGACATTTTTAAAGCTGAACCTCTTTCTAAAATTATCCAAACTTTGCTGGCATTAAATTCTCCCGCTTTAGGTCCTTCACCTCCATTTTGCTTTAACTTGTCACATAATTATTTTGCTTTTTTCTTGAATCATACTAGTCTATAGGTGTGCCTTTCTTATAGCAATGCTGTACCTACCTGAAAGCTGCATTTTCAATATGAGATAAAGAGGCATTTCACAAAAAGTGCAAGGTTTTCATGTTTGCTGAGAGTGACGGCTTTGCAAATTCCCCTTTCTTTTTTACAGTGGTCCTTAACACTGGATTAGTTCATTTTGAAGTTGTGAGCAACCACAGCTGCAGACCTCAGTTTATGGTACATATCAAGCAGCTCAACTTTTTCTTGCAATGTCATGACTTTCCTCCGCTTCTTCTGAGGACTTCCAGCACCTCTAGTGGCACTTTGTATGGGTCCCATGGTGTTTGTTATCCAAGGCTTATGATATTGCACTAAAAATGATGAAAAATAGACAAGAACTGCGAGAGATCACTTTTTACTGTGATATACAATTTACAGGCGATAGAGAGAGAGACTGCTCATGTGGAGATAATTAGCATCATCCCCATTTTAAAAGGATACTCCCTACACTGGAGCTCACCAAAATAGCAACAGGTGATGCCAGAAAAAATACTACAGTAGTCCAGTATATGCTACCGTTAATTTTATGTGGTTATGATTCAATACTGTATCTTTATGTTTGTTTACATTTCTCTCAATTGCGAATGGCACCATATGTTTTCTGTTTGTGTGCATAGGTTTTGATAAATTTTAACTTGTTATAATAGATTTGTGTATATTTATAGTGGTAAATAATAGACCAGTATCTACATATATTTTGTGCATTTATGAAATATATAACTTTTTCTTGATATTTCTGGGCTATGTGGTTTATCTGTTTTTTCAAATTGTCACAAATCTCCAAAGATTTTTCCAATATATTTATTAAAAGGAGAGCACATTTAAGTGCACCTGCACAGTCAAAACTCTTACTGTTCAAGGGTCAATTGTATTCAACTCTACTGTTATAGTATAAAAGCAGCCATTGATAATATGTAAGCAAATGACTGTGGTACCATGCCAAAAAATTTGTTCAAAGTCACTGATATGTAAATTTCACGTAATTTTCAAGTATCACAAAACATGATCCTTTTGATTATTTTCAACCATTAAAATACATAAAAACGACTCTTAGCTCAGAGGCTATACAAATATAAGCAGTGAGAGAGGTTTGGACATTGGACCATAGTTTTCCAACTCCTAACCTAGACTGTCATCCAGAATAGTATTTATAAAGACATGTTTTGAGGAACTCTATTCCTAGGAAATCTTTCTCAAGTCAAATAGCTTTATGAAGAGGTATATGCAGGACTACTGGGAAAGATAACAGAATAGGAAGATCATAAGCTCAGCTCATCCCATGGATATAACTAGAGAACAGCCACATCAGTGTAAATGACCCAGAAAATGACCTCAAACCTGGCAGAACAGACTCTCCACAGTGAAGTGTAGAGAAGAAGCCACATTAAAGATGAGAGGAATGGCAGAGGTGTGTTCTGGAGCAAAAGGGACCAGGGACACTGTCTGAGGAGACAATATGGGTGTGCAGAGGGAAGAAAAACAAATTCTCACATCTGGGAGCTTGAATGGGGAAGAGGAATCCCCATAACATCTGGCTTAATAAACTAGAGGGGCTGAATTTTGGGGATTCTTACATTTAGCTGGGTTTAACGCTGGAGCTTTAAAAATCAGCAGGCTCATGGCAGAGCCAGGAGGGTGAGAGGAAACTAAGATCTGACCCTTAAAGAGACAGCACAACAAATTGCCCCTGGAGATAGAGCATAGAAGCAGTTTGAAAAACAACTGGGGTATAAAGGAGGGAGTCTTGTCTGCTAATCTTTAAGCATGTACCTGAGGGAGAGGGAGCATTGGGAAACTTCTCCAGGAATAAAGGAGCTGGCAGACACCGCTTCCCTAACCTACCATCCAGCCTAGACAAATGACCACCTGCAGGTACTAGTGTGGTACTGACACTAACTGCCTAACTTTCTAACAGCATGCTCCACCCACTGTTTCCTGATTATTTTCTGTTTGGATGATCTATCCATTGATATTAAGTGTAGTGCTAAAGTCCCCTACTATTATTGTATTACTACCAATTATTTCCTTTATATTCATTATTAGCTGCTTTATGTATTTGAGTGCTCCCCTGTTGCATGCATAAATATTTACAATTGTTGGATGTTCTTGTTTGACTACTACATTTGTGATTATATATAGTCTCCTTTGTTTCTTGTTATAGTCTTTGTTTTAAAGTCTATTTTGTACAATATAAGTATTCCTACCCTGGATTTCTTTTCCATACTATTGGTATGATAAATCCTTTCCCCTTCCCTTTGCTTTCAATATGGCATGTGTCTTTAGGTCTGAGATGAGTCTCTTGTAGGCAGCACACAGATGAATCTTTCTTTTTTATCTATTCCATCACCCTATGTCTTTTAATTGGAGTGTTTTTCCCATTTACATTCAAAGTATAGACTATATTAGGCCTCAAAACAAGTCTCAACAAATTCAAAAACATCAGACTCATACCATGGATCTTTTAAAAAATTATTTTAGAGAAAGAGTACATGAGCAGGGTAGAATGAAGAGGGAGAGAGAGAATCTTAGGTAGGCTCCACACTCAGTGTGGAGCTGGACATGGGGCTCAACCTCACAACCCTGGGATCACAATCCGAGCTAAAATCAGGAGTTGTATGCTCAACCAACTGAGCCACCTAGGCACTCCATGCATCTTTCTGAACATAATGCTCTGAAACTAGAAATCAACCATGAGACAAAATCTAGAAAGAAGACAAACATATGGAATTAAATAACATGTTATTAAACAATCAGTGGGTCAATCAAGAAATCAAAGAAGAAATCAAAAAGTACATGTAAACAACTGAAATGAAAACACAATGATCCAAAATTCTTGGGATGCAGCAAAAGCTGTTCTAAGAGAAAAATTTATAGCAATATAGGCCTACCTCAAAAAGCAACAAAAACCTCACATAAACAACCTAACCTTATCTCTAAAGCAGCTAGAAAAAGAACAAATAAAACCCCAAAACAGTAGAAAGAAGAAAATAATAAATATTAGAACCAAAATAACAAAGTAGAAACTATAAAAATAATAGAACATATCAATGACACCAGTAGCTGGTTCTTTGAAAAGATCAACAAAATTGATAAAAATTAGCCAGACTCAGGGCAGAGGATTCAAATAAAATCAGAAATGCAAGAGGAGAAATAACAACCAAGACCACAGAAATACAAAAGATTATAAGATAATATTATAAAAAATTATATGTCAATAAACTGGACAATCTAGAAGAAATGGATAAATTCTTAGAAACATATAATGTTCCAAACCTGAATCAGAAAGAAATAGAAAATTTGAATAGACTGATTACCAGCAATGAAATTGGGTCAATAATCAAAAAACTCCCAACAAACTAAAGACCAGGACCAGATGGCTTCACAGGTAAATTCTAGCAAATATTTAAAGAAGAGTTAATGTCTACTCTTCTCAAACTATTCCAAAAGAGAAGAGGAAGGAAAATTTCCAAATTTACTGTTTGAGGCCATGTGACCCTGATATCCAAACTCTATAAAAGCACTACAAAAGAGAGGGAGGGAAGGAAGAAGGGATGGAGGGAGGAAGGAAGGGAGGGAGGGGGAGAGAGAGAAGAGAGAGAAAATGAACTATAGGCCAATATCTCTGATGAACTAGATGCAAAAATTCTCAACAAAATATAAGAAAACCAAATCCCACAATACATTAAAAAAATCATTCACCATGATCAAGTAGGATTTATTTCCTATGATGTAAGTAAAACTCAATATTCACAAGTAAATCAATGTGATATATCACATCAACAAAAAGATGAAAAGCATATGATCATTTCAATAAATGCAGAAAAAGCATTTGACAATGTACAACAACCATTCATGATAAAAAAAAAAAAACTCTCAGAAAAGTAGGTTTAGAGGGAACATACCTCAATACAATAAAGCCCATATATGAAAAACACACAGCTAACATCATACTCAATGGTGAGAAACTGAGAGCTTTTCTCTTAAGGCCAGGAACAAAACAAGGATGTCCATTTTCACTAATTTTATTCAACATAGTACTGGAAGTCTCAGCCAGCAATTAGTCAACAAAAAGAAATCAAACACATCCAAACTGGTAAAGAAGCAGTTAAACTTTCAGTAATTACAAATGACATGATACTATATACAGAAAATCCTAAAGACTCCACCAAAAAATCTATTGGAATTAATAAAGGAATGCACTAAGGTCACAGGATATAAAATCAATTTATGGAAATCTGTTGCATTTCTACACACTAATAATGAAGCAGCAGAAAGAGAAATTAAGAAAAAAATTCCGTTTACAACTGCATTAAAAGAAATACAATATCTAGGAATAAACTTAACCAAAGAAGGGAAAGACCAATACTGTGAAAACTATAAAACATGATGAAGTAAATTGAAGATGAAACAAAGAAATTGGGAAGACATTCCATGCTCAAGTATTGAAAGAACAAATATTGTTAAAACGTCCCTACTACAACCTTCAGATGCATTTCCATCCCTATCAAAATACCACCAGCAGTTTTCAAAGAACTAGAACAAATTTTTAAAACTGTGTAGAACCACAAAAACCTCGAATAGCCAAAGCAATCTTGAAAATGAACAAAACCTGGAGGTATCACAATTTCAGATTTCAAGATATACTGCAAAGTTGTGGCAATCAAATAGTATGGATACTGGCACAAAAAGAGACACATAGAGAGCCTAGGGGGAAAAACCCATGATATATGGTCAATTAATCTTTGACAAAGGAGGCAAAAATATGCAATGGAAAAATGACAGACTCTTCAACAAATGGTGTTGGGAAAACTGGACAGCTATACACAGAAGAATAAAACTGCACTATACACAAAAATAAACTCAAAATAGTTTAAGGACCTAAATGTCAGAACTGAAACCATAAAAATCCTAGAAGAGAGAGAACACAGACAGTAATTTCACTGATATTGGTCACAGTAATAATTTCTAGATATGTCTCCTGAGGCAAAAATAACAAAAGCAAAAATAAACTATTGGGCTACATCTAAAAATCTTTTGCACAGTGAAGGAAAGAATCAGCAAAACTAAAAGGCAACCTATGGAATGGAAGAAGATATTTTCATATGACATATCTGATAAATGGTTAGTACCAAAAATATATAAATAACTTGTATAATTCAACAACCAAAAAACAAATAATCCAATGGAAATAATGGGCAGAAGACACAAACAGAAATTTCTCCAAAGAGGTCATAGATATGGCCAATAGACCCATGAAAAGATGTTCAGTATCATTCACCATCAGGGAAATGCAAATCAAAACTACAAGGAGATATCACCTGTCAGATGGCTAAACTAAAAAACACAAAGAACAACAAGTGTCCACAAGGATGTGGAGAAAAGGAAACCCCATGCACTGCTGGTGGGAATACAAACTGGTACAGCCACTGTGGAAAATAGTATGGAGGTTCCTCAAAAGGTTAAAAATAAAATTACCCTAGTAATTTCACTACTAGTTATTTACTCCAAAAATACAAAAACACAAATGTACCCCTATGTCTATAGCAACATTATTTAAAAGAGCCAATCTATGGAAGTAGCCCAAGTGTCCATTGATAGATGAATGGGCAAAGAGATTTTATATATATATATGTATACACACACACACACACACACACACACACACACACACACACACACACTGGGATATTATTCAGCCACAAAAAAGAATGAAGTCCTGCAACAACATTGATGGGTCTAGAAGGTATAATGCTAGGTGAAATAAGTCAGTCAGAGAAAGACAAATACTGTATGACTTCACTCACATGTGGAATTTAAGAAACAAAACAAATGAACAAAGAAAAAAGAGATAGGGGCTTAGTTGGTTAAGTGGCAACTCTTGATTTCAGTTCAAGTCATGATCTCATGGTTTATGGGTTTGAGCCCCATATCAGGCTCTGGGATGACAGTGGGGATCCTACTTGGGATTCTCTCACTCTCTGCTCCTCCTCTGCTTGCTCTCTCTCTCTCTCTCTCCCTCTCTCAAAATAAATAAACTTTAAAAAAAAGAATTAGACAAACCAAAGAACAGACTCATAACTATAGAGAAGAAGCTGATGGTTACCAGAGGGGAGGTCAGTGGAAGAGGGGGATGGGTGAAATGGGTGAAGGGGATTAAGAGTACACCTATCATGCACTGAGTAATGTACACAATTGTTGAATCACTATATCATACACCTGAAACTAATATCACACTGTATGTTAACTATACTGGAATTAAAATTCTTTAAAGAATTTTTAAAAAGCAATATACTGTATGTCGCAGTTGTAAATTAATGCTGTGCATATTTAACATTCTGGAAACTTCTGCAATAAAGAAACCTATCTTTGACTAATCCAGCTCTAAGGAACCTTCTATATTTGCACAAGAACTCTTCAGTTACACAACATTCTTATTTACATGCCTTAGAACCAAGATATCATATATACTTTGAGAAATGTTGGCATGGTCTACTTATTTTACAAATGAGTAAAATGAAGTTACAAAGTGCAGAGAATTAAAAAGTTCTTATTTTTCTAGAAATAGACTGACTATTTATTGGCCCTACCAGTAGTAACAACCAGAACCAGTTTAAAACCCATCCCAACTTTTCAATAACTTCACATCAGTAATCAGCGATCACCCCTTCTGCAAGTCAGCCAATCAACAACAGCCTTACTCTAGTACACATGCTTCTGAAAGTCAGCCAATCAGCAATAGTCTCATTTTGGCAACTATATGAAAACAGCTAAAGGTTAACTAATCTCTAGACACTTCTTCCAAGTCTTCAAGTTTATGTATAATGAAACAAATATTGAGATCAAGTTTATGGGGAAAGGTATAAATAAATTCATTGATGTGAAACAATTAGTTTTCTATTAGACTCTGGTGCTTTCTATTACACTTCCAGGTGAAAACTTTGTTCAAAAGCCAAGGAAGACTAGCTGAGAATACACTGATAGATTTGCAGTAACTGGGTATTTTGAGGAGAGCTCATATTTTCCTTGCTCTGTAGGCATTTTTGGCATTTCAGAGTTAAAACAAGTTCCAGAGATGGCACGTTTGGCTATAAAAATTTAATCTCAGGGCTGAATCCAAAGATTCATAGGTCTTTATCTTTTATCTATTGGCTCTTTAAATCTGAAAGTAGCTTTAAAAGCCTACCTATTATTCTGGCAATAAACTTTTGGTGGATTTCCTAAGTGTTGTGAATAAGAAGGTTCTCATCCTCTGTCTTAGGAAAGTACTCATCATTCTCTGCCCATAGCATCAAGTAAACTCCAGAATCAGGTTTTATTTTTTTATGAATATGTTTATTCTATTGCTGTTTGCAGGTTTTATAACTTACATAGTAATGTTGCTATGAACCTATTTTTTAATGTTTATTTTTTCTCTCTTTTTTTAATAGTTTATTGTCAAATTGGTTTCCATATAACACCCAGTGCTTCTCCCCACAAGTGCCCCCCCCATTACCACCACCCCTCCCCCTCCCTCTCCCCCATCAGACCTCGGATAGTTTTCAGTATTCAATAGTCTCTCATGATTTGCATCCCTCTCTCTCCCCAACTCTCTTTCCCCCTTCCCCTCCCCATGGTCTTCTGTCAGGTTTCTCATGTTAGACCTATGAGTGCAAATATATGGTATCTGTCCTTCTCTGCCTGACTTACTTCGCTTAGCGTGACACCCTCAAGGTCCATCCACTTTCCTACAAATGGCCATATTTCATTCTTTCTCATTGCCATGTAGTACTCCAGATAAAGGGCTAGTATCCAAAATCTACAAGGAACTCACTAAACTCCACACCTGAAAAATGAATAATCCAGAATCAGGTTTTAAACCCACCTCAATCTATCAATGACAACTTTTCATCTGCAACCATGCTTCTGAAAGCCAGAACCTTCATCACCAAGTTGGTACATTAGCATGTCTTTATTGCCTTTCTCACATTATAAGTTAGTCAATCTTCAGCTCTTTGTTGAATGCCTTTTATGTGCTATGATGCTCTAAGTCAGTAGTTCTCAGCTTTGACTACATATAAATCAACTAGAAGGATTTAAAATCTTTGTCTAGTGTGTAGCCTGAGTAGTGAGTTTTTTTTTTTTAAATAAAGCTGGACTGGTTTTTTATCTGTAACAATTGAAACCAAAGTATTAATGAGATATTTGTACTTATGTTCGTAGCAGCCTATTCATAATAGCTAAAATGTGAAAGCAACTCAAGTGTACACCTAAACATGAATGGATAAATAAAATGTCATACATATATATTAATGGAATATTTTTCAGCCTTAAAAAAGCTTAAAAAGGAATGAGATTCTTAAACATGCTACACATGCTACAACATAGATGAACCTTGAGGACATTATGTTAAGTGAAATAAGCTAACTACAAAAAAAGACAAGTACTATATGATGTCACTTATGAGTAGTCAAAATCAAGAGACAGAAAGTAGAATAGTTGTTGCCAGGTATGGAAGGAAGGGAGAACAAGGAATTATAGTTTAATGTACCTATTTCAATTCTGCAACATAAAAAGCTCTGGAGCTGGATGGTGGTGATGGTTACACAAAAATATGAATGTACTTAACACCACTAAACTCTATACTTAAAGACAGTTAGGACAGTAAATTTTGTTGCATTTTACCAAAATGAAAGAACTGAAAAAAGTTCATTGGTCATAGATATATGGTTTATTTCTGGACTCACAATTCTATTCTGTGATCAATATATCTGTTATTATGCCAATATTACATTGTGGCAATTATGTAGTTTTGTAGCAAGTTTTGAATCAGGTAGAGTGTGAGTCTTCCAACTTTGTTCTTCTTCTTCAAGATTATTTCAGCTATTTAGACCCTTGCAATTCCATATAAATTTGAGGATTGACTTTTCAGTTCTGCAAAAAAGACCATGGAGTCTTGTTAGGGATAACATTGAATCTGTAGATCACTTTGGGTAGTGTTGCCAATTCAACTATATTAAGCCTTCTAATCCAGAAGCATAGGATGTCTTTCCATCTATTTAGGTACTCTTTAATTTCTTTCAATAATGTTTTATAGTTTTCAGTATACAAGTCTTTCACCTTCTTGGTTTAATTTATTTACAGGTATTTATTCCTTTGGTGCTATTGTAAGTGAAATTATTTTCTTAATTTCCTTTTTGGATTATTCATTAGTAGTGAATAGAAACACGACTAATTTTTCAGCGTTGGTCTTGTATACTGCAACTTTGCTGAATTTGTTCTCTAGCTCTGGTATGGAAGTTATAACTTAATCATTTCTGAGGAAATGATTATTTCTCCCTCTGGTATTTCTCAGCCTGGATTTAGGCAACCTGAAATGAGGAAATGGCCATTGATGTGGTGAGAGATTGGTTCTAGAGAGGCCTTCTAGCTCAGACTCAAAGAGGAAGATTGGTCTTCTGGCCCCTACAGGACTCCACAAGCATCAAAAATTTTGTCATATTGAGGAAACTACCTTATATTCTTAGTTTTCTGAGTTTTTATCATGAACATGTGTTGGATTTTGTCAAATGTTTTTTTCTGCCTCAGTTGCAATGATCACGTGATGCTTTTTCTTCATTCTATTAGTTAATACAGTACACTGATTTATTTTCTATGTTGAACCACCCTTGCATTCCTAGGATAAATTCTATTTGGTCAAAGTGTTTAATCTTTGGTCCTAGATTTGTTTTGCTAATATTTGGTTGAGGATTTTTTCATCTATATGCATAAAGTATTGATCCATAGTTTTCTTGTGATGTCTTTATATGACTTTGGTATTAGGGTAATGCTGGTCGCACAGACTGTGTTACAAAGTGTTCCCTCCTCTTCTAATTTTTTGGAAGAGTTTGAAAAGGGTTGGGTGTTGATGCTTCTTTAAAATTCTATGTTAGTATTCACCAGGGAAAACATCTGGTCCTAGACCTTTCTTTGATGAAAGGTTCTTTAATTACTGATTAAATCTCTTGTGATAGCTCTATTAAGGTTCTATTTCTTCAAGATTCAGTTTGGTAATTTGGGTATTTCTAGGAATTTGCCTATGTTATTTAGTTTATTCAATTTTTTGGTATACAACTGTTCATAGTATTCTCTTAAAATCCTTTCTATTTCTCTAAGGTTTCTGATGTGATTATTTTGCCTTTTATAGTATTTATTTTGTAAGCTTTTTTTCATCTTAAAATAACGAATAGCTTTTCTGTGATCTGTAACTAAAAAGCCTGAGTAACATAGCAGGCATCCCTGACTTGTTCTTGATTTAGTAAAGTTTTGAAGTTGGCTTCTACCTGAAATTTTGCTTCAATTAAAATTCTATGAGTCAGTCAGAAAAAGACAAATACCATATGATCTCACTCATATGTGGAATTTAAGAAACAAAACAAACAAGCATAAGGAAAAAAGAGTAGAGAAGGAGGTAAGCCAACAGACTTTTAACTATAGAGAACAAACTGATGGTTACCAGAGGGAAAGTCAGTGGGGGGATGAGTTAAATAGGTAATGAGGCTTAAGGATTGCACTGTGATGAGCAACGGGTACTGTATGGATGTGCTGAATCAGGAAATTGTACACCTGAAACTAATATTACACTGTACATGAACTGGAGTTTAAATAAAAACTTTAAAAAAGTATGGAAACTTTTAGGGAAACTCACCTGGTCTTACAACTGCGTGCACATCAAATTTGTTTGATTTTAAAAAAACCTTCAATAAACAGTCTCCCTTGCTATTGTTGTTTTTAATTACAAAATTATAGGGATTCCAATTATGAGTGAGATGGAGTAAGAATACTCTACTCTGATTCTCCCACTGAATGTGGCTATAAACCAGTGTTACAAAAATGTAACACTTTTGAGAACCCTGAAAAGTAAACAGTAGTAGGTAATAGAGTGGAGAAAAAGGACAGAATTCGAAGTATCACTTAATCAGCAGTGAGCGCAGTATTTTTCTCTCCCTCTAATATCCCTCAGTTGGATTTAGGCAACCTGAAAGAGGAAATGGGCATTGGTGTGGTAGAAAGTGGTTCTAGAGAAGCCTACTACCTCAGGACCAAAAAAAAGATATAGCTCTCCTGGTAGCCACAGGACCCCACAAGCATTTAAAACTGAGGGAGGCAAACTTTCCAGTCAAAAGAGTTATAGTTCCAAGAGAGTGAGAGGATCCCCTTTGTTTTTTAATTCTTCCTGACTTCCCTCCACTTAGCCCTGGACATGGGGACAGTTATGGTGAGTGTGTAGCAGACTGAATAAAGCCCCAGCATTCTGAATGGAGCATCAAAAGGGAGTCCCATGGGATTAATATTGAGGTGAGTAAGAGGGAGACGTTTTTGACAACGACCTGATAAAACTCTTTATGAACTGGTATCTAATTGTAAAAAACATAGCAAAGAACTGAGAACTCAAGTAAGAGACAGACCACCACTTAGGACTCAGTCGGGCCTCTGAGCCGCATACATGTAAGACAGATTTGAATAAAACTATTGAGGCTTTGAAACTGGAATTGACGTTGAAACCACAACCCACAGAGGGCTGGTTGGAACCTGCAACTGGAACCCAACCAGGTTAACTGCCTGACAGAACAAAACTATCAACATTCTCCATATGATGTAAACAAAACCCAGAGTCTCAAAATGTCCAGGATATAATCCAGAATATGAAGGATATGAAGAATCAGACAATCTGAACTTACATGAGAAAGAGATAATCAACACATACCAGCGCTGATATGATACAGATGTTTGAATTATCTGACAAAGCACAGAAGGCATTATAAAATTGTTCCAAAAATAAGGACACTCAATATAATTGTGAAGATACAAAGTCTTAGTAAATAAATGGAAGATAGAACCAAATGAATCTTTTACAACTAAAAAATGCAGTAATTGTATTTTTAAAAAACCTCACTGGAATGAATGGATTCAATAGTAGAATTGAGAAAGCAAAAAGACTAAATTAATTAGCAGATAGATCAATAGAAACTATCTGGTCTGAAAACAGAAGCGTATTTCTTAAAAAGTACAGAGCCTATAGAACCTGTAAGACAACACCAAAAGGACTAATGTTTGTGTTATCAAAGTCCCAGGCAGGAGAGAAATCAATTATAGCTAATACCATTCCCTAAATATGGCTAGTATTAAAACCCTGAAATTAACATGTTAACTTAGTGAGGATGTGGAGAGATAGGACATTCCTGAATTGCTAAGGGGAATCTAAAATGGTGCAACCACTGTAGAAAAGTTTGGCAGTTCCACAAAACGTTAAAGAGAGGAATTAAAGTATGAGTCAGCAGCTCCACTCTGAGGTGTATACTCAAAACACAAAACAGGATTCAAACACACAGGTAACATGTTCATAGCAGCCTTATTCACAATAACAAAAAAGTTGAAACAAGCCAAGTATTCATCAACAGATAAACAAAGTGTGGCATATACATGCAAGGGAATATTATTCAGTCAGAAACAAGAATGTAGTTCCAATAGATGTTGCAGCATGGATGAACCTTGCAAACAGTATGCTAAGTGAAAAAATGTAGACATAAAGTAATACAGAGAGATGGCATGATTCTACTTTTAGAAGATATCTAGAAAACACAAATTCAGAGAGACAGAAAGTAGAAGAGAAGTTACCAGGGACTAGGAGGTGGAGAAATGGGGAATTATACATAATCGGTACAGAGCGGTTTGGGATGATGAAAAAGTTCTGGAAATAGATAGCAGTGATGGTGGTACAATGCCGTGAATGTATGTTCTAAATACCACTGAGCTGTACACTTAAAAACATCAAAATAGTATATCACCCTGTGCTCAACACAGTAAGTATATGGAAGTGCTGAATTACTATACTGTACACCTGAAACTAATAATACACTGTATGTTAACTAGAATTAAGATAAAAACTAAAAAAATGTTAAAATAGTAAATTTTATGTTGCATTTTACCACAATAAAAAAAAAAAGTTCCCTCTGGCTGAAAACTTCCCAAATTTGGCAAAAGACAGAAATGTACAAATTCCAAAGAGTTCAGAAAATTCCAAATAGGATAATTCCAGAGAAATTCAGACCTAAGCAGCCCATAACCAAATTGCTGAAAACTAAAGACAAAACACTCTGAAAGCAGTCAAAGAAAAATACCTTATTATAAAGGAACAGTGATTCAAATAATTGCTGATTTTCATCAGAAACCATGGAGACCCAAAGTGGCACAACATTTTTTTTAATCCAAAAAGGAAAAAAAAGCTGTCTACCTAAAATTCTTTATCCACCTAAAATATTACTTAGGAACCAAGGTGAAATAAAGACATTCTCAGATGAAAGAAAGCTAAGAAAATTGTTGTCATCAGACCTACTTTATTATTTTTTTTTTATGGTTTTTATTTATTTTTGAGAGACAGAGAGAGACAGCACGAGCAGGGAGGGTCAGAGAGAGAGGGAGACACAGAATCCAAAGCAGGCTCCAGGCTCTGAGCTAGCTGTCAGCACAGAGCCCGATGTGGGGCTCAAACCCACTAACCGCGAGATCATGACCTGAGCCGAAGCCGGAAGCCGGATGCCTAACCAACTGAGCCACCCAGGCGCCCCATCATCAGACCTACTTTAAAAAAGAAATTACTAAAGAAATTTCTTCAGACAAAAGGGAAATGATACCTGAAGGAAACTTGGCATGTCTTTAATAAGTGATGAGCAAAGAAATGATAAGTTTCTGAATAAATATAATAGACTATTCTCCCTTGAGTTCCTTAAAATATATTTGATAGTTGAAAGCAAAATCTAATGGAGTTTTTAATGGATGTAGGTGTAATATATATGACAATTAAAACATAAAACAAGGAGGATAAAGGGACATATGATGGTGAGTTTTCTATATTCCAGTTTAAGAGGCAAAATATTTATTCTAAGTAAAATGTGAAAGCTGAGCATGCAAATTGTGCGGCTACTCTGGAAAACAGTTTGTTAACTTCTTATCAAGTCTAACATACACTTACAATGTGATCTACAATCTTTCTCTTAGGTATTTACCCCAAAGAAACAAAAACTTATGGTTACACAAAAATATGTACATGAATATTTAAACCAACTCTATTCATAATCACCAAAGAGGAAACAACTCATATGTTCTTCAAGGGGTAAACGGATAAACAAATTTGGGCTATTCAGCAACAAAAAAAAGAATGAACTACTAACATCTGGAACAGTGTACATGATCTCCTAGGAATTGTGCTGAGTGAAAGCAGTCTCAAAGGTTATAAGGTAATACTCTATTTATGGAATATTCTCAAAAAGACAAAACTATAGTAAGAGACCAAATCCGTGGTTGCAATATAGAAAAACTGCAGAAATGAAAGGAGGAACAAGTGAACCAGAGTGAGATTTTAACTCATATTACCCAGCAAGCAATAGAACAAGTAGACAAAATGAGTAGGATATAAGAGATTTGATTTTTAAAATTAAGAAAACTGATCCAATGGACATATAGCCGACAACTAGAGTACATATGCCTTTTAAGTACACATGAAACAGTAACCAAAACTGACATTTATTTAGCCATAAAGATAATTCCAACACATTTTAAAGTTTGAAATCATGCCAAGTATAGTCTCTGAGATGCCACTACAGTACAGATACCATACATACCCCCTGGAATGAATAAAATTAAAGAGATTGATCGTAACAGGTGTTGGTGACAATTTGGAAAAACTGGAACTCTCATATGGTAATGAGAGTATAAAACAATGCAGCCTCTGTTCAACAGTTCAACAGTTTGCTAAACAATTAAACATACATTTGCCATATGACCTAGTAATCCCACTCAGATTTTTACCATAGGTAAATGAAATGTTTGTCCACTTAAAGACTTGTATACAATCTTCATAGCAGCTTATAATAGCTAAAAACTGGAAACAACCTGTATTGGTTTTCTGGGCTGCATAACAAATTATTACAAATTTAGTGGCTTCAAATGGTATTTTATTTAAATATATTTTTGAATAGGCAATTCACTAACATAGTTCAAATGCCAAAGGTATACCAGGACATAAAGCAAAAACTATTCATCACACTTGTTTCCCAGGCATCTACTTCTCTTCTGTACCATAATCCTTGCTTAAAGAGCTCCTAAAGAGCTGTTTTGTGCATAGAAAAGCAAATCTGCATGTGTGTACATGCGCACATACACATGTGTTACGCTTGTCCAAGTACCAAGAGTGGAATGATACATGCCAGGGTTATTGACATCGGTTACTTGAGTGTGTTGAGTAAGGGGAAAGAAACTAAGAAATGAAAAAATAATCTATGAACTCTCTATTTATACGTACTTGAATCATTTAACTGGGTGACCTAATTCTAGTCAAGATCTCAGGCTTTTGAGAAACAGACTACCTATCTGATCACCTTTGGCAAATTCCTTATTCTTTATGTCTCAATATACTCATTTACAAATGGAAGTAATGATGGTTTCTTTTTTTAAGTTTTTTGTTTTTTATTTTATTTTTGAGGGACAGAGAGAGACAGCACAAGCAGATGAGGGTCAGAGAGAGAGGGAGGTACAGGCTCTGGGCTAGCTGTCAGCACAGAGCCCGATGCGGGGCTCGAACCCACAAACCGCAAGATCATGACCTGAGCTGAAGCCTGACGCTCAACTGACTGAGCCACCCAGGCGCTCCTGGAAGTACTGAGGGTTTCTATCTCCTAAGATTTGGGGGATGATTATAGCAAATAATTGATATAAAGTACTTTTAGCCTAGTGCCTGGCATACAGGAAATGGTGAGTAAATGTTAGCTGTAAAAAATAATCACCTTAAACTCATTTTTAGAGAAACAAAATGATTCAAAAGGGAGTAAGCACCAAAATAAAGAAGCTAGAAAGAGGACAACAAAATAAACTTAGAGAAATGTGAAAGGGACACTTCAGGTCAAGAGTGTTATAAACTAACACTTTAAACTCTCCTGTTCTACATTTGTAGATTATAGATTCAATTAACAACCAGAAAATGACCAACTCATGCTCAAACATGAAATGAACATTCTCTGGGTCAGAAACCGAAGGTAATAGTGAGATGTAGCCCTATAGCTATAAAGCTATAGCCTTGCAGATTTCTGGGTCCAGGAAACAATAGAAGCAAGTGGGGGCAGGATCGGGGGGTGCGCCTGGGTGGCTCAGTCAGTTTATCCTCCGACTCTGGATTTCGGCTCAGGTCATGATCTCACCGACATAAGATGGAGCTTTGCCTTGGGGTTGGTGCTGTGAGCACAGAGATTCCGCTGCTTTTAAGGTGACAAAAGCATTCCGTAGGTGGCACAGAACGATGGTATTGCTGGGCTCTCTGTGTGAAAATGGTTGTGATCACTATCTGATATTACTGCTTATATAAACCTGTATACCTTCATTACTGGTAAGATAAAGAGAGAAAACTGCACAGAGACCTGAGCAAAGCTGCATTCTGCCCCAGGTACTGGGCCAGCTGCAGCCTCAAGCCACTTTGGGGCAGAAGTTCCTAGCCATGGAAACCTAGTTTTGGACTAGGGTCCTGGATTGACCAGAGGGAGGAAACCACCAAACTGCCAGATAGGGAGGGGTGAGCACAGACAGAGGCGAGGTGGGAGGGAAACTCCCAATGAAAATGAATCTTCTGACAAAAATACCAAACCATCTGATGGAAATTAATATTTTTTAATGTTTTTTAATGTTTTCTTATTTATTTTTGAGAGACAGAGAGAGACAGTGCAAGCAGGGGAGGGTCAGAGAGAGAGGAAGATACAGAATCTGAAGACAGGCTCCAGGCTCTGAGCTAGCTGTCAACAGAGAGCCCAATGTGGGGCTCGAACCCACGAACTGTGAGATAATGACTTGAGCTGAAGTCAGATGCTTAACTGACTGAGCCACCCAGGCACCCCTGATGGAAATTAAGAGAGCCGAGAACAGAACAGAAAATAACCAAAAAGTCTGGACACATATTTTAAAAATCTTAAATGGTCCATAATCTATTTAAAAAAAAAAAAAAAGGGAGAACTCAGGAGGAAAAATTTATTGAAGGCAGGAATCCAGAAAGTGTGAGCCCTGAAGTTGACTTCTGTGAGTGTACTTATTGAACTGGACGAGCCTGGGTATCAGCTTTGCAACCTTATCCTTGAAGAAGGAAAATAAAGCTTATGTCTAATAGGAGACTGGCTTACAAATCTGAGACCACAAAAGTCTATGTCTTAGTGTCAGAGTGAATTAGAAATACTTGCTCACTCCCTCAGCCACTGGTACTGCCAAAAAAAAAAAAAATCTGTCTTAAACATGTTAGGAGAATTTGTATTTCTAAGCTGGACTTCAAGTAAGTTTGTAGCTTGAATTTGTGGTATTTCAAAAGTCCACAAACCTCAAATCACGAATTAAAAGTGGTACTGGACTAGTACTACCTCCAGATACTTGATATAATCTTACCCTCTTTGGAGGAAATTTCCTTTCTTCCAGGTATCTAAAAATTACTGTGTGACGAAAATACACATTAGATCATAATAACCATTAAACATCAAAGAAATAAGGGACCCCATAGTGAAAACAAGCAGAAACGACAGAGAACAGAATCAAACCTGGAAAAAATGTCAGACATTGGAATATTCAGACACAAACCAAAATAATTTTGCTTAATATCCTTCTATACATAAGAGGAGCTTGAAGCAATCAGTAAATTGCAAGAGAGTTGAAGAAAGAATCAGAGGATATTCTAAAGTAAAAAACATGATAATTAAAAATTTAAAAACTCAATGGATATTGATTAGGTAGAGCCAACTGTAGTATATTAGAAAGTCTGAGTAAGTAATGCAGAATGTAGTCCAGAGTGGATATGAAAAAAAAAAAAGCTAAAAGCCATATAGGATAGAGTGAAAAAGTCTAACTTGAAGTTAATAAGAGTTTTTAAAAGAAAGAAAAGAACAGAGGCAATATTTGACTAGATGGTGGCTGAGAATGTTTCAAAAGTCACCAGTCCAGATTCAAAACTTTAATAAACCAAGCAGAGTAATAAACTGAAACCCATACCTAAGCACATCTTCATTTAGGATCTGCATATTACAAAAGGCTAAAAGATCTTAAAAGCAGCCAGGAAAAAGGAAGTAACAATTAAATGAATAGCTGACTTGTTAGCAAGAAACACAGAAATCAGAAAAAAGTAAATTTTAATATTTTAATATACTGAAAGAAAATTACTGTTCAATTTATAATTTGATACGTATAAAATTACTTTCCACAATGAGAACTAAAAGCAATCAGGCAAAAGCTGAGAATTTGAAAACCTTCCATTGAAGAGCATTATGAAGGATGTACCTTAGGCAGAAGAGTGAACTCAGACGGAAGTTTGAAATATAAGAAAAGACGAAGAACAAAATACTGGTAAATATGATGGTAAATCTGAATGAACCTCACAGCTATGTTAATCTCTCATGAGAAATTCTTAGAGTTCTGGAATGAAGCTGGTTATCCTCTAAAGAGAATTATCTCTGTCAAACATTTGGAGGCACTGCTCATCAAGTGGTCAAAACAAAACAAAGAAATCACTCACGTGACAAGTGTAGGGCCCTAGATTAGTCAGGGTTCTCCAGAGAAACAGAATCAATAGATCTATATCTAAATTTTTAAAAAATATTTATTTTTGAGAGACAGAGAGTGAGCAGGGGAGGGGGCAGTGAGAGAGAGAGAGCGGGGGACACAGAATCCGAAGTAGGCTCCAGGTTCTGAGCCGTCAGCACAGCTGGGCTTGACCTCACGAGCTAGGAGATCATGACCTGAGTCAAAGTCAGATGCTTAACCAAATGTGCCACCCAGGCACAGGCATCCCTATGTGTATCATCTATTTCTATATCTATATCTGTATCTATATCTAAGATATATAAGAGGAAATTTATTTTAGGAATTGGCTCACATGGTTATGGAGGCCAAGAAGTTCCATGATCTGCCCTATGTAAAATGGAGAACCAGGAAGCCAGTAACATAATAATCTGAGTTCCAAGGCCAGAGAAAAGGGGCCTTGGAATGATGTAAATCCAGATCTGAGTCAGAAGTTCCAAGAACCGAAAGTGCCAACGTCTGAGCTTTGAAGATGAATGTCTCATCTCAAGCAGAGGGAGCAAATTCACCTTGTGTACCTTTTTGTTCAATTTGGGCTCCCAAGGGATTAGATGGTATCCACCCTTACTGGGTGGTTAACTCAGTTTACCAATTCAAATGCTAATGTCTTCTGAAAACATCCTTACAGACACAACTAGAAATAGTATGTTATCAACTATGTAGGCATCCCTTAACTCAATCAGGTAAACAAATAAAATTAATCATGACAGGGGCAAATAAATACTCATTGAATGGATTAATGAATATTATTATTAACTCTTTATTAGTTTCTAGCGGAGGCTAAAAACTGGCTGCTTGTCAGCTATTTCTGGATTTCAAATAATTTGCAAACTACTACTGACTGTCAACATATTGGCCAAGACAAAAACAAAACAAAACAAAATAAAACAAAAACAAAAAGCCCAGAAGATTAAACATCAAGGACTGAGCCTATGTTCCTAGCCATCAGTTGTGACTGTAACTAGCTTGCCTTAGAAGGGGCATGCACTCTTCCCCAGGTGATTGGAATTGAATATTTTTACATCCTTGTTTGGGATTAGGTTAAAAATAATTGGTTAACATCAGTGATAAATTAAGGTTACTTGGTATAATTTCTGGAGTGGCAAGCAGGGGCTACTAGAAAGTTTTACTTCTCTCATAAAAGGGATAAAAGCATGGCACACGGGGTAATGGACTATGATTAGGCTCTCTGTGAAAAATAGTTGCAACCACTACTAAATAAAGTCATGATGAAATTTTCTTTTCTTAGGTCCTAGCAGAGGCTTGTAACTGCTGAACTATTTAACATTGTTTATACATTTTTGACCAACACTTAAAAATCAAGAGATTTCATGTCCTATTCTGAGACTGCATTTCTGACTGGCAGGAGTGGAGTAGAACTAGGAAGCAGAGGCCACCTTTAGAAAAGGGTATGTGGTCTTCAGTGGAATTTGGTTTTAGTTCCTGTTGGGAAAAGGGAAAATATAACTTAGGGCTTTAATAAATTAAAGGATACATTATATAATTTTGGGGGTACCCATTAAGATAATTTTTTAAAAAAGAATGAAGCTCAATTCACCAGGAAAATAAACTAAGCTTGTATATATGTTATATGATTTCAAATTCAATCAAATGCTGATAAAATTACAGCTATAAATAGACAAATCCATCATCAGACTCAGATTTTAAAACATGCTTTTAGTAACTGGTCAAGGGGAATAAAAAATCAGTAAGATTATAGATAATTTGAACAGAGTTAAGTAATTTCATCTCCAGTGTATACTTTCTGCCTACAGGACTTCTTTATATTGCAGGTCTCCTGGTGACAAATTCAGAAAAAGTCTTTGCCTTTGTTTTTGAAAAGCAGTTTTCCTAGGAATGTAACTCTAGGTTGACAAGGGTTTTTTTCCCTTTCAGTACTTTTAAGGAAATCTGATGTCATTCTTATCTTTGTTCCTCTGTATGTCATGTCGTTTGTATCTGGCTATTTTAAACTTTTATATGTCTGTTGACAATTTTCTCTTTATTACTGGTTTTGAGAAATTTTATTATGCTACCTTTACGGGCTTTCTTTATGTATCATGTATTTTGGATTTGTTGAGCTTCTTGGATATGCAGGTGTATAGCATTCAGGTTTGGAAAGTATTAGGCCTCAATGTCCTGCAGGTCACTGGATTGTTTATATTGCTGTCTTAAAACTCTCTAAACTTTTCTTCTGCCCTGTCTGATCTGCCATTAATCTCATAATTTTTATCCCAGATGTAGTTTTTGTCTCTAATGTTCAATTTAGATTTTTAAGTATCTTCTTAACTTTTTGAAGAGAATTCTATTAACTGTTTTAATATCTTGTCCTAATTCTGTCATCTGTATCAGTTCTAGGTCAATTTTCTTCATTTATGACCATGTTTTCCTGCCTCATTGTGTGCCTGGTATTTTACTGGATGCCAGACATTGTAAATTTTTACTTTTGTGGGTGTTCAATATTTTTGTATTCCTTTATATCTTGAGTTTTGTGGAAATTACTTGACCCTTAAAGGTCTTGCTTTTATGATTTATTCATTGGGTACAAAGCAGTGCTCAGTCTAGGGCTAATCATTCCCATACTACTGAGGCAAGACTTTCCTGAGTTCTCTACCCAATGCTCCATGAATTACATATTTTTTTCCATTCTGGCCTTTAGGAATATGCACTATTTCTAATGTTAAAAATGCCAACATTATTTCCCCTAATCTTTTCAGATTTTTCTTTCCTTCCCCCTGGTTAGTTTCCCATATAAAACAAGGTACTCTGCAGAATACTGTACATCAGTGCAGCTCTCTCCTCTCTGGGATTTGGTCCTATGAACGCTTCTTCTCTGGGCCTTTCCAGACTCTGAGCTGTGTCTTCTCACCTCAGGGAATCTCTGTTTTGTCTCACTTACCTTTCTCTGTGCCTTGGCTTGTAAACTCTCAAGCCGCAAAGTCAAGTAACCACAGGGCTCACCACATTTATTTTCTCTCATGGATCCATTATCTTTTGTTCTTGAGGCCACTGTCTTGAAAATCATTGTTTTATGTTGCTTTTTTGGTTACTTCGGGGAGGGGCAGTAAATCCAATTCTTATTATTCCAAATTGGTTAGAAGTCAAAGTTCTAAAACTATTTTTTTAATTATGCACAAAACCCTGATTCTTAACAATCCCAAGGGGGACCAATATAAAAACAGTAAAAACTAAGAAATGCTGAGGTAGATCTAAAATGTTAAGAAATTCAGGCATAGGTCCTAAGGCACTGACTCTAAAAGATTTTCCCGATATTATCAGTCAGGATAGAATAGGTTTATATTTTAGTAACCACCCCCAAATCTCAATTACTAACAACAACAACAATTTCTCACTCATTTTAAAAGTCCACTGCAAACTGGAATGGTGATTTTTCTGTTCATTAGTTACTTGGATGACAGAGCAACCACCATCTCAAACAGTGCCAGTAAACAAATCAGAGGAAAGACAAGAGTCTAGAAGGTCTCATACTAGCAATTCAGTGCTTGAGTTCAGAAGTTACACATATATTTGCCTGTGATCCACAGACCCAGAAAGATGGCCCCACTCACCAATAATGGAAGTGTAATCCTGTTGTGTCTGGTTCTCTAGGGAGAACCTAACCATATGGGACCATCCTTTTGGTCAATAGCTAATCAGTGCACCCTCCGTCTTACAGCACAAACACATCTTCTCTTCTAAGTAGAAGTAACTCAAAAGTCCCATCAAATCAATGACAGCAAGCTCAAAGTTCAGTATCTCCTAACAGTCTCTAAGTTGGGTAATGGTATGCAATAGTCTCCTCTTGAACTATTGACCTATGAACTAAAAAGCTATCCATCTCCTACCCATACAAGGTTGAAACAGAAATAAAAGGGGAATTTGGGAGATACACAGTCACCAGCCCAAAATAATTTTCTGCTACAAGGACCCTCTACTCTGGTGGCACAAAAATTCCTTGAGGGGATCCCTAATCCATTGTTGCCCATAGCTATTGATGCCACCATCCCAGAGGTCCTTCCTCCATTCTGACCACTTCTGAAGTGGATATTGGGACACAGGTTCTATCTGCTAGGTCATATAGAAAGGTGGGAACCCAAAGGATACAAAAATACTAATTCGAAGAAATACATTCCCTCCAATGTTCATAGCAGCACTATCAACAATAGCCAAATTATGGAAAGAGTCCAAATGTGCACTAATTGATGAATGATAGTGTATATATACAATGGAATATTACTCAGCCATAAAAAAGAATAAAATCTTGCTATTTGCAATGACATGAATGGAGTTAGAGAGTATTATGCTAAGTGAAATAAGTCATTCTGGGAAGGACAAATAGCATATGATTAATTCATAAGTGGAATTTATTCATAAGTGGAATTTAAGACACAAGACAAATGAACACAGGGGGAAAATAAGAAAGAGTCAAACCAAGAAATGGACTCTTAATTACAGAGAACACACTAATAGGTTACCAGAGGGGAAGTGGGTAGGGAGATAGGGTAAATAGGTGACGGGGATTAAGAGCGGCACTTGGGATCAGCACCAGGTGTTGTATGAAAGTGCTGAGTCACTAAATTCTACACTTGAAACTAGTATCACACTGTATGTTAACTAAATGGAATTTAAATAAAAACTTGGAAAGAAAAAAAAAGTTGGGGGCCCAAGTATTCATTTTAAAACTTGAACATTTATAAACTTTTAGTCCAAATTCATGGTTTGACAATACACCTCTCTCAAAACTTTTGCTTTTTATAGGATACCAGTTAGCCAGTTAGCAATGAGCCAATAGTCACACCCACAATTTTAAAGAAATGGTCCCTCTAATTTTTCACCAAACTTAACTGGAGTACCTTGTGCCCATCAGGCATTGACAGAAGACTGACACTTTAGAACCTATTTCCTAAGCCATTTTGTCTATCTGAACAGATTTACTGGGTATTAGTATTTCCAATTCCTGACAGATATTGATATTTAGGAAATGGGAATAAGGAATAACATTTCTGGGAATTCTCAAGAATCTCCAAATTATACAGAATCATCATTCTGTATTTTTCATAACACTATAATTAATATATTTAAAAATAGTTATCATCATAATACATGCTGCATCGTTGTTCTATGATAGTTATAATAAATGTTTCAGATATTTTCTGTTAAAAAGACATAAATATGATTTATTAATATGAACCAATGTATTATGACAAGATTATATATCTCAGTACCATGGTCTCTGCCTGTCATAGACATTTGATAACAGAAAATATTAAATGAAGGAAACATTAGTATAGATGCCAAATTAAAAATCACTTCAAAACTTGAAAGTACTACAAGTACCTTTTAAAAGTTTATCTTAAAATGAAACTTAAAAGCACACAATGCATTAACTGACCTGATAGTTTTTATCTCTATTTTGTAACAAACATTTCAGACATAAAAACTTATCTTTCATTTTCACATTACTATTAGTTGAATTGCTAAGGATTGTCCAAAAACATCTCCAAGCTGAAGTTTGGTTACATGTTGATTTATAAAAATTCTTTTCCCTTTTTAATGATGAAAATATTTTGTCTGCTTTCCCTGATTTTGGTCTTGCTGTTGAAATTGACACTGCTTTTGCTAATTTAGAGCTTAGATCAGTTTCTGACTTCATTTCATTACGTTCCAAAACATTTACTTCTTTTCTTTGCATTTCTAGTTAAAGTACTTGCAAAGAACAGAAGCCTTTGGCAAATCATCATACAAACTTGGAAATGCTAACAAATTTATTTGGTAGTATTTGAATATTACATTTGGATGTCCCATGAAGAGTACCACACAGAATCACAGGTCAAAACTGACAATTGAAGGAATTAGTTGCTTCCATGTATTATTTCTTAGAACACCAGTGATGGGATATGCATAAAGTATACTATATCTATGTAATCCTATTCATATTTATTTTACTTATAAGAATGACTCACCGTTAGTAGCAGACATTTATACATGGCAATAGCTATAAGTAAGACTGAATGACCAGATCGTGACCACTTCTGTTTTATGTCCTTCTGTTCTGATTCCTGGAAATGTTGAACTTATTCTTGAACTCCACATCAGCATTGCCCATTCTTGCTTTTAGGCTTGACTTCAGTGGATTCCTTCAGTCCAGTAAAGGCTCTAAATTCACTACTAAGCTTTAATTCTTGCTTAGTTGCAATTCTTTTTTCTGTTTCACTAACTTCATGACTGATGGCTCATGAGATTCAGAAAAATACATAAATTTCCCAAGAAATGCTGTGCAAGAACTCCTGCATTGACACATTGTGGGGGGTGGGGAGAGCTCTCCTTAACCCAATTAGAAGTTTAAAACAATTAGTATGATGGCTATATTCTTGAATTAATTTAGCTTTGTTACTTAAAGGCCTTCTCTTTTGGATGACTGGGTATACCAACTCTTCAAGTACCTGAATGTCTGGACTTTTCTTATTCTCTTTTGTTTCCACTGGAAATCTTCCCATCTCTCATCTGGGTTCACTTCTTTCTTAAAATATCCTGTCAAATGCAACTAATAAACAAAATTGTTATCCAAACTTTTGTCAGAGAGATAAAACTTTACTGTATTATTTTTCTTCCAAGTATCGCAGGCAAGTTTACCAAACCTTTCACCACCAAAAATGTGGATTATCTCATGTAGCTTTACCACCTGTCACCTAAACCAATGCAATATAGTTTAATTTGATTCAGTTTTGTTTCTTTTTATGGCAGCATTCCACTTTCAGGACTAATCCTGTATCAAATGAGATATTCCCTAACTATATTAACTTAGAACAAAAATAGGGGGCGCCTGGGTGGCTCAGTCGGTTAAGCATCCGGCTTCGGCTTAGGTCAGATCTCACGGTTGGTGGGTTCGAGCCCCGCGTCGGGCTCTGTGCTGACAGCTAGCTCAGAGCCTGAAGCCTGTTTCAGATTCTGTGTCTCCCTCTCTCTCTGACCCTCCCCTGCTCCAGCTGTCTCTCTCTCTGTCTCTCAAAAATAAATTTAAAAAGCATTAAAAAATTTTCTTTTTTTTAAATAAAAGAACAAAAATGGTTATTTCTCCTCATGCTACATGTCCATCTAAATAAACAGGGAGGCTCTGTTTACAGTCCCTCAGGCACTCAGCCTGATGCAGCAATCACATCACTGTGTCAGAGAGAAAAGAAAGTTCTAAAGTGTCTCATATCAACACTTAAATGATCCAAACCGAAATAATTTTCACTCTCAACTCAATGGCTAGGTAACAGCCATATTACCACACACTAGAAATATTTGGCAAATAGCACAAATGAAAGTCGCTTTAGGTTAAAAAAGCTAAATTTGTTTGAAGAGTCAACATAAAATCTAGATAAGTAAACTCTTAAACAAGAAGCTTGGAACAAGAAGCTTTCCATAAGCATCATGGGAAGATAATTAAAATTAGGTACTGGTATTTGGCTACTTAAAAACTGAATACTCTTCAATCTAATATTGCACTTAGAATTCTAGTACAAGTAATAACTAATATAGACCAAAATTTATGAACTGAGAGCTTCCCCACAGTGTTTATAATAGTGAAAATAAAAGAATTATAAAATTATGATACACTTATATAAAAATATAGAGCAGGTGCTAGCAAACTTTTTCTTAAAGTGTCAGATTTAAGCTTTAGGCCTGTGAGCCAAATGGTGTCTATCGTGTAAAATTGTGCTGTTATAGTTGAAAAGCTACAACAGACAATATATAAGCAAAGGATATGGATATTTTAAAAACAATTTTGTTTATAAAAACAGGTGACCAACTGTGGGTCATAGTCTACTAGCCTGATATAGAACAATTAAAGTCATGTTTTTAAGGCAGTGGATGAAGACTTGAAATATTTAAAACATGTAAAACTATAGTTTAAATTCTCCACAAATGTCAAGATTTACTTTAATATTTAAAGAGTTTTGGGGCGCCTCGGTGGCTCAGTCGGTTAAGCGTCCGGCTTCGGCTCAGGTCATGATCTCACGGTTCGTGGGTTTGAGCCCCGCTTCGGGCTCTGTGCTGACAGCTCAGAGCCTGGAGCCTGCTTCGGATTCTCTGTCTCCCTCTCCCTGACCCTCCCCTGCTTGCACTGTCTCTCTCTGTCTCTCAAAAATAAATAAAAAATATAAAAAATTATTTAAAGGGTTTCAGTTATTTTTAAAAACAGGTTGGATTGGGTGAGTGGTGTAGTCAATTTTTCTGTTCTGTTTTTGGAAAAGCCAAATGACCCCAGATGTACATGGGGTATCTTCTAGAAACCAAAATCCAAGGTAACTTCTGTGATCAGCAGTCATTCAAGCCATTAACATCTACAGATACGGCTTCATTTACAGCTTGCTCAATAGTCTTTATAATGATGACACACTGTGTCATCAAAGAGACTAAATTATGCCTAGTATATTCTTTTAAATAATGAAAGCGGTTTTATAATACCTAAAATTTTTTAATGTTTTTTATTTATTTTTGAGAGCAGAGAGAGATAGTGGTGGGCAAGGGAGAGTCAGAGGGAGAGGGAGACGCAGAATCTGAAGCAGGCTCCAGGCTCTGAGCTAGCTGTCAGCACAGAGCCCGACATGAGGCTTGAACCCACAAACCATGAGATCATGACCTGAGCTGAAGCTGGCCACTTAACCAACAGAGCCACCCAGATGCCCCAGTTTTATAATACTTTTAATAAGCAATTAAAAGTTACCTTTACCTAACTGGAAAAATGATTTCTCAGGATATCTCATTCCTCTATGATGTTACATTTGTGCTAAAGATGTGTTTAATTCCTTACAAGGTGATCTAGTGAAGTATCTTTTTTAATGTACAGCTTTTGAAGTGAAAATTAAACATTGCCATAACTTTTAAAAACCTAATACTAGTTTTTTATCTTCATGGTCCTGCAGATGTGTCTCATTTGAAAAAATAATTTAAAAATAACTTTCTTTTAATATTTAGAAACAAGTAAGTTAAATGTTTGATTTCTTCACTGAAAAAAACAGGTCTTATTGTTAAGGTAATCTAGTAAAAATAAAATATATGCAATCCTTCTTTAGTGTCTATGTAAATACAAAAGTCCTACTTTATTGAAGTCAGTACAAGTGAGTGGTTTTGGAGTAATAATTTTGATGGAACAAAAATGATGTCAACCATGAAGTAAACATATGATATTACAGAAGCATAAAAAATTTAATGACATTAAAACTTCTATAATTATTAATATCAAGTATATTTTTAGGGGCGCCTTGGTTGCTCAGTCAGTTAAGTGTCCAACTTTGGCTCAGGTCATGATTTCATGGTTCATGAGTTTGAGCCCTGTGTCAGGCTCTGTGCTGACAGCTCAGAGCTTGGAACCTGCTTTGGATTCTGTGTCTCCCTCTCTCTCTGTCCTTCCTATGCTTGTACTGTCTCTCTCTCTCAAAAATGAATAAATGTTTTAAAAAAATAAAAAATAAGGTACATCTTTAAATTACTCACTATCTTTCCTATTAGTAATATATTCACTAACTCCTCCTGAGGTCAAATGCCCCAATTCCTATTAATAGAAGAGATCATTAGGTCCTTTTCTTTAGGTTATGAAGTTCCCCATCCCAAATGCATATCATCACTGTAAGAATAATAAATAAAACTATAATTAGTATCATCAATGGGAGAGTTCTTTGCAAAAAGATAATTTATTTTAAAAATGTACATTCAATATAAATGCTGGGAACTATCAATGTGGTAGAAAACGCTAACTTCAAACCAATTTGACAATAAACAATAAAAAAAAAAGAAAATGCTAATTTCAGAATAGATCAAATTTCATTCAAATCTTAGCTTTGTAACCTTGGGAGAATAATTGCCTAGTTATTTGGTTTCTTCATCTTTTTACTTACAGCTAAAACAATCTGACTTGTATATTATCATTTCCTTTTTAAAATGTTAAAAAGTTGTTAAAAAATTCATGGATGAAAAAAATTCCAATTTCCTCCCTACTGGAGAGACGCAAAGGGCAAGAAAGAATACAAATAAATATGGCATTCAGATTTTCAACGTAAATTAAAAATATACCCACAAAATGAATATAATACTTCTTAGTGTCACTGAACTGCACTGAAGGTCAATCATAACTTTATTGTTAGGGAACAGGGAACTACCATATATGAAGACACCTCGGTAGGTAGTTCTTAGACAAACAGTCACTAGAGTGCATCACTGGCTTTCACTGTCATATTAGGTTAGTCTAAGCACTCTAAAGCAGGCAAAGGCAAACCACAATCCATGGGCCAAACATTCTTGTTTTGTAAATAAAGTTTTATTGGAACACAAACAGGCTCTTATTTACATTACATCTATAGCTGCTTTCAAGCTACAAGGAAGAGTTGAGAATAATTGTGACCACATGGCCCACAATTATTTACTATCTGGCCCTACACAGAAGTTTGCTGTCCGCTGTTCTAAAGCACTGCTACTCAAAAGTTTGGTCTGTGCACCTGAACTGCTTGTTCCTCAAAGGAATTGAGATAAGGAGATGGTAAGAAAACATAAACCAGTTATGTTACCAAATACAATGTTTATTTCAACTACACTTTTGTTTTCATTGCCAGACTTTCTCTTAAGAGTCTGGTGCAGCTTCCTCTTCTAATGGATAGGTGTAAACAGTTCACTGATTAGCTACTTTGAACACCATTATCCTAAAGGTATATAGCCACAGAAGAAGGAACTACCCAAAGCTCAAAGGGACAAAAAGTGTCATTTAGAGACTTATTTTGGCACAGTGATCTAGGGTTTAGTACATTAGGTGATTTGCCAGGCAACTAATTGACTAAGATTCAGAAAATAGTCTTTACATAGACTTTCTTCTACTCCTTGCACTTCTAAGATTCAAATTACTCCAAAAATCTTGTCTGCTATAGTTTTATGCTTCAACAAGGTGAAAGGTAACAGTTAAAAAGTCCCTCTCTCCCTATTTTTGGATGGTAGCAGGAAACATGAAAATATTTGAACCCTTCAAAAAAAAACTTTTCAAGAAAGTAAATCAATAATATATTTTGCCTGTTTAGCCTCTTTACTTTGCTGGGCAGATAGAAAACTAGAATAGTAAATTATATTTCTCTTGAAATAAAGGAATTTTTTAAAGCAGATATATTTTCTGTAAATATTAATAGTATTTCCCCCTGTGTTTAAGTCCTAATTTAAAATAAATCATGCATCAAGAATACAGAATGAAATCCCACCACTAACTTCAACATGAAATTTCCTTGACAAGTATACAATTTCTAAAGACACCAAAGGTAATCCAACTCAAGCAGGTTTCTGAAAAATAAAATTATTCAGGGACAGATTTTTATTGCAAATATTTACTCAAAAACTACTATATACAGCAGAATTTTAATAGCTCTTTTAAACATTTAACATTCAATGAAACAAAATTTAAGAACTCAAAGCAGATTTTAAGAAGTAAAAATGTAGCATTTTAAATAAAATTTTAAGTACTTTAAAGCAAACTATTGTTATTCATATTATATATCTCTATATCTATTATTTTCTAGATGATAAAAAACTGAAAAATCAAATGAGCAGCCATTTTATGGATAAAATAGGATATGGATAAATTAGGCTAAATGTCCCAAACCAAATTTTTACATCACTGCTTTAGGTCCCATTTGAAGTTTCTATTTTACAATTAAAGAAAAAGTCACTTGAACATGGCATGAGCCAGGACATGTTTTCAGTTTACGGCTTTACAATATCTACACTATACCATACTTTGGTTTGGTTTCCAGACCATTTTTATGGGTCTATTTCTAAAGATCATTAAAACAATATTAAAAGCATAATAGCTACAGGAGTTTCAACAATGGGTTTCTATTTTTTACAACTAGCACATCAAGGGATTTCTGCACAGCTTACACACTGACAAAAAGCACAAATACAAATTTACATATTAATAATTTCACTTTCACTGAAAGTTTAATTAAGGTAAGCTTACAGCCTTGCAGGCTAACACGTGTATGGAGGTACACAGATTCAAATATTCTGTTTACATGCTTGTGACAGTCTGGAATGTTATATTAAATCCAAAATTAACTTTACATTCATCCAAATTCTCATTATATCAATTTAGCACTCTAAGCATGCCCCATTTACCAGCATCATACTTGAAATGAAGCCTTCATTAACACTGCCTATCAGCCATTACTTAAATTAATTATTCCAAAAGGTATGTGGTTTCCAAATTTCTCCCTTTAAGTTAACTGAAAAGGATCTATAGGTAGTAAGAACTTTTAGCTTAGGACTGATGGAAGTTTCAAAAGCTTTATTACTATAATTAATATTCTAAAAATCAATTCATACTGGCCACCGAGTTCTCTTCACAAACTGTTAAATGATAATTTTCCATTGCAAACTTAGCTTTCATTAAAATCCATAATAGTTTTAAAGTCTTTTTGGAACTCCATACAAATCATACTATTATGGATGAATTGATTTCTCTAACAACCTGGATTGAATCTACAGGTAAAGTGTATGTGAATGACTTCCCTCACGGTTTTTTACTTCTGAACTCTATAGAACAGCACAGCACGACTGAGCTCACCTGATAGCACTGTTCCAAATGTTCTTACGTTGGTACACTAAACTTAGAATGACTAATAAATTTCAACTTCTTTCTTTTTCATCTGCCAGGTCTACTGTTGTCTCTGTTGTGCTAGGGCTATTTTCTCCAGGAACACTGTCAGTTTGATCAGACACTACTTCATCAGTCTTGGCTGAAGGATCACCACTACCTTTCTGAAGAATCTCTGTGGCTTCATACTCTAGTACCTCTGATGGAGTCAAAGGTTCTAAATGAATACTGCCTTGCTCACTAACATCAGAACTACCAGATTCAGGTTCATCTCTTTTTCTCAAAAACTGATCAATGCTAACATCACCAGATGTTAACCGCAAATCCTTAATATTTTTTGAAGAAAACCTAGCTTCACTGGAGTTGGAATCTTCATTCTGATCACATGAAATTGTGCTTCCTGAACTTTGGCACATCTTTAACTCCATTTTCTGACAAATGTGCTCTCTTTGTTTTTTCTTTTCTACTTTATCTGCATCAATATTTGACTCATGACTGAAGATATTCTTTAACCCAGTTTTCTGGTCTTCAAGACAGGTATCATTTTCCTTATTTGACATTGTTATGCTTTCTTCATTTTTTGTTGCTAATGAGCTTTCAAATGAATTTGTATCACATCCAGTTTTTTCTTCCTCTGAAGAAGCTTTATCTTGTTTACTGAAAAAATAAAGCCATTTTATTATCAATTCCTTTATAACACATCATATTTGAATACTATCAAAATAAAGACTTGCTCTTAAAAAAAAAAAAAAGAGATCAAACCACATTTGCTGAAACAGAAAAAAAAAAAAATCCAGGTCTCCAGTCCTTGCCATGTCACACTTTAGGAGACAGCCATTTTCTTAGGCAAGAGACTGAGAAACTCCAGAGCCACACCTTAAAAGGAGACCTGGGGAGTCCATCAAAACTGGTTTTAGTCCTGATAATCATTACGTTCAATTGTTCACACTCTTGTCTGTCTAGATTAAAATTTAAGAATGCTTATTAATTTGTAACTTTAAATAAGAAGTGAACATATTTAGAAAAACTATTTTTTTAAATGTTTATTTTTGAGAGAGACAGAGAGAGAGCATGAGCAGGGGAGGGGCAGAGAAAGAGAGAGACACAGAACCTGAAGTAGCTCTAGGCTCTGAGCTGTCAGCACAGACTCCCTCATGGGGATTGAGCCCATAAGCCGTGAGGATCATGACCCAAACAGAAGTTGAGCAGAACTGACTGAGCCACCCAGGAACACCGGAAAAAAACTGTTTTTTAAATAACTTCTATATCCTCTTAATTAGAATATCTTTCCCTATACAAAATCAAATAAGTATTTGTAAATATTTCCATAATTTTTAACAGCTGAATTACAAAGAACACACACATGTCTGAAAAAATATATGTAAATATATACAACATGCCTACATACATAAATATGCTTGTTTATATACATAAATGTTTATGTGTGTATGGGTATGTGTGTTCACACTTACCCTGGCATGTTAACACCAATTATGTAGTGAACCATAATATATTAGATGACTTCAGGAATAGATTTCAGTGATTCCCAAAAACTGTATAACACCAGTGCTCATCCCAACAAGTGTCCTTTATTATTTAATAGAGCAAATCATCTACATTCTACTACTTTTCTTCCTAAGTCTAATAGTTTAAAAACATAAAAGATATTTATACAAAGATGCTCATAAAAACAATGTTTAAATGGTGAATACAGAAACAACCTAATATCTAACAAGAGAGCAATGATTTAAACAATTATGGTGGTAAATAGAAAATATGAATCTTCCTTTAAACATCATTGGTTTCCAAACCAAATCCCATTAGGATTTCTAACTAAATAATCATTATTAAAACTATATATTAATTTGGAAAATGGCCTATCATGCAGTAGTTATTAGTTATTTGCTATCACAGTAAGTTTACATTTTTCTTCATTTAGATCCTGTACATTTCTCATTTTTTTTGTTCTTGTGAATTAGCTATTTTGTCCATTATATTTTATAACCATGTTATTGGTATATTGAAAGATTCAGATTTTTCTAACAAGCTACTTTAATTTATACTCTCATTAATTTCATTCTTAGCTCATTTTCTTGGATCTTATAGGTCAATTATACCATCTGCAAACAATTAGTTTATTTTCCTCATTTCAATTTACATAATTATTATTTTTGTTCAGATCTTATTGGACTAATTACAATTTACAGAAAACATGAAATTATAGAGAGGTGACTGGTCTGCTTTTTCTAACTCCTTCATTGAATTTTTTGTTAACCATTGCCCCTGTCCCCAAATTCAAGGTGAAGAAAGGGCTAATTTTTCTAATAAAGTCTAAGAAACACCTTTTTAAGGCCTTATTCCATAATTTCCTTTTCAGGGGCAATAGATTAATCACTCTTATTCAGTTAACCAGCACCCCATACCTTATGCTATATAGCTGTATATAAAATACACAGCATATAGACATAGGAAAATTACTTAATTTAAAAGACAAAATAAAATTATCTTTATCTGGAATTAAGTTCTAATTTGAATGTTAGGTTCTCTTTTGTTAAGAAAGCTTCTAAAATGTCTTGGGCTCTTTAGTGTTGATCAGAGCATTACATTTTTTAAGGCCAATTCCTGAAGTCTGAAACTTTTATGTTAAGTTCCCACCACAGAAGTACCTTCATAGCTTTTGAAAATACTTTAGGAAGAAAAGATTTTAAGATGATCTGTTTGCAAAAATTGTCCCCAATTTTTATAACTTGTTTTATAATTTGTAGTATCTTGTAATTGTTTTCATTTGATAGGGGCAATTGAAATCTGTTAACATTTTATTTACTAATAAGTACTTTTTAAAAATTTAACAACTATAAGGTATTCAAAAGATGTTTAAAAGATGTTTAAAAGATGTCAAAAACTAAAAAATGATTTTAAAACTAGGATCGACTGTATATTTTATCGTATTAAAATTTCAAATTTTTATTTTAATTAAAACTAATATAATGGGGCACCTGGGTAGCTGAGTCAATTAAATGTCCAGTTTTTGGTTTCAGCTTAGGTCACAATCTCACAGTTTAGTGAGTTTGAGCCCTGCATCAGGCTCCGTGCTGACAGTGCGGACTGTGCTTGGGATTCTCTCTCTCTCTCCCTTTCTCTGCCCCTCCCCCATTTGTGAGCTCTCCCTCTCTCAAAATACATAAACTTAAAAAAAATCTAAACAAAATAACTAATAAAATATCAATTAACTAAAGTAATGCAGCTCAAGTAACAAGGTTTTATATACTTGACTTTTAAGAGTCAGTTTTTCCTTATATTTACCTTTCAGAATTTGAGGTTTCTGTTTCTCCTTCAGCCATATTAGTTCTTGTAATTTCCTGAAATGATTAAGAATGTTTCTTTTATATTCATAGTTAGGCTTAAATTAAACTACTTTAATGATACCAAACTTTCTGGATTAAAGAAACTTAAGTGTTCAACCTAATATACCAAAGAAATAGAAAAACAATTTCTTAATCTAAAGTATGTACTAGAATAGTTCTCAAAATTAAAAGCATAATTTAAAAAATTATTTAAAAAAAACCTATCAGAATTTCAGCATACCACAAGTTTCTGAATCAAGGTCATGAAGCAATTACCCAGTTATAACAATATCTGTTTTTCTTAGACTGTTTAAAATGTGGGCTGTAATTATAATCACTTGAATAGAAAACTTGTAAAACACAACTTGAATTTGAAGAACAAGTTGCATCCGTAGTATTTTATACAAACATACTAAATATGAACATTTATATAAAACATTCCTGAAATTATAATTTCATATTTGGAGTGGAGTTAACCCTTCCATTGTCAAAGCAGGTAATAGGAGATGATATATTAAATATTTGGCTACTTTCAATGTTTTACAGGGAAAAAAGAATACGGTAAATTTCAGTAAGCCAGACTAACAGTTCATAAAATTACTGACTACTGAGCATATATGATGCATGAGGTAGTATGTTAAGAGCTTTGCATTCATTATCTAATTTAATCCTCATATTGGACATTATCAACTCCATTTTTATAATAAGAAATACGACTACATAGGTTAAGTAGAGAACACTAGGCAGTAACTGCAATAAATGGTGAAGATTCAAATCTAGGTCTATTTCTTAACTACTATAGTGACTGACTATTGAAAGTGATAATGGTGTATTAATCACAAACATTTATTGTTTTTACTTTCCTAACACCCTGCTAAAATGATGCAAAGATATATAACATTTTCATTCACAAAGACCAAGGAAACACCAGAGCATACTAATTGTCTAGGAGATTTCAACAAATTTTTAGATGGAATTAATTAGAAAAGTACAAGTTGATTTTGCAGCATGGAGGAAGTTACAACTAAATATGTGAGTAAGGGAGTGCAAGGAGAAGAGACTCAATTTGCCCAGAGAACTTAAGCAATCTGGTATTTGGAGTAATTCAGTATAATATCTAGTACATAAAAAAATTAAAATGAAGTACAAGGACTGCTGAGAAATCTAAATGCTCTTTCCCCAATTCACACAAGATACCTACCCTTTCCTCTACAAGAGAAGCTAAAGGTTAACTTTATGAACTAAAGACAATCTAGACTTGTGAACACCAGGAATGGCAAAAGGCAGCCATGAGGTACTGGGAGAAAAGAGAAAAATTTAGTCAAAGTCCATAAACTGAATAAAGGTCCCCACAGTTCTTCTCCCTGTCTGGCTCCCAGAATGCTAGCAGCTGGAGGGATCACTCTTCACTCTACCACCCACATCTGGAATCTAGAAGATTCTTCTTCGAAAAAAATTATTAGACTCAAGACAGACAAGGTTTCCTATAATGACTTTGAAAGCACCTTCCTCACCAAAGAATTAGCTCAGCATCTGATTTTCCTATGGGAAGTCTGAACAGTTCCCATACAGACTGTACAGATTGTATAGAGCACTAATCCAGAAGAATTAACTAACCTTCATATTATAATACATGTCAACAGTTCTCCAAGTGTGTTCCAGAGACACCTTGGGCCCCCAAGACACTTTCAGGAGGCAGATGAAGTTAAAACTCTTGGTATAAAAGCAATAGTTGAGTAAACATGCTGGCATCTTAACAAGAATCAAGGCAGTGGCATCAAACCAAAACTGCACTAGCAGTCACTGAATTCGTCACTGGCAAACACCAGCAGTAACACTCACTTTATTAAATATCAATCTCTGAGTTCAGATCTTTTGAATATTCTGTGTGATATAACAGAAGTATGCATAAAGCACTGCTATTGTATACTGAAAACACTTGGGTCTGAGACTGAGTTTCAAGTTGAACTTAGGTATACTTTTTAATAGAATATAATTTCTATTTTAAAGGATAACTGCCAAACTATGAATATTTAGAGGTGGTTATTTAGGAGATACTTTATTGAAAATTGACAAAGTAAGCCTGTCATATCAAAGAAAACAACTGACAGTGTTTATTGCCTTAAAATTAAAACAAAACTTAAATTTTAGGAAAACTTGCAGTCACCATTGATTAAATTAATGCTAATAATGAATGTGCATACTTGCAATTATACATAAAACATATCAACACTTGCAAGATCTATGTAACTCAGTGTACCAATTATTTTCCAAATGACCAATCTATGATGCTATAAAATCATTTATGAATGAAAGATTCAATCAAAGTGGAAGACAGGGGGCACCTGGGTGGCTCAGTCGGTAAAGCATCTGACTTCAGCTCAGGTCATGACCTCGTGGGTTCGAGTCTTGCGTCAGGCTCTGTGCTGACAGCCTGGAGCCTGCTTCTGATTCTGTGTCTTCCTCTCTCTTTGCCCCCTCCCTGTGCTTGTGCTCTGTCTCTGTCTATCTCTCAAAAATAAATATTTTTTAAAAAGTGTAAAACAGAGCAATAGATCTTAATGTAGCAAAGTATATAAGTACAGTAATATGGAATCAAATTCTGAACTGGAAAAAACCTTTAAGAAAACTTCCATTTGTCTACTTTTGATGAGTATCAAAAATAATCACAATTATATGAAAAGATTATTGAAGTACTAGCTAAGGCCGGATATTCCGCATATATTTCAACCACACAATAACATATCACAAAAGTCTGAATGCAGAAACATGAAAATCGAGTTTTCTTCTACTTAACCAGACATTAAAAAGTTAATGTAAAAGTATAAAATACCAGTCTTCTAACTAAATATCTTGTATTTCAGAAAATAGTTATTTTTCAGAAGTGTTATTTATGTGAACATAAAGTTTATTAGTTTTATTTTTAAGTTATAACATATTCTAGAACTCCTAGTTTTAATTTCTAACATACTTTTTGAGAGTACTAGGGATATATGTACAGAGTCCCCTGGAGCTCCTCAGTGCACACCTGTATGAGAATGTGAGGCAGCCCTGTCCCCATTCACAATCAAGTTTTCAGTGAACCTTGTAGTGGTTTACTCTTTATGTGTATTGGCAGCCAAGGATTACCACACAATTAAAGACATTCTTTAATGTCAGAAATACTGAAACAAATAGAAAACAAATAAAGAAGGCAGCTAGGAGACATCAGAGCCATTGCTGGAAACAAAAGAAAAAAGATATATATTTGATATACTTTATCTATCTATCTATCTATCTATCTATCTATCTATCTATCTATCTATTTTGTATCCCCAAAGAAGTATACAAGAACAAAAATTATGAAGAGAACTGAATAATAAAAATATTAAAGAGCACTTCAAAAATAAATATATGACAACTAAAATAAGTTATTAAGTACAGAAAATCCTTTTGAAAACATTAAGTGAAAAAGACAAAAAGATGGAAGGCAATGTTTCAAATTCTAGGTCTCCCTCTCTCTCTGCCCCTCCCCTACTGGCACTCTGTCAAAATAAATAAACATTAAAAAAAATTAAAAGAAAATTAGAAAAAAAAGATGGAAGGCAAGAAAGAAAATACCATACAATCAGAGGAAGTAGGAAATCAGTGTCTTATCAACAGGAGTTGAGAGAGAAAGTCAGAGAGAGAGAGAGAGAGAGAGAGAGAGAGAGAGAGAGAGAGAGAGAGAGAGGAGAATGAAAAAAGAAAAGTGAAAATTTACCGAAGAAATAATATAAGGAAACTTCCCCAAACATAAACATCCAAGTTACAAAGGCTTATCAAGTGCCTACCATAATGAATGGAAAATGGATGACTGGTGAACATATTATCATAAAATTTCAGAACACTAAAGATAATCATTAAAGTTTCCAGAAAGAATAAAATAACCCAAACACAATGAAACTGGAACAAGAATGGCATCAGATGTACAAAAACATTACTTTCAAAACTGCATGGGAACAATGATTTCTATGTACTTTGGCCAAACCATCATTTAGGTAAATAAAGTTTTAAATATGCAAGGAGTAAAAAAAGATGCATCCCTTCTGAGGAAGTTGTTAGAGAGCATGTTTCATCAAAGTAAGAAGTAAACAACAACAACAAAGGCACTCATAGTTCAGGAAATAAGACATCCAACATAAGAAAGTGGCAAAGGAAAATCCTAATACAACAAACTATGCACCAGACTTAGAGAGCAACTAGTTTACAATGAAGGGAATCTGAAGAGATATACAGACTCTCTCAACAATTTCTTTTGAGGTGTGTGAACATTTGAAAAAAAAAAACTTCCAAATATTAGACAAATAAATCACAACATTTTTAAAAAACAGCCTTAAGTGTATAGAAAAACAAATGAGTAAAGATACACATTTTTTAACTCCATAAAAGTAAAGTAAGATATAGTAAAGTAAAAGAAGTCATAGTACTTCCTGGATCAGCACACGTAATGGTCTCAAAAACTGTGATATAACTATGCTGAGATCAATGCTATGCAAAGCCATACTGGAACCTTAGGTAAAAGGAAAAACACATATCCCTATATACACATCTTGTTTTTTTTTTTTTAAGTTGTGAAAAAATACACAATAAACTTACCATCATAACCACTTTTAAGTGTACAGTTCAGTGGTACTAACTACATTCACACTGTTGTGCATCCATCAACACCCCCCATCTCCATACCTTTTTTATCTTGTAAA
Organism: Suricata suricatta; assembly: GCF_006229205.1. Taxonomy (NCBI): domain Eukaryota; kingdom Metazoa; phylum Chordata; class Mammalia; order Carnivora; family Herpestidae; genus Suricata; species Suricata suricatta. The sequence continues at coordinate 94,828,423 of NC_043708.1, forward strand.
ACTAACTCTATACCTATTAAACAACTCCACATTCTCCTCTTCCCACAGCCCCTAACCACCACTATGCTGTCTTTATAATGATCAGATATATAATGTGATAACCAAGAAATCATCACCAAATCCAATGTCATAAAGCTTCTATCCTGTTTTCTTCCAAGAATGTTATTGTTTTCTATATTACATTAACGTCCTTGATCCAGTTTGAGTTAATGTTTGTATATAGTGTTAGCTAAGGGTCCAACCTCACTCCTTTCCATGTGAATATCCAGTTTTCCCAGCACCAATTATTGAAAAGACTTTTTCCCATTGATCTTGGCCACATTGTCAAAAATCATTAGACTACATATGTGAGGCTTTATTTCTGGGCTTTTAATTTTATTCCACTCTCTGTGTGTCTGTCTTTATGCCAATATCACACTGTTTTGATTTCTGTAGCTTTGCAGTAAGTTCTAAAATCAGTGTTAATCTTAACTTCAGTTTTGCTCTTCCTTTTCAAAACTGTTTCAGCTATTTAAGGTACCATATAAATTTTAGGATAGGATTTTCTATTTCTGAAAAATTTAAACTGTCTTTGGGACTTTTGTAGGGATTGCAATAAATTGGCACATTGCTTTGGGTGGTATGGACATTTTAACAATATTAAGTCTTCCAGTTTTGAACATGAGTTGTGTTTCCATTTATTTAGGTTTTTTAAATATCATTCAGTAAGGTTTTTTAGTCTTATTTTACAAGTCTTTCATCCCCTTGGTTAATTCCTATTTCACTCTTTTTGATGCTATTGTAAATGGAATGATTTTTGAAATTTCCTTTTCAGATTTTATTTCAAGTGTATAGAAATGCAACTGATTTTTGTGTACTGACTGTGTATCCTACTACTTTGTTTAACTGACTTATTAATTTTAATTTTTAAAATTTTACTTATTTTTGAGAGACAGAGAGAGTATGAGTCGGGGAGGCACAGAGAGGGAGACACAGAATCCGAAGCAGGCTCCAGGCTCTCACCTGTCAGCACAGAGCCTGATGCGGGGCTTGAACTCAAGAACCGTAAGATCATGAACTGAGCCAAAGTGGGACCTTAACTGACTGAACCATCCTTGCGCCCCCCATTTATTAGTTCTAACGGAGTTTTTTGTTTTGTTTTGTTCTATTTTTGGTGGACTCTTCAGGGTTTTTATATTAAGAGAATAATTTTGCTTCCTTTTTTTCCCAATTTGGTTGCCTTTTGTTTCTTTTTCTTGACTAACTGCTGTTTTTGGGTGGACCTAAATGTAGCTCTAAATGTCTACTAAATCTAGTTGGCTTAAGTTCTCTAATTCCTTACTTATGTCTTGTTGTTCTATCTATTATTTTAAGTGGGGTTCTGAAGACTCCAACTATTACTGTAAAACGGTCAATTCTTCCCTTCAATTCTGTCAGATTTTGCTACATATATTTTGGTGATCTGTCATTAGGCACATAAATATTTATAACTGTTATATCTTCTTGCTGTATTGAACCTTTTATTAATACATGATGTCCTTCTTTATTTCTTGTAACCTATTTTCTTTTAGTCTATTTTGTCTGATATTAGTAAAGATACCCATGCTCTATTTTGTTATTATTTGCATGGAATATCCTTTCATTTTAAATTGTCTTTAGATCTCAAGTGAGGCTCCCAAAGACTGCATGCTCTTGAATCATGTGTTATTATCCATTCTGCCAACATTTGTCTTATGACTGCAATTTAATACATTTACATTTAAATTAGTTACTGATAAGGAGGACTGTATAACTGCTATTGTGTTATTTGCTTTCTTTTTGCCTTATAACTGCTTTGGCACTCATTTCCTCCACTACTGACTGTGTTTGTGTTTAGTTGTAATGAAATGTTTAAATTCCTTTCTCACTTCCTTTGTGTATAGTTATTTTTGTGTGTGTAGTTACCATGGGAATTACATTTAACATTCAAAGTTGTTACCCTCGAATTTTATACCAGCTTGACTTTAATAACATAGACAAACTCTCCTCTTTTACAGTTCCATTCCCCTCTGCTTTTTGGCTGTTGTCACAAAATCACATCTTTATAAAAATTATTTTAAATACATTAGTTTCCTAATAAGGAAAAAACAAGATTTGGAGTTAGAAACCAAAGTTACCCTAATACTAGCTTATACTAGTATTATATTACATAAAAATACTATATAGTATTATAATACTATATAAACATATACTTTTTCTTTTAATGAATTTCTTAACTCACATAGAAGACAGAAAAGAGTTACAATGTATTATTATAATACTACTAGTTTTATAATTGCCCGTGTACTTACCTTTATTGAGATATTTATTTCTCTACACATCTTTGAGTTACGGCAAAGTGTCCTTTCATCTCACCTTACAGGACTTCCCTTGAGCATTTCTTGCAGGACAGATGTAGTTGTCATAAACTCTCTTAGGTTTTCTGTCAAAATATCTCACTTTTGAAGAATAGTTTTAACAGATATAAAATTATTGACTGAGGTTTTTTTTTTCTTTTAGCACTACGAATATATTGGTCCACAGACTTATGGCCTCCAAAGTTTCTGATGAAAAATTTTTTGATAATCTTATTGAGGGCCCCCTACATGTGATGATTTGCTTCTCTCTTGCTTTCAAGATTCCTTTGTCCTTTGAGAGTTTTATTATAATGTGTCTCAGAGCAGGTCTCTTTGAGTTCATCTTAGAATTCATTGTGCTTCTTGATGTTTACATTCATATGTTTCATCAGATTTGGGAAGTTTTCAATCATTATTTCTTCAAATATTCTCTGCCTCTCTCTTTGTCTCTGTCAAATGTTCTCTGGGACTCCCATGATATGTATGTTTCTCTGCATAACAGTAAGCCCCAACTGCCTTAGGCTCTGTTCACTTGTCCTCAATCTGTTTCCTTTCTGTTTCTCAAGCTCATTACTTTGCATTGTCCTGTCTTCCAAGTTTGCTGATTCTTTCTTCTTTCTATCCAGATCTGCTTTTGAATCCCTCTAGTGAACTTTTCATTTTCAGTTAATGAACTTCTCAGCCCCAGAATGTCTTTCTGCGTTGTCAGGTTTTTGCTCTAACATTTACATATTGTTAACATACTGTTATTCCTTTTCCACATTCCTTTTGTTCTTTGGGCATCTTTAAAATAGTTGTTCCAAAGTTTTTGTTTAGGGTATCTGTCATTAGGTCTTTTTTCAGGACCAGCTTCTACTGATTTTTTTTCCCTCTGAATGGGCCATATTTGCCTGCTTCTATGTATGCCTTGTGATTTTTTTGTTGTAAGCTGGACACTTGAAACTAATAATGTAGTAACTTTGGAAATCAGATTCTCCCCCTTCCCAGTCTCTGCTGTTTTTGCTATTGTTTTTGTTTCTTTTGATTGTTGAAGACTGTCTCTGTTCCTGGGATCAACATGAGATGTAAACTTAAAGTCTTCTCAGATCTATTCTGAGCCCTTCTCTTGGCATGTACAATCACTCTAATTTTACCCATATATGTGATTGTTTTTGAATGTCCTAATCTTTAATGTCAGGCTCCTGAAAGGGGAAAAAGCAAAAAATTAAGGGGGAAGAAAGGGCACTATACCTTTAAATGCCCTGGAAGGCATATCAGCTATAAGGAGAGGGGCATTCAACAACGAGGAGAGGTGTAACAACAACCTGCCCACTTCTGTGCAATGCCATGATAAGAAGTATCAATCAGTGATAACAGCACAGATCCTCAATATTTGGAGGGCAGTATCCTTTTGGGCCACTCTGGTCTCATAAGCTTTGTGCAGGCTACTCTAGGTACATGTGCACAGCTGCTTGCCATGGGGCTGAAGGTGAGGGGTAGGAAGGTGCTACTGTGTTGAATGCTTAAATTGACCAATAGTAATTGCAATTTACCATCCAGGTCTTCCCTTGGAAGTTGTAGGCATTCAACAGACTCCAGAATTCCAAAATACAGACATATTCATCTTATTGCATGTCACAGATAGGCATTTTATTTTACAAATTAAAGATTTATGGCAACCATGGTATAATCCAAGCCTGGATGATAGTATATCTGTTTACTACACACTTTACTGAATGTTTTGAGCCCACTATTGAGACCTACTGCTCAGGAAAAATAAAAAGATTCCTTTCAAAATATTACTGCTCATTGACAAGACACCCAGTCACCCAAAAGCTCTAATGGAAATGTACAGTAAGATTAATGATGTTTTTCATTCTTGCCAACACAGCATTCATCCTACAGCCATGGACCAATGAGTAATTTCAAATTTCAAGTCTTATTATATAAGAAATACATTTCATAAGGTTATGGCTGCCATAGATAGTGATTCCTCTGATGGATCTGTGCAAAGTCAACTGAAAACCTTTTGGAAAGGATTCATCATTCAAGACATTAAGACAATTCATGATTCAAGGGAAGAGTTCAAAACATCAACATGTACAGGTGTTTGGAAGAAGATGATTCCCAATTTTCCCTTATGGATGACTGAGGGGTTTAAGACGTCAGTGGAAGAAATAACTGCAGGTGTAGTGGAAACAGCAAAAGAAATAGTGTTAGAAGTGGAGCCTGAAGACGTGACTGAAGTGCCATAATCTCATGATAAAACTAAAGGTTGAGGTGTTGCTTATTATGGATGAACAAAAAAGTAGTTTCTTGAGATGGAATCTACTCCTGGTGAAGATGCTGTAAAGACTGTTAAAATGACAACAAAAGATTTAGAATATTACATAAACTTCATTGATAGAGCAGTGGCAGGGTTTGAGAGGAATGACTACAATTCGGAAAGAAGTTCTATTGATCTGTCAGTAGCTATTACAATTGAGACAACACCCTTTACTAGCAGAAATATTATTACTTGCTGAAAGCTCTGGAGATGGTCAGCATTTTTTGACCATAGGGCATTTTTAATAAAGGTATGTATACTGTTCTTCTGGACATAATGGTATTGCATACTTAATAAACTATAGTGTAAACATAACTTTTATATGCACTGGGAAACCAAAAACTTCATTTGACCTGATTTATTGCAATATTTGCTTTATTGTAGTGGTTTGGAACCAAACTTCTGAGGTATGCCTGTAGTTACATCAGATGGATTCTGCTAGTGCAGTTGCTGTCTAGGTGGGAAGACAGATTCATGGTGTTTTCTACTCTGTCATCTTCCCAGAATCCTAGAATGTTCTTTATTCCCCAAAACATTGGTTGAATAATTGAAAAGTAGGTATACTAAACTCACAAAAGTAATTTAAGTTTATACACTTCTACACAAACCAGGACTTATTATTTCACTTTACTGGCTTTAAACGAAGCAAACAGGGGCGCCTGGGTGGCTCAGTTGGTTGAGCGGCCGGCTTCGGCTCAGGTCATGATCTCACAGTTCGTGGGTTCGAGCCCTGTGTATGACTCTGTGCTGACAGCTAGCTCAGAGCCTGGAGCCTGCTTCAGATTCTGTGTCTCCCTCTCTCTCTGACCCTCCCCTGCTAGTACTGTCTCTCTCTGTCTCTCAAAAATAAATAAAAGACATAAAAAAAATTTTTTTTAAAGGAAGCAAACACTTCAATATTTTCAAATTCAGTTCTTTTCCCACTTTGTTTTAAAATAGCAAATTGCTATGTTTGCCAATTTCTCTTAAACAAGGACAATTTTAAATAATTTAAAACTAACTTCAGTATACTGAAACTTCTTTTACAGAAGGCCACTATGGCTTGCATTGTCCTACTATTTTGATAAAATGTTGCTATTAGAGGACCCAAATACAATTCCCAATTTTATAATTTATTGATATTGTAATAAGCTATTCTACAAGAAATTTCTATAGGATTCGAATTGTCAGAATATTTGAGAACAGATTCAGTGGCTGTTTTGTGTAAATCAATGTAATTTATAGCAAATAACTTTTTTCTGGCTTAAAAATTCACTATCTGAAGATACCTTAATTTTTCATATATGTATATTTTAAACATGAAATTAGCACATTTATGATCTTGATATCTATTTGATAAGTACTTTCTCTATAATTATTAATACTCTCAATCATTGATTCATGAATTTCTAATTTCTTTTTATCTAATTTTGAAATTCATGTGACTATTCATTTCTCTTGCGTAAGTTTTATATTCCCTGAACACTTTTGAAATTACTTTCATTTGTTATTAGCAAAGGACAAACCTTTTATTAAGTATGCAGCTTTATTTAGGGTAATTTTTCTGATTGTAGAGTTTTATTACATCTTTACACTTTGTTCAAAATATCATCTTTTAGACATATGTTGTGTAAAAATCTGTAATATATTTGTACCAAGATGCTTTTGAGTTCAACATAATTTTGACATTTGATATTATATCTTTTCATTCTTGACAAAAATCTTTAATTTGTATACAAAGTATCTCAACTGCATTTAATCTTAATGCCTACCAAATATATTGATGTGATTTTAGTTTGTATTTAGAATAGACAAAAATATTCCATCTGCTTGCTGAATTAGCCCACTCCCAAAATATATACCCTTTCTATAATACTAAAAAAGATAATCATATTTGAATTTACAGATACAGCATTTTTATATTAAATTATGATCATGATCTGAGCAAGGCACAAATTTGGCATAATTATTTTGGGAGAGAAATACTGGATTGCACATCCTTGTAAACCTCTGATAACTGACTCTTGATTTTGGCTCAGGTCATAATCTCATGGTTTGTGAGACTGAGCCCTACATTGGGCTCTATGCTGATAGCACAAAGCCTGCTTGGGTTTCTCTCTTCCCTTTCTCTCTGCACCTCTCTGACTCATGTTCTTGCTCTTGCTCTCTTTCTCTCTCCCTCTTAAAATAAATAAATAAACATTAAAAAGAAAAGAAAAAATCCAACTTTTGAACATTTTTGTCCATCACATAAAACAGATACTCTAAAATCTGCATTTTGAATAGGTGCATCCCTATTTTTTTACTTTATTAGAAATAGACGGTCACAATGAAGAATTAGTAAATTTATTTCAAAAGGCATCTTTTTATTTTCTTGGTGATGCTTATGAAATCTAGCTTCTGAGACTTCTAACATTTCATTTTCTTTATCTTTTTCTCATATTTCAAAGAAAAATATTTATTTAACTTTGAATTTCATAGTAATTCTATTCTAATAGTGTCAACATTAAGACTTTCTAATTTGCAGTCACTGGAATACTGTGTTTTTCCACCCAACTTGTTACAGTGTCCTATAATTCTGATCAAATTTTGCATGTGTTTTTCGTCATATGAACTATGCACCAATTGACTTTTTAGGTGCCATATTCATTTCAAAATTTTCTTGGTATACATTGTAAATATATTTATTTTTAATTAATACAATCAGTTAACTATAACAAACAATTAATTTATATAAATGATAATATTTAACAACCAAATAGGTGTACATAAACACTTGTATGAAAAATATAAAAAATCAATGATTACAAACAACAGAAAATTATATATCAGGAGAACCAAATAAAATGTCAAGAGAGAGGAACTTATCCCAAATGAAAGAAAAAGATAAGGCCACAGCCAAAGAGTTAAGTGAAAGAGACATATAAGTAACATGCCTCATGGAGAATTTAAAGCAACAATCATAATGATCACTCACCAGACTTGAGAAAAGAATAGAAGACATGAGAGAGAACATTATCACAGAGATAAAAAAAGTTTAAAAAATCAGAGATGAAAAATATAATTAATGAGATTGGAAACAGGCTTGATGCAAGGAATAGCAGGCTAGAAGAAGCAGAGGAACAAATTAGTGATATAGAAGACAAAATAATGGAAAAAGAATGAAGCTGAAAAAAAAGAGAAAGAATTATGGAACACAAGAATAGACTTAGGGAACTCAATGACTACATAAACATAATAGCATTCTTATTATATGAGTTCCAGAAGAAGGAGAGAGGGACGCCTGCGTGGCTCAGTTGGTAAAGTGTCTCACTTCAGCTGAGGTTATGATCTCACTGCTAGTGGGTTCAAGTCTCGCGTTGCGTCGGGCTCTGTGCTGACAGCTCAGAGCCTGAAACCTGCTTTGGACTCTGTGTCTCCCTCTCTCTCTGCCCCTCTCCCACTCATTCTCTCTCTCTCTTTCTCTCAAAAAAATGAATAAATGTTAAAAAAAAAAACAGAAGAAGAGAGAGTGAAGAGGGCAGGAAATTTGTTTGAGGAAATGATAGCTGAAAACTTCTCTAATCTGGGGGAAGAAACAGATATCCGGATCAAGGAGGCACAGAGAAGTCCCATCAAAATCAACAAAAGCAGGCAAAACCAACACACATTGTAACTAAATTCACAAAATATGATGGTAAAGAAAAATATCTTAAGAGTAGCAAGACAAAAGAAGTCCTTAACTTATAAGGGAAGACCCATAGGCTAGCTGGAGATTTCTCAACAGAAACCTGGCAAGCCAGAAGGGAGTGGCATGGTATACTCAAAGTGCTAAATGGGAAAAATCTGCAGCCATGAATACTCTATCCAGCAAGGCTATCATTCAGAATGGAAGAAAATAGAGTTTCCTAGACAAATAAAAACTAGAACAGTTCATGTCCACTAGCAGCCCTACAGCTCTGCAAGAAATCTAAAAGGGGATTCTGAGTGAAAAGGAAAGACCAAAAGTGATGAAGATAAGAAAGGAACAGAGAAAATCTCCAGAAACAAGGACAAAACAAGCAATAAATCAGCGCTAAATACACAGCTATCATAATTGCTCTGAATGTAAATGGACTACATGCTCCAATCAAAAGACATATGGTATCAGAATGGTTAAAAAAAAAAAAACCACCCAAAACCCATTCATATGCTGCCCATGAGAGACTCATCTTAGATCTAAAGACACCTGCACATAGAAAGTCAGGGGATGGAGAAACACTTATCACAAAAGGAGGCTGGAACAGCAATACTTATATTTGATGAACTAGACTTTAAAACAAAGACTGTAACAAGAGATGAAAAGGCACTACATCATAATAAAGTGAACAATCCAACAAGAAGATCTAACAATTGCAAATATTAATGTACCCAACATGAAAGCACCTACATATTTAAAATAATTAATAACAAACATAAAAGAACCAATTAATAATAATACAATAATAGTAGGAGACATTAACACCCCACTTACAGCCATGGACAGATCATCTAAACAAAATCAGTAAGAAAATAATGGTTTTGAATGATGTACTGGATCAGATGGACTTAACAACATATTCACAACATTTCATCCTAAAGCAGAAGAATACACATTCTTTTCAACTAAAAGTGGGAAATTCTGCAGAATAGATCACAGACTAAGTAAAATAATCAGGCCTTAACAAGTATAAAAAGATTGAGATTTAAAAAAAAGATTGAGAGCATGTCATGCATATTTTCTGACAATGCTGTACAACTTAAAAGCAACAAGAAAAAAATTTGTAAAGACCACAAATACGTGGAGGTTAAACAATGTGTTACTAAACAACAAGTGGTTACTAACCAGTAATACATGACAGAAGTGAGCACGGAAACACCAAGGTCTAAAACCTTTGGGATGCGACAAAAGCAGTGCTAAGAGGGAACTTTATGGGAATACAGACCTACCTTAAGAAGCAAGAAAAATCTCAAATAAACAACCTAATTTTACACATAAAGGAGTTGGAAAAAGGACAACAAATGAAGCCTTAAGCCAACAGAAAGAAGGAAATAATAAAGATTAGAGCAGAAATAATAAAGAAACTAAAAAAAATAAGAGAATACATCAATGAAACCAGGAGCTGGTTCTTTGAAAAAAAATTTTTTTTGTAAGCCTCTAGCTAGACATATCAAAAAGAAAAGAGAAAGAATCCAAACAAATAAAATCACAAATTAGAGGGGGTAAAATAACAACCAACAAACACCACAGAAATACAGTTATAAGAGAATATTATGAAAAACTATATGCCAACAAATTAGACAATCTGGAAGAAATAGATAAAGTCCTAGAAACATATAAATTACTAAAACTATAACAGAAAGAAATAGAAAACTTGAATAGAATAATCCCCAGCAAAGAATTTGAATTAGTAATCAAAAAATTCCCAACAACTAATGGTCAGGACCCAATGGCTTCACAAGATAATTCTACCAAACATTTAAAGAACAGTTAATACCTATTGTTCTCAACCTATTCTAAAAAAATAGAAAAGTAAGGAAAGCTTCCAAATCCATTGAATGAGGAATCCATTATCCTGATATCAAATCCAGACAAAGACTCTACCAACAAAGAGCTAAAGGCCAATATCCCCAATATACATGGATGCAAAACTTGTCAATAAAATACTAAAAAACTGAATCCAACAATACACTTAAAAAAACATTCACCAGATCAAGTAGCATTTTTTTCTTGGGTTCTAAGGGTGGCTAAATATTTACAAATCAATCAACGTGATATACTACACCAACATAATAAATGCCATACATGAAAAGCACACAGTATATTCAGTAGCTAATATACTGAAAGGGGGAAAAACTGTGAGCTTCTCCTCTATGGTCAGGAATAAGACAGGGAGGTCCACTCTCACTGCTACTATTTAACAGTACTGGAAGTCCTACACTCAGCAATCAGACAACAACAACAAAAATAAAAGGCATCCAGATTGGCAAGAAAGAATTCAAACTTTCACTATTTGCAGATGACTCTATATAAAACACCCCCTAAGACTATACCGAAAAATTGCTAGAAATGATATACAAATTCATTAAAATTCCAGAATATAAAATCAATGTACAAAAATCTGTTGCATTTCTTTTTTTAAGTGTTTATTTATTTATATATTTTGAGAGAGCATGAGTGAGTGGAGGAGCAGAGAGAGATGGAGAGACAGAATCCCAAGCAGGCTCCATGCTGACAGTGGGAGCTCGATCCCACAAACTGTGAGATCATGACCTGAGCTGAAATCAAGAGTCAGACACTTAACCCACTGAACCACCCAGGCACTCCATACAGAAATCTGACGCATTTCTATACATTATAATGCAACAGTACAAGGAGAAATTAAGGAATCAATCCCATTTACAATTGTACCCAAAATAATAACATACCTAGGAATAAATCTAACCCAAGAGGTGAAAGACCTGTACTCTGAAAACTGTAAAACACTGATTAAAGAAACTAAAAATGACACAAATGGAAAGACATTCCATGCTTATGGATTGGAAGAATAAATACTGTTAAAATGTCTATATTACCTAAAGCAATCTATACATTTAGTGCAACCTCTAACAAAATGCCAACAGCATTTTTCACAGGGCTAGAACAAATAATCCTAAAATTTGTATGGAACCACAAAAGACCCTGTGTAGCCAAAGCAATCCTCAAAAAGAAAAGCAAAGCTGGAAGTATCACAACTCCAGAATTCAAGTTATATTACAAAGTTGTAGTGACCAAGAGTATGGTACTAGCACAAAAACAGATACATAGATCAATGGAAGAGAACAGGAAACGCAGAAATGAGCCACAACTATACGGTTAATTGCTCTTCAACAAAGCAGGAAAGAATAAGCAATGGGGAAAAGTCTCTTCAACAAATGGTGCTGGAAAAACTGGACGGCAACATACAAAAGAATGAAACTGGATCACTTTCTTAAGAAACACCATAAACAAAAACAAATTTAAAATGGATGAAAGACCTAAATGTGAGACAGGAAACCATCAAAGTTCTTAAGAACACAGGCGGTAACTTCCTTGACATTAGCCTTAGCAACTTCGTTCTAGATTGATCTCTTGAGGCAAGGGAAATAAAAAGCGAAAATAAACTATGGGGACTTCATCAAAATCAAAAGCTCCTGCACAGTGAAGGAAACAATCAACCAAACTAAAAGACAACCTACATAATGGGAGAAGATACGTGCAAATGACATAGTAGCCAATAAAAAGTTAGTATCCCAAACCTATAAAGAACTTATAAAACTTAACACCCCCAAAACAAATCACCCAATTAAAAAATGAGCAGAAGACATGAATAAATACTTTTCCAAAGAAGACATACACAGGGCCAACAAACACATGAAAAAATGCTCAACCTCACTGATCATCAGGAAAATACAAAACTACAATGAGATATCACTGCACACCTTCAGAATGGCTAAAATCACAACATAAGAAACAACAGGTGTTAGAGAAGATGTGGAAAAAGGGGAGCCTTCTTGTACTACTGATAAAATGCAAACTGTTGCAAACATTGTGGAAAATAGATTGGAGGTTTCTCAAAAAGTTAAAAATAGAACTATTCTACCATCTAGCAATTGCACTAGTAGGTATTTACCCAAAGAATAAAAAATACTAATTCAAAAGGATATATGTACCCCAACCTTGAGACTGGGGTAATTATCTACATTATGTATAAAAGCCAAATTATGGGAACAGCCCAACTGTCCATCAATTGATGAATAGATAAAAAAGATATGATATTACTCAGTCATAAAAAAGAATGAAATTCTTGCCATTTGCAATGGCATGGATGGAACTAGAGAATATTATGCCAGGCAAATAAGTTAGAGAAAGACAATACCATATGATTTCACTCATGTATTTTAGAATATGTGAAACAAACTGATGGTTACCAAAAAGGAGGTGGTGAGGCGATGGGTAAAATAGGCAATGGGGATCAGGGAGTGAGTGTGCTTGTAATGATCGCTGGCTGTTGTGTGAAGTCATGAATCAGTATACTGTACACCTGAAATTAATATTATACTATATGTTAACTAACTGGAATTTAAATAAAAACTTAGACAAAAAGACATCTGTACCTGACTCTTCTTTCTTACTCCCTACTTATTTTATAACAAAACTCCACTAACCCTCAAATTGGAGGGAAAGATTCAGAATATACATATAGTTTTGGAACAATAGCAATAGATTGTTGAGTGTATAGAATACAAATATGTTAGAAGTCACTAAATCATATGAATTCCAACTATAATCTAGTATTTGAAAGGAACTAACTCTCAAAGAGAAAATGTAAAACTATAGAATAAAAAAGAGTGATGCCAAGAAAACATTATCTGGGCATGAAGAGACTCCACTGCAATGCATCTGATCAAAATCTTGAAGATCAATTCAAGCTATCCATCGTATCACAGGTGTACCTAAAATAAATACTTCCATCTAGTCAAAGAACTATCCACATCACATAAATACTTAAAAGACACACCTGGACCAAGACTTTTCTATGTGGCCTTCCATTCAATATGCCTTCCTTTAACTCTGCTTATGGCTTGCTGAATTTTTAGTGTAAAGTTTTTCTTTAAACAAAAAATAAACTTCAGAAATTTGGTTTACGTATGAAAGGCTGGTTTCATTTGACACAGATGAAACAGGGCAATCAAAGGAAAGTAAGAGTTCAAAGATTTATTCCAGTCAAGTATGAATGTATCAGAAAAGAATCAGGTAATGATGTGATGAAATTATGGATACATAAATTTTCTTCATGTTCATGTATTTACATACGTGGAAAGAAGATGGGCAGACCCTGTTGCCCCAGAGCACAGGGACCAACTGTGGCTAGGGGATGGAAGAAAAAAATCTCAAGACCCAGAACAGAGTCAGCTTAAGAGACAGGCAAAACCAGAACAGGGAACATCACCCCACACCCTAATCACCTCGAGGCTAGCAACCACCAAATAACAAGCAACAGCACTACTGCTTAAAGAAAGGCAATGGTGCAGAGAGAGAAGGACACACCTTGTAAGACTAAGTCTCACAGGGACTAAAGCTGAGTGTGAAACAAGGACACTGAGGGAAAAAAACCTCCAGCGATATAACTCCCACCCTAAGCACAAAGAAATACTAAAGGAAATGAACCTGTAGTACATTAAGGGTAATCATAGCAACAAAAAAAGCTACAACCCATTTCAACTCACTATTAAATGAAACCAAATTCCATAATAATGACCTAACAAAAGAAAAGGTACACCCATTTTCAGATATATATACTATTTATCTTAGTCCTATATATAATGTCTTGCTGTCAACCAAACCTCATACAACACCATAAAAAAAAATAAAAAGGCACTGGGGAAAAATGGACTGTAAGGAGACAAAGCAATTAGCAGAACAAACTCATAAATGACCTAGCTACTGGAACTAAAAGACAGAAAATTTTAAATTACTATTATTAATATGTTAAATGCTTTAGTGAAAAAAGGAGGCCAAGACATATCACCAGAATGGGAATTTTTGCAGTGGGTCAGAAACTGCAAAAATCAATGCAAATGCTAGGAAAACAACAACAACAACAATGATAGTGATGAAAAATGCCTGTGATGGCTTCATCAGCAGACTCGATATGTTGAAAACAATGAATCAGTGAAACTGAATACAGGTCAATGGGTAGAAACTTCCCACACTAAAACACAAAAAAGTGTGTGTGCGTTAGGGTGGAGACTAAAACGGGGCCTCTAAGAACAGGGACTAACCTCAAATGGCGTAGTGTTTAGGAAACTGGAACCCCAGAAGTAGAAGATACAGGACAGCTCAGAGAACACCAATCAGGGTAAATGCCCCAAACAAACAAATAAATATACAAATAAACATGGAAATATAAACATGTAAACAGATTAACATATAACATATAAACATATAAAGATTAACAAATGAGAATAAGATACATCACACACAAACTAATGAGAACTATAGATAAAATAAAGATAAATTCTTGAGAGCAACCAAAAAATTTTTGATATATTACACACATATATAGAAACAAAGATCAAAATTCAGTACGATATTTTGTCAGAAAATATGCAAACCAAGAGACAATAAAGCGACTTCTTTAAACTACTGAAAGAAAACTGTCAGCCCAGAATTCTACACTCCCCAAAAAATATCAAAAATGAAAAATAAGACATATTTTAAAATGAAAAAAGCATAGAAGAATTAATTACCAGTAGATCTGGAACATAAAATATATCAAAGGAGTTGTTTAGGCAAAAGGAATGTGATACTAGACAGAAATGGAGAGTTAACAAAGAAACAATGAACACTGGGCATAGTAAAAACAAAGGTGAATATAAAACTATTTTTTATAGTTTTTAATAACTACTCTAAAATATAACTACCTAAAACAAAAACACTTTGTCTTAATACTTTGTCTTAATAACCTTTATAAAAGCAAAATATATGACAACAATAGAAAAAAATGACTCACAAACTATTAACATCAGGAATGAAGATTATCCTGCAGACCCGACAGACCTTAAAAGAATAAGGGAATAGTACAAACAACTCTACACAGATAAATTCAACATTAAAAACTATAAACTCCCAAAACTCACTCAAGAATAATCATATAACCAAAACAATCCTGTTTCTTTTAAGCTTATTTGTAGTTAAAAACGTTTCAAACAAAAGGAAACTTTCTGTGGTGTATAAGAAAGCGGCTTGGAAGAAGATGGCTAATTCTGTCTAGGTCTCACTCACTCTCTAAGATGGAAATGCTGTTTCAAAGACAAATGCTGAACCTGCCTCACTTCATTACACTCCAAAGGAGACGTAGTATTTTCTAATATTAAAAAGAAAACAAGTACTTGAGCAAAACTACTTCTATACATATCCAGTAGACTGCCCAGTAAATAACACTTCTATGATAACCCTGAGTGTTACATTAAGAGCGCCAGCTTAAGATAGCTAAAACACATTTAATAAACACATAAAACTTTCCTATTTTAAAAAACCAGTTAAATCTTTCAGAACGTCCCTGAAAATAAAATCATCTGGAAAGATTAGTCTTCCAAAGTGTGAAGTGTTTGAGAGTTTACTGATTTCAGGATTTTTACATTATAAATTTACCTCCATTAACTCACTAGTTGAAGTAAAGAATGGGCAAGTGAACTATATGATGATTGTAAATATATATGATGCTTGCAAAAACAAAAACACCTTAGAATTTTACTTAGGGTTGGTTACATATTTTTGTATCTAATGACAACAAAAAACATGTTTTCCCTGATAACATGCTAATAATTATTGATGTATACACAATGAATTAAAATTTTGAAAAATTAAACCAATACTTTAAAATGCATAAACCTTTAAGTACAAATAAAACAAAATTTACCTCAGACACAGGTTCTTGTTCCTTAGTGGGAGCTTCATTTTTTAATCTTGAAAACAAAATAAGTATTGAATATTTTATATTTACAATAGAAAAATATGAAAGTTATTTTTTGCATGTTTAAAATAATTAAAATGTAAATCTAAACTAATATAGATTTGTAAATGATTTCTATAAATACGTTAAAGAAACAATGAAATGCAAAAATAAAAAGATTCAATAAATGTGCTAAATAAATTAATATAGGCATGTATATGAGGGCACTTTAGAAATTTTCTGTATGTTAAATACAATATAAAAAAAGACACAATACATTAGAAAAGGAATTACATTTAAAAAATGAAAGCAGGTTATATGCCTCATATATATAATATGCATAAGTATTTACTATTATAGGGCTTGGAAAGTGAGAAGAAAAATCTTACCTATTGTATAATTCAATATAATGCTATTTCAACATATATTGTAATTAAGGTGGCAAACTCACAGAAAAGATTTAGAATTCTGAAGGATATAGTCTTAAGAGCCTTGATAAGCGTAGCTCAAATATTAACTATGAATTTTTTAAACTTGGTTTCTAAAAATAAAGAAGACTAATCATAACTTATTACAACATTAAGAAAGGCATATGCCATCTATAAAATCTCTTGAAATAATTTAATATAAAAGCTAGCTTTCTCAAAAGATCTTTTAGAAACTGCTCCTAACGCAATATTATTTGCTGATATTGTATCTTAAGCTCAAGTGTAAACCATATAAGTTGAGTGCCTACCTGACCTAAAATGCCATTCCTACATAGTTAAGTGAATTCACTATTTTATGAAGGCTTACAGTTATACTTAAAGATTAAAATATTTAACATAAGCAACAACTATACTGACTTAAGTTTCATGTACACAAATGAAGACATATAATAGGATAGAAACGTCAACTATCTTAAAAGCTATTCTCATGGTTAGTCAATGAAATATAGTTGGCAACATCCCTCTTTTTTCTCCATTCTCTGAAGCACAGTGGAAAAATTAGGTCAATAAATGCTAACACTTTACTAGATATTAATAATAATTGATGTAAAATTACTTATCTATATTTAAGTTATTTTGTGCAATTGCAAACAATTTAAAATTGAGTATGTACATTTTTGTTCTTTTACTCTATTAGTAGTGCATTATACTAATTTATAACTAATTTTATTCACTTATTGAATGAATTAAATGTGCAGAAATATTGACAAAATGCATAAATGTCAATTATTTGGGGAGTTAAAGATTTTGTAATTCTCTTAAGTGTTTAACAGTGAAAAACAATATTCACACAGATGAAACTTCAAGTGTTTCATCTAACTTCATTGCTTTAATGATTTATACAGGAAAATGATAGTCTTAAGAATAATATGTACAAAGTACTAAGAAAATGTGAAAACATAGTCTGAAGAATCAAAAAGTAAACATTAGATTAATGAAGTTGTAAAATAAATTTGTATAGGAATGCGTGGGTGACTCAGTTGGTTAAGTTTCTGACTCAATTTTGGCTCACGTTGTAATTACACAGTTCATGAGAGTGAGTCCCACGTTGCTTGAGATTCTCGGTCTCTTTCCTTCTGTCCCTCTCCATCTAGCATACACATGTGCATATGCTCTTAAAAATGAATAAATTTTTAAAACCTTTTAAATAAGTTTGTATATTACAACTCATATTTCTAAGCAGCTAATAATTTTAAACTCAGTTTGAGAAACTGTGAAACAAACTGGTCACAAAGTAGTTTAAAAATATTTTATAGAATTTTCCTTCTCAGCTTATTACTGACAATATTATCAAAGATCAACCTTACACTCCTACATAAGAAACATTACTATGCTTATCATTTTCACATATGGCTGTTATAATGAACTGATTTTATGAAACAATTAAAATGAAAGCCAGTAAGCATGTGTTACTATTGCTGCTGTCATTTCAGTTGGGAAACTGAGTCCTCCTACTATCTCTGGAAGGTAGGTTAGTGACAGAGGTTTTTATTACTCTTCATTTACTGGCTAAGAAACTGGTAAATAAGAACAAAGTAAGTCATTGAAATAATTAGCACAAAGAGGCCTATGATCCCAATCTTAACTATCCTGATATTCTGTTTATGGATCAGAATTATAATAACCAGTGAAATGCTTAAAAAACAAATACTAAAAAAATTATAAAAGCACACTATAAAAAATTTAACTGAGTTACAAATTCATCACTAAAATGTACACTACATTTTTAGAACTACAAAAGCATACTGTAAGATTAACAAATTTAAAAAGATTAATAAATTATAATGCAACAAATTAACATTTACTGGAAAAGAAAAAATGTTCTTACCTGTAATTCTTATTCATTAAAGATACCTGCTGAAATAGGCATCATTTGAGATATTCAATTGCTTGGCAGAAGACAGTGAAATTTGCTAAGCTCAAAGTTCTGAACTAAAGACCTGCTATTAGGTATTTACACTTTTCACCTGGGAATGTTGCAATTTTTTTATAGAAAAATGTAGTACAGCATTTAAAACAAATACTAATATTTCAGTGTAAAAAGAACAGAAAGACTAGTGATCAACTTCAACAATGATTAGAGATCAAGATTGCAAGTAAGTTATTTTTCCTCTGTATGTGAACTTGCTGAAACAGATATTTCTGATAAAGGACAATCCTTTTTCTTTAAAGTTTAAAATAAACTAAATGTCCCTGCTTGCATTTTTCTGCAGGTCACATAACTAATCCAAGGCTACATGCGAAATAAATATTTTGGATCAATTACATTAGTGTGGTCTTTTGAGGTTTTGTTCATTATATATATATATATATATATATATATATATATATAACCATGGGGTAAAGGGAAGAGCTATAAAGGGAGAAATGTTCAGATTCATTTCAGCCAGTCCACATACTTTCCTTCTGATCGCATTTAAAAGCTCACAATTTCAAAACTGAGTTTTAAAATAGAATCTTCAATTTCAGAATTTCAAAAAGCAGCTAAAAGTTGTAAAAGCCAATCAGTTCATAAGATCTTACACTTAGACATTCAAGATTGAATTTAAGATAGTAAGCACCAGACGAATAGTTGTAGTAAAACATCTAGTCTACCATTTCTGATAATTTGCTGTGGGAGATGTTAATAGATATGCAGAAAGGGTAACTGAGCTAACCATTTACTAGGTTGCACATGCATCAGTATTGTGCTAAGAGTTCCAGTCCAAAGACACAGTCCCTCCTATCAAGAAGTTCACCATCACCATCAAGGAAACATATGGAAACAAATGCTAATGAAACTGTTGAAAAACAGACATCTATATCATGAAATGACTGAGCCACTATGAAGGGGAAACATGCAAGGAAGCAATGAATATACTCCAGTAAACTTGGTTCTGCAGCAAGAGCAAGGGTTAGCAAAGTAGGAGAAAGGGATTCAAGGCAGTGCAAAAGCAAAGAAGTATGAAACAAGACAATAATGATACGAGAACCTGGGTGGTCTCATATGCCTGGAATGTAGGGAACAATGGAGAGGGGTCAAAAAGGCAACTGAAGAGATAGCAAGGGCAACTTCAGGAAAGATGTTGATTGTCTAAGTAAAGTGTTTGTGGTAAGAACTTTAAGGATAACAGGAAAGTATAGTTAAATTTGTGTATCAGATACACAAAGGGTAGGAGTGCCTGGGTGGCTCAGAAGGTTGTGTCTGACTCTTGATTTTGGCTCAGGTCATGATCTTGTGGGCATGAGCTCAAGCCCTGTGTGGGTCTTCGTGCTGAGTGGGGAGCCTGCTTGGGATTCTTTCTCCCCACTCTCTCTTGCTGCTTCACCCCCACTTTCTCCCTTCTCACTCTCTCCCTCTCTTTCTTTCAAAATGAATAAGCATTTAAAAAAGAGAAAGGATAGTATTAGGAGAGGATAGGCTCCACTCACAAAGTCCAGAGAAGAGACAGTTAATATTCTGTCTTAACTAAAGCAGTGTCAATAAAGAAGAGGAAGGTTTAGGGAGACAATAAACAAGATTTTAAAACCAACAGAATATAAGTATCAACCTGATAAAGATAATGAGTAGAGCAAACAGGACCATCTACATGTCTGCCTCAAGTAGCAAGAGAATGTTAATACAATTAACCAAGATAGGACATTCAGGTGGAGAAACAACATATATTGTGGGGAAAAATGAATTTGTGATGTCTGCAGAACATTCAAATGGAAATATTTACCACTCAGATCTGCTCAGTGTTATTTATTTCATCCTTAAGGAAAAATTCCAACCATCACTTCCCAACAGATAACCCCAGAGTCATCATCCAAAGCTTTACCCCGCCCCCATTTTTATTACTTTATTTCCATCAATTAACAATTCAATTCAGAAATATCAGACTTGTGATATTAGACTTGAATCCTAAGAGATTGTCCAACTGTCCCTATATTGTAGATGAGAAAAATGTGAGGCCCAAAAATGCTAAATAAATCTATTAAGCAATAGAACCAGGATTAAAGTGATGGCTCTACTTCAAATTTCTACTGCATTGCTTCACAGCCAATTCCTTTCCTATGAAATCAGGCTCCCTTATAATCATTCCAAGAAAAGTGAAAAAAGCTTAACTGATCTCTCCGCCTCTGGATGTTTTCCACTCTTAAACATGCTGAGTATCACTGCCAAATTAATCTTACTAATATACCAATTTAGGGGCATCAGGGTGGCTCAGTCGGTTGAGTGTCCGGCTTCGGCTCAGGTCATGAGTTTGAGTCCTGCGTCGGGCTCTGTGCTGATAGCTCAGAGCCTGGAGCCTGCTTCGGATTCTGTGTCTCCCTCTCTCTCTGACCCTCCCCTGCTTGTGCCGTCTCTCTGTGTCTCTCAAAAATAAATTAAAAAACATTAAAAATTTTTAAAAATAGACCAATTTATGATATTGTTTGTTGAAATGCCCTACTGCCCGTAGTATATCATAAATACCATACTCTAAGACTGGGAGGCTAGATTCTGGTCTCAATGCTACAAATGTGTCAGTTGCTGCCTACCCTCCTGTGAAAACACACTGAAGCTCAGTCCCATCTAGCTCAGCCAATCATAAACCAGGCAGGAAGTACATCTGTAACTACAAGAACAACCAGAGAAACAATAGCGTCCATTGCTTATTAGGTTGGTCTCTGAAGACTGACTGCCATAATTTAAATTGAGTCTCTCTACTTGAAAGCCATGTGACCTTGAGCAAATTATCTATCTGTACCTCAATTGTCTTACTCATAAAATTGTCCATAAAATTGGCACATATCTCATTAATATGTGAGAATTAAATGATTCAATAAATATAAAACAGAAGAGTGTCTGGCATATTACATGTGCTCAATAAATGTTAGTTATTATTAATGATCTGAGTTGGGACTCAACATAATTGTCCAGAATTTACTTGACAGTGTGCCACATAGGCTCTTAAGTTCTTTTACCACTTAAATATCCTCCATATTTTGAGATTTCCCTGCCATACTTTCCCCAACTCTTAAACACAATACATTAGATACTAATTTTGATTGCTGGTCTACTCCTGTTAGAACCAGCTTATTTGCTATCATATGAAATTATCTGCCCATTTCTAAACACCTAGG
This sequence comes from Suricata suricatta, assembly GCF_006229205.1. Classification (NCBI taxonomy): domain Eukaryota; kingdom Metazoa; phylum Chordata; class Mammalia; order Carnivora; family Herpestidae; genus Suricata; species Suricata suricatta. The sequence goes on from NC_043708.1 coordinate 94,850,111, forward strand.
TACGACCTAAAGTTAGGCAAGATAAGAGTGAAAAATCATTCTATATAGATAAAAGAAAGAACTACTAGAGACAGGAATCAAGAGAAACAAAATATTTGTGTGTGAAAATGTGAAACAAAAAAATTAATAAGACCATTAGTGAAGGCAGAAGATTCTGATGCCAGAATAGGGCTCTACTTTGTTGGCAATATTGAATTAAGACTGAAATATTTAATTTATAATAAACAAGAAGCACCATTAGGACCAGAAGACTGAAAAAAACAAGTAACCTTAGAATCAGTGGCAGAAGCTGGTACAGTTTATCCTAAATGAAGGACTACACTCAAGTTTCATTTATCTTTTCATTTCACTGAGTCTCCCATCATGCTCTGCTTACCAGATCTCAAACTTTGAGATCCAATCTGCCAGAAACCACCATATTTTGACACACAACTCTTACCTACTGATTTGCAATTATATACTGAGGCAAATATATTGTACCCACATTGAAAAGGAAACACTATTTTAGAATTGCTCAAGATTTGGTTTGACAGATTAATGTCCATGGTAGGTGAGAGAAATCTAAGGGCATGAGCCCCCGAGATCTCCAAACCCAGTTACATTTCAACACTTCAGAGAAGGTAACCACAAAAGACCCTGAAAAAATCAAAGCAATCTTGAGAAGGAAGAACAAAGCTGGAGGTATCACAATTCCTGATTGCCAGATATACTACAAAGCTGTAGTAATCAAAATGTTATGGTACTGGCACAACACACATAAATCAATGAATCAAAAAAGAGAGACTAGAAATAAACCCTTGCTTATATGGTCAATTAACCTATGACAGTGGATACTGACAAAACTAAACAATGGGGAAAAGATACCTCTTCAATAAATGGTGCTGGGAAAACTGGATAGTACATGCAAAAGAATGAAGCTGGACTATTTTCTTACACCATACACAAAAATAAACCCAAAATGGACTAAAGACCTAACTGTGAGACCCCAAACCATACAAAATCCATATGAGAACACAGGGAGTAACATCTCTGACACTGGCTGTTACAATGTTTTTCTGGATACTTCCTCCTTGGCAAGGGAAACAAAAGCAAAAATAAACAACTGGGACTATATTAAAATAAGAAGCTTTTGCATACCATACACAAAAATAAATTCAAAATGGATGAAAGACCTAAATATGAAACAGGAAAATATCAAAATCCTAGAGGAAAACAGGCAGCAAACTCTGTGACCTTGGCCATAGCAACCCCTTACTATACACATCTCTGGAGGCAAGGGAAACAAAACAAAAATAAACTATGAGGACTTCATCAAGATAAAAAGCTTCTGCACAGCAACAAAAACAATCAACAAAACTAAAGACAACCTATGGAATGGAAGAATGTATTTGCAAATGACATACCTGATAAAGGGTTAATATCCAAAATCTATAAAGACTTAAACTCACCACCAAAAAATAAATAATGCAGTTAAGAAATGGGTAGAAGACATAAATAGACATTTTTCTAAAGAAGACTTCCAATTGGCTAACAGACACATTAAAAGATGCTGAACATCATTCATTATCAGGGAAATACAAATCAAAATGATGAGATATGACTTCCCACCTGTCAGAATGCCTAAAATTAACAACACAGGAAACAACAGATGTTAGCAAGGATGTGGAAAGGGGAACCTCCTTACAATGTTAGTGGGAATACAAAGTGGTACAGCCACCTGGAAAACAGTATGGAGTTTCCTCAAAAAGTTAAAACTAGAACTGCCCTATTGTCCAGCAATTGCACTACCAGGTATTTACCCAAAAGATACCAAAATACATATTTGAAGAGGCATAGGCACCTTGATGTTTAGAGCAGCATTATCAGCAATAACCAAATTATAGAAGAGCCCAAAAGTCCATCAACTAATGAGTGGATAAAGATGTGGTGTGTGTGTGTGTGTGTGCACGTGTACACACACACACACATATATGGTGTGTATATATGGTATCTATATGGTGCATATATATACACACCATATTTTGACACATATATTAATGTATATACATATATAAATGAAATATTACTTAGCCATCAAAAATAATTAAATCTTGCCATTTGCAATGCCGTGGATGGAGCCAGAGTGTATTGTGCTAAGTGAAAGAAGTCAGAGGAAGACAAATAATATATGATTTCATTCATGTGGAATTTAAGAAACAAAAAAGATGAACATAGTAGAAGGGGAAAAATAACAGAGAGAGGGAAGCAAACCATTACAGACTCATAACTATAGAAAACAAACTGAGGACTGATGGAGGGATGTGGGTGGGGATGGGCTAATTGGATGATGAGTATTAAGGAGGCACTTGTTGGAATGAGCACTGGATGTTATATTTAAGTGATGAATCACTGAATTCCACACCTGAAACCAATTTTACCATATATGTTAACTAGTTAAAATTCAAACAAAACTTGGGGTGCCTGGGTGGCTCAGTCAGTTAAACCTCTGACTTCGGCTCTGGTCATGATCTTAGGTTCATGGGTTTGAGCCCCGCGTTGGGCTCTATGCTGATAAGCGTGGAGCCTGGAACCTGCTTCCGATTCTGGGTCTCCCTCTCTCTCTGCCCCTCCCCCTCTCATGCGCGCGTGCGCTCTCTCTCTCTCTGTCTCTCTCTATCAAAAATAAATAAAACATTTAAAAAATTTTTAAACAAAACTTGAAATTTAAAAATGCTATTGGGACTCCTGGTGGCTCAGTCAATTAAGTGGCAAACTCTTAATTTCAGCTCAGGTCATGACCTCACTGTATGTGAGATCAAGCCCTGCATCAGGGGATCTGCACTGACAGTGGAGAGTCTGCTTGAGATTCTCTTTCTCCTTCTCTCTCTGCCCTTTCTGTGTTCATGCTCTCTCTTTCTCAAAATAAATAAATTTAAAAAAAAAAAGCTTTTGCACAGTGAAGAAAACCATCAACAAAACAATAAACGAAACATACTGAATGGGAGAAAATATTTACAAAGGATATATCTGATAAAAGGTTAATGTCCAAAATATATAAAAAGTTACACAACTCAATACAAACAAAACATTTCAATTAAAAAATGGGCAGATGACCTGAATAGATATTTTTTCAAAGCAGACATACAGATGGCCAACAGCCACAAAAAAAGATACTCAACATCATTCATCATCAGGGCAATGCAAATCAAAACCACAATGAAATCTTGCCATTTGCAATGACATGGATGTGCTAGAATGTATTATGCTGAGTACAGTAAGTCAGTTAGAGAAAGACAAATACCATGATTTCACTCATGTAGAATTTAAGAAACAAAACAGATGAACGTATGGGGGAAGGGGGAAGAGGAGAGAGAGGAAACAAACCACAAGAGACTCTTAATGATAGAGAACAAGCTGAGGGTTGATGGAGGGAGGTAGAAGGGAGATGGGCTAGATGGGTGATGGGTATCAGGGAGGGCACTTGTGATGAGCACTGGGTGTTTATATAAATGATGAATCACTGAATTCTACTCCTGAAACCAATACTGACTGTATATTAACTAAAATTAAAACAAAACACAGAGATCACCTTAAAAGCTGTCATAATGGATAAAATCAAAATGACAATAATGAGGTGAAGATGTACAGAAAAAAAAGGACCCTTGTGCACTGTTAGTGGGAATGTCAATAGTATGGCCACCGTGGAAAACAGTATGTAGGCTTCGCAAAACATTAACAATAGAAGTATCACATGATCCAATAATTCCACTACTGGGTATTTACCCAAAGAAAATGAAAACATAAATTTGGAAAGATACATGCACCCTTTGTTCATTGTGGCATAATTTATACGGAAGCAAACCAAGTATCCATCAATATATGAATGGAGAATGAAGAAGTTAAATATACATGACTTGCACATATATGTACATACATATGTATGTATGTGTATATATATATAAAACATTGTATATAAAACAATATTACACAGCCATAAAGAAGGATGAAATTTTACCATTTGTGACATGGATGAACCTAGAAGGTATTACACTAAGTGAAATAAGTCAGATAAAGACAAATACTGTATTTCATTCATATGTGGAATCTAAAAAACAAAACAAAATAATAAATAAGCATAAAGGAGAATCAGGCTACAAACTAACAGTTGCCAGAGGTGAATGCGGTAGGGAATGGGCAAAATGTGTGAAGGGGAGTGGAGATCCTGGCTTCCAGTTATGGAATAAATCATGGGAATAAAAGGCACAGCGTAGAGCATATAGTCAATGATATTACAATAGTGTTGTATGGTGACGGATGGTAGCTACCCTTGTGGTGAGCACAGCATTTATAGAGTTAAGTCACCATATGCTGTAACCTGAAACTAATGGAACATTGTGTATCAACTATACTCAAAAAAAGTTAGGGGCTCCTGGGTGGCTCAGTTGGTTAAGCTCTGACTCTTGATTGCGGCTCAGGTCATGATCTGACAATTTGTGGGATGCAGCCCCACAACAGGCTGTGCACTGACTGGGCAGAGCCTGCTTGGGATTCTCTCTCTGTCCCTCCTGACTCATACTCTCTCTCAAAATAAACAAAGTTTAAAAATATTTTTTTAGTTTAGTGAAGGAAGTAAGACCAAAATAAATTCCGTGTATCTATAAATGCGATCAGTTTGCTTTTTTACCACTAAATCAAATACATGAAGTGAAGACACTGACCATTTTGAATACTTAAGGTTCTCTAAATTAGATAATTTTTCAGAACAAATAATTTCTCCAAATAATTTGAATTTCACAGGAAAATTATGGAGTGATTTCTTACATACTCTTCAATGGTCACAGCGTTCAATGGAAGTAAATATTTTTAAATAAAAATAGTATTCTTAAAAATAAAACTTAATTTAAAAGGTTGCCATTCTGTCTCTAAAAGAGCTTACTTACTGCTTACATTTATGAAAGATAATTAATGACTTAGTGGTATTATTTAGAGTAGTATAATAGTGATACTTTTCTTTGGGAATAAGACCAGGTTCTCTGTTGGCATAGCATTTCATAAAAATCACATAATGTAATATATACATGGTATTAGTGGTTTAATTGGTTATGAAATCAGTTTACTGTGAGGCCCTGTGAAGATGTGGATTCAGTATCTATAATTCTGACTGCCTTACTCTGTAATTACTCTGGTGGCATGACTATACCTTATTGATGTTTCCATTTCCAGTACTTGATACAGGGTCTTGCACACAGAGGCAAGGAATCAATGTTTGGGTCCAGGAATATATGGGAGGGTTATTTATTTACATTATACTATTAAAGAGCCATGCAGTTACAATTGGTGTTTAAGTATAAAACACAGCAGCCATTCTGAAATAAGCCAGAGGAATTCAGTTTTAAGGAAAGTAAGTTTTCTGTTTTCATTTCTTCCTAGTACTCTTTCAAATTATGAGTATTTAATAAAATATATCAAATTTTTATTTGGAAAATATTTTACATTTCTTCAATCTTCTAAACAATATTATAAAGATTATTTTTATTTCACAAATGAAACTGAAGTAACTTGAACATAAAGTTAATAAGAGAGATGAGTCTGGAATTCTGATATTCATTATGCTTTGATTAAAAAAAATTAGAGGTAACTGAGAGAACTAAATCAACTTCTAAAATCACTTCAGATGGTGGTTTTAGGACATTGGATTCAATGAATAAAGGAGACAACTGGTTAAGGAGCCCAGTTTTCTAGTTTGAAGTTTCTAACCTGAACTTTTTATCAAGAAAATTAACCTTGCAAAGCCCTGAAAATTTACTTCTATTCTATGTTATAATTAATTCACCCAGATAGATAAACTGGAGAACACAGAGGAGGAAAATGAAAATAAGGGAAAGACAAATAGAAAAGTACAATTCCATGACTGAATTACAGTCTAACATGGTATTTTTTTCAAACAATCATTTTGAAAGTCTACAAAAGTAACAGCCACTTCACTACTGCTAACTGGCACAGTTACACATTTCCATCTAGCTAGTAATATGGAATAAGTAGCCAGGAAATGAATGCTTAGTGATTATATTAAAAGTTTTCTTTTAAAAGGGGATTCTATAAGCTCAAAAGAAATGTTTTCCTCCTCAAGAGCGAGAATTATGTACTAGTTTTCAACAAGTGTGTTGTTTCAGTCTCTAGATAAGAAAAGTCAGAATTATACTCAATCTGACATTAAAGAATTATACCAGATGCAACTGAAGCACTTCAACAACACACCATCCACCCAGTAGTTTGGAGAAATGTACTGCAAGACTGTGAACTACAAACTGAAATTACAAATAACTACAGTCCAAATCGATTACACTAAAACTCTCAATGACGAGAAGATGCCAGTGACAAGCAGTTCCCAGGGTCTCCGGTCATCAGCAGCAGCTGAAGCAGTAACAGGAAGACCCAGAACAATAGTAGCAGTAGTACCAGCAGCTAGAAGAGCAATGGCAACAACATGCATTTATTAACTATTGTTTGCCAGGTCAATGCTAAATCATTTTAATTATTTAGGTTAATAATTTCACTTATTTAAGTTAATAACTAATTTAATTTTCATACATTGTCTCTTTTTCCTCTAACGACCCTGTAAGGAATTATTACAGACCTTTCACTAATGAGGAAGCTGAGGCTCACTGAGCTGGTTAGATACACAACTAGCATTTAAACCTAGGGCTGCCTTATTTCAGAGCTGCACTCCTTTCACACCACCATGCTTCACAGTGGGATGGAGACAGATACTTTTCAGTGTGGAGGATTTGAAACAATAGGTTCCTATATTTCAGTAAGTGACAAAGAAAACGAGATGCACAGTAGCTACTCCAAGTTTAAAGATGAGAGCAAACTCAGTAGTCAAATACCAAAATGACTATAGTGAGGCTGCAGAAGGATCTCAAAATCAGAGAGATGTACTGAAAATATAAGATGAACTCCAGTGTAATCCGCATCAGGCAGGATAATTAGGCGGAAACTGTTTTTACAATTTACAAAATACAATTATGACTAAAGGGAACCTAGGAGCATTCATAGACATTCTTGGACAGTAGTTTGGTTAGTGTTAGATACCAAAAATCTAATGGTATGACTAGTATTTGCTTCAACAATAACTCACTGGGTTAGGAAAAGAAAGTTAACAAAAATGATCTGTGAAAATGGGAGGCTTAGATTGAAAATAGGAACTATCCTAATGAAGATTAAGAAAATGCGGGCAGAAATAAAATCATGAACAGTGGTAATGTAACAAGAGTAACACTGATAACTTCACACTTGTATAGCACTTCCTATGGACCAAGTACTTTGTAAGAACTATATGCATAAATTGATTCATTTAATTCCCTCAACACCTTATGAGCAAGTACTATTATCTGCGTTTTTACAAATGAGGAATGGAACACAGACATCTGGTAACCCACCGAAAGTCATACACACACTCTAGTAAACAGCAGGGTATGAACTCCAAACTAGGCAATCAACTGTAGAGCCTGAGCTATTTAACCACTGTCTCTGTAGCAGTCTGGGAGGGTTTAATGTGGAGCTGGGTATCAAAATTTTACAATGTAAGAAACTCTTTAACAGATAATCAGATTGTAAAAGGCTGGAAATAGTAACAATCTCAAGAAAAGTTAAACAGGTATATTGATAAACTAAGCATAAGAAGCAACAAATAAATACGAGATTCTTAAGGTACTTAGTGTGAAATCATGAAAAGAAACCATACAGTCCAAAAAAAAGAAATCGGTTACACTTATAATCAGAGACAGAATAAGCTAATAACTACTTGTCCCTGTTGTGTATTTCTTCCATTTTACAAGCATAATAGAAGATATAATTTCATTTAACTTCTAAAAATAAAATGTTGGGGCGCCTGGCTGGCTTAGTTGGTTAAGCATCTGACTTTGGCGCAGGTCTTGATCTCACGGCTCGTGGGTTCGAGCCCCGCGTCGGGCTTTGTGCTGACAGCTCAGAACCTGGAGCCTGTTTCAGATTCTGTGTCTCCCTCTCTCTGTGCCCCTCCCTTGTCCTCTGTCTCAAAAATAAATAAATATTAAAAAATTTAAAAAAAATAAGAAAACATACTTACTATCATCCAGTAACAAACTCTGCAAGATTCATAAAAATGAATGAAATGCCTAGGAGTCCAACCTAATTAACCCTACACAACTATTTTTATTTCTCAATTCAGAGAATTTGAAGAATGATTCCTCTATATCAACATTCTACCTATTTATCATATGGAGATTAACGTCAGGAAATTAATAAGTATCGAAGGAAAAAAATTCCAAGGTTGAATAAATATTCTTGCAGACACTCACATCTAGACATGCCACATCTAGCATGAAAAATCCTACATTAAAGAATCTGTTTAGGAGTGCATGGATGGCTCAGTCTGTTAAGCATCCAACTTCGGCTCAGGTCCTGATCTCGCGGTTCACTGAGTCTGAGCTCCACTTTAGGCTCTGAGCTGACAGCTTGGAGCCTGGAGACTGATTCAGATTCTGTCTCCCTCTGTCTCTGACCCTCCCTGGCTCACACTCTGTCTCTCTCTCTCTCGTTCTCAAAAATAAAAAAACATTTTTTCAAAATTTTTAAAAAAATTTTAAGAAAAAATATAATTTTAACTTGCATTTCCTAAACTTATTTGACCATGGAAACTTTTCCTCCCAGATAGTTTATAAATTTTGGACACACTAGTTCCATCATTCAGTGGGAAACAATGACTTAGTTACTTTCTTTTATAGAAATTTAAGAGAATTATTTTATGAGAGTATATGTACAGAATTAAATATGTTGAGTAATGCCAACATTTAATTTTCTTAAGGTCAAAAAGTTCTGCTACCAGAGATAAAGATATGTGGCATTCTGTAATCATCTTCTCCTAAGAATAAATTATAGCATGTAGGTATAACCAATATTGAATTACAGAATTCCAGAACCCTACAACATGTCTGCATCCTATTTACACAAAGAGTAACAGAGACTCCAAGGACACCACCACTTCCCTGGTTTTCTTTCTATGTCATTGGCCACCCCTGCTTAGTCTCCTCCTCCTTTTCATCTCCCTAACTCTTCACTGTAGATTCCCCAGAGCTCAAACTGTGGACTTTACCTTTTCTCTTTCTCTACTATGTCCCTTGGTAATCTCCTATAGTCCCATGTCCTTTTTTAATTTAGTATTTGTTTGTGGACAATTGTATATTCACAAGCAATTGTAAGAAATAATATATATTGATTTCATGTACCTTTTGTCCAGTTTTCTCCAATGATAACATCTTACAAAATTATAGTACAAAATCATAATCAAGATACTGACAGTGATAGGATATACCAACTTATTCAAGTGGCCCTTGGTGGTATAGTGGTGAGCATAGCTGCCTTCCAACTTATTCAGATTACTGAGGTTTTACTTCTATTCATTCCAATGACATTTAATAATGTTCAATGATACTTAACAGCCTAGAAATGCCCTAATCTCATACAAGTGAATGACTATGGCCTCTCCATTTGGATGTTTAATAGGTATCTCAAAATAAAACATGTCCCAAGTGAAAGTCTTCATCTTCCCTTCTAAATTTATTCTTCCCAGTCCTCACCATCTCAATTAATAACAATAATGCCATCTTCCTAGTTGCTTAGAGTAAAAACTATGAAATCATCCTCAACACTTTCTCTTCCTTCATACCCACATCATCAAATTCAAAATATATCCAAAATCAAACGTCTTATCACCCACAGTGCTAGTTGCCTAGCCTAACCCCCTGCCATCTGCCACCAGATTATTACAATGCTTTCCAACTAATCTCCCCAAATTTGCCCTTGGTCTTCTAGAGTTTATTCTTAAGACAGGGGCTAGAGTAATATAAACACTCTTCTCTATTTAAGGTTTCTTGTTGGTTGCAGTTTTTACTGAAGTATACAAGACTCCATTATTCAAAATACTCTAATCAATGGCTTCTTATCTCAGGGTAAAAGCCAAATCCAAACATGGACTACATTACCTCCCACACTCCACCTCCTCCTACTCTCCCTTCCTCACTCATTTGCAACCAACCCAGTCTCCATGTAGTTCTTCTTTCAGGTTTTCACTCTAATGTCGACTCAAAGGCCTTTTCTGACCACCAACTTTTAAATGGAAGGCTCCCACCTCCCACCTGTACTCTTTATCCCCCTTCCTTACTCACTTTTTCTCCCCAGTATTGACCACAATCTAACATACTATATGTTTTATTTACTTTTTATTGTCCATCTTTCAGCACTAAAACAAGAGTTCAAGGAAGACAGAGATTTCAGTGCATTTTTCTAGCATCTAGAATGGTGCCAAGCACAAATTAGATGTTTAAGAAACCACTGAATAAATAAACAAGACCCAAAGTAGCAAGATGTTTTGCCAAAATGTGACAAAAATATGGCAAGAGTCCTAAGTCTCTGTAGTGTATGAGTCATTTTTCTAAGAATGGTGATGGACTCAAACAAATCAATCTCACTTTTCATTCAGTGGTCACCAAAAACACATATGCATGAGAGGACAATTTCTGATCAGGTGAATAAACTTGATGGTAAGGAGGTATCAGACTCAAGCTAAAACTCCTCAGCACCAAATTAAAATTCAACCAACTGCCTATAATAAGCAAATTTTGCACCAACTGCCTTAAGTGTTTTATCTAAACAACTTTTTTAAAAGGAGTTATAGGTGATAGAACGTTAAGAATTTAAACTTTAAGAAAATAAAGATAGAGTCGTAGGAAAGAATACAGTGCACTGTATTCTCCTACACTGTTTTATCAAGAACGTAGTTTATCAGGGCATCTGGGTGGCTCAGTCGGTTGAGTGTCTGACTCTTGATTTCAGCTGAGGTCATGATATTATGGTTCATGAGTTCGAGTCCCATGTCAAGCTCTCTGCTGGCAGTGCACAGCCTGCTTGGGATTTTCTTTCTCTGTCTCTCTCTGCTCCTCCCCTGCTTGTGTGCACTCTCTCAAATAAATAAATAAGTAAATAAAACATTAAAAAAATAATGTAGTTTATCATATTTTTGAGCTTTAAGTAGAGCAAAACAATGATTTATAAACAAAAAAGGAACTTAAAAATGAAAAAAAGTTGCTGTTTCTGGGAAAAATTGTAAAATATTTTAAAAATTGGGTAGAAAGAGGACGAACTTTCTAGAGACAGATAAGGAAATAAAGGCTAATATATCACCATGTCAACTTATTAAGAAACTAGCCACTTTAGGAGGTTTTGGGAAATTTTTCATTTACAGTACAAATTATTTTGGAAATGTAACACTAATGGATTCAACTTATTATTTGTAAGGAGCTCATTTCATAATAAGCAGTCATCTAAATTGGCTTTAAGTCTCTTTCAAAGTAAAATTAAAGAAGTTCTGGCTTTAGAGTAAAAAAACATAACTGGGTCATACTTTCAGGGCCTCCTATCTGCACAGCAGGCAAGATCACAAAAGGCATTTTGCTTGTTTTTAAAATTCAAGAAATTTGTATGGTACAATGACTTTTCAACTGTTCGGGAGGAAAAAATGCAAGATGCACTAAGTAGATATAGCTTTCAGTTTGCAGGCCAAATAATAACAAGGCCTCCATAAAACAATTAAAGCAATGCTCCTATTTATTAGATAAAAATCTATAACTTCCATATGAATTCTTTTATTGGTAAATAATTCCTGAGGCACTTAAACAATATAATTTTTATTAAATGAAATTAATAGCATCAAAACTTTAGATCTGTATTTAATATAGCTAAAATAAACAAATGTTCAATATTTAAAATATACATATGTATGAGGAAATATATATATATATATATATAAAATATAAACAACTGCATTATTGACCCCCAGTATTTTAATGTTACCTTGACCCAAAGAGACTACATTAATGGTTAAGTGACTACTATGTATTTGAAATACAAATATGTGACTTTAAAACTTGTTTTAAGGTCTGCAAGTGGTTCTGCCAATTCTTCACACTTTCACAATTATTAAGATAAAATTAATAATAAAAATACCAAAGTAAGACAAAGAATATAATAATGTCTAATGGTCTGCACAAAAGCCAAATTAAAAAGTTTATAAATAGGCAGCTATAAAGGAATCCATAGAGAATTCCAGGGAATCTCTTGGAGTTCTAAACAAAACAAAGCAAACACTAAACAACAGTTTTTAAAAAAAGAATATAAAAATAGACATCATAAAATAGACATCAGTATATTTGGAGAACATAAAACCAACCTACCAAAATTAAATTTTTTTTAATTCAAAATCTGAGAATTGGTATTGCTAAAAAACTATAAAGTTAGCACTGAGTAATATATCTTAAATGATAGAAAAATAACTGCAATTTGGAACATGAGTTTAGAGACCTGTTGTTCCAAGGACATAAAAATAACCATGGTTTCCTAACAACCAGAGAACTTTTGTATTCCTTGGACTGTATTCATGCTAGATAAAGATTAAAAGGCAGCAGCCAAAATGACTACACTTCAACTTGGATGTTGAAGCACTTATCTGAATGGGTTTTCTTGGCCACAAGTGACCCACAAGCCTACGATCAAGAGCCAAAGCCCTCACTGGGAAGTTGTGCTCAATCTGGGGGGCCTTGAAACCATCTCTGGCTAAATCAGCATCAGCCTTGCGGGAGGCCAGCCATGAAGGAAGGGAGTCTCCCCAAAATCTGATTTCTTGAGACCACAACATAGAACAGGTCCCACAGTCAAATTATTCATATTCCTTGGAAAGAGAGAACAGGCATCAGTTGTGTCCATCGAAGGGGGACACTGTCCAGGTGTACCCTGGACATTTTTTGAAACCTCTGGGCTGCCTCTGCATCTGAAAAATAAGAAAAATAGTACAATGACAGACAACGGATGAGGAAAAAGACAATCATTTGGCCTAAAAGCTTAAGACTTATAAGAAATTAAGAAAGCAGACAAACAGACAAAAAGACAAACAACTATATTATTTGGAGTCTATTATTCTGAGGCAAGTATAGCAGAGATAAACACAAATTATTTTAAGCAAAGTAAGAAATGACCATAGCAACAAAAGTTATTTCTGGAGAGAGCCAACTGGAAATAAAAAACAAAACTTATGTTTAGGTATGTCAACCTGACACAAAGATAAGGTGGAATAAAGATCTAGTCCCATTTGAAGCTGAAAATTGCTGAATAATGAGAGCTAGTGTCATGAACTTGGCTGCTTAACTGCCTTTGTGTAAGAAAACATCTCAGAACTTTGAACTTAGGAAATTCCAACTTGTCTTGCACCAGGTCACGAGCTCCAAAGAGCAGGAACCTATTTCAACAAGCAGCTTTAAAAAACAAAAAACAAAAAACAAAATACTTTAATATTTTTCATTTCTATTAATGACACATCTTAAAATGCAATAGTGCTAAAATCCATCAAATTAAATTGCACTGAATTAAAAATTAAACTTACTCAGAAAGATGTTCAGAAGTTGAGATACAAACAGAAACTGAAATTAGAAGAAAAGTTATATTTAAAACAGCACATGAAATATGAGTGAGAATAACGATTTAGTCAAGAGCTCATATTGTGGCTGATCAAAAATACCAAGAATAATAAAAAAATCCAAAGTAACACAATTATAAATACGTACCTTTCTCTAGTACAACTTGACAAGTATGAGTTTCATGTTGACTTAAGTGTGTGGCCATATTATCTAAGCCAGAAACATCAGCTATGAAATCACAATTAAGGCACACTAGAGTAATGCCCCTATAAAAAAAAGCAAATAGTGTAAAAGAAAAGGTTTTTTTATCTTTTCTAAAAATCCATACACAAGATCAATGATGATTTTTCTATAATATGCTTTTTGTGTCATAACTGTCACCCCCTTTTTATTACTGAAATTTGATATAACTGATGATTCTCTAGAAAATAGAAGAGCCATATTTAAATTATGCTACTTATTTACAGAAAGTACTTTTGCTTTATAAACTTTTTTTAATGTTTATTTATTTTTGAGAGAGAAAGAGAGAGAGAACAGGGAAAGGGCAGAGAGAAAGGGAGACACAGAATCTGAAGAAGGCTCCAAGCTCTGAGCTGTCAGCACAAAGCCTGATGCAGGGCTTGAACCCACAAACCGTGAGATCATTATCTAAGCTAATGTCAGATGCTCAACCAACTGAGCCACTCAGGTGCCCCTGCTTTAGAAACTTTTACAGCTCATGTCAGTTGATAAAACCTAGGTCACAAGAGACCTACAGCCCAACCCTGGCTCCACTAACAACTTGTGTCACTTCAACAAGTCACAGTTTATCTGTGTCTCTGCTCATCTGCAATCCAAGTATACAGTATTCATTCACTTATGTATGTTTACGAAGGCTTCTGGATACATACTGTACTATTATACTATATTGTTATTACAATGATGACCAAAAATATAGTCTGTGCTCTAGCAGAGCTTACAATCTAGTGTTTTATTTAGGTAATGAAAACATTAGAAGAGAAACATTAAGGTTTTAAAAATATATCATGTTGCTGGGGTGCCTGGGTGACAGTTGGTTAGGCGTCTGACTTCAGCTCTGGTTATGATCTCATGGTTTGTGGGTTCAAGCCCTGCATTGGGCTCTGTGCTAACAGCTAGCCTCGAGCCTGTCTTTGGGTTCTGTGTCTCCCTCTCTATCTGACCCTCCCCTGCTCACAGTATCTCTCTCTCTAAGAATAAATTAAACATTAAAAAATTTTTTTAAATAAAAATAGATCATGTTGTAGCTGCCATCAATTGTGTACCATGTGTTAAAGGAATTGCCATTATTTTCATTTAATACTGTATTAACTCAAGTAGTTAATTCACTATAAAAATCCAAAGCCTGAAGTACTTAGTATATTAGCACTGTGAACCGGTCTGCTTGCTGGGGCCCAAGTTACTTGTTCCCCTAAGAAAACTTCACTGAGTGGGGCCCTTGGGTGGCTCAGTTGGTTGAGCATCCGACTTCAGATCAGGTCATGATCTCACCGCTCAGGAATTTCAGCCCACACTGGGCTCTGTGCTGACATCTTTGAGCCTAGTGCTTGCTTCGTATTCTGTTTCCCTCTGTCTCTCTTCCTCTCTCTCTCTCTCTCTCAAAAATAAACATTAAAAAATTTTAAATGTACTAGATTTCTAAATAAAATATTTTCAACTTAAACACTTAAGGAAAGTTAAGATTCAAATACTTAACTATAATAACTAATTACATAGTCTTTTTCTATTAACTACCCACTGCAGAAACTAAGTCTCAATGCTAAGTAGTAGCTAAATTTCTATTCCATTAGTCATAGTTACTTGGACCTTCACTAAATAAGGATTTGTAATTGGGATTTATAATCAAAGTTCTTGATCTGGCAGGACGAAGGAGACAAGGACTACTATATTTGTGTCACCAATAGAGAAAGCTGGTCTGCACTGAGAAAGGAAAAGAGAACCCAAGTCCAGAGAAATAGTAAAAAGAAAACCATCCTGTCTCAGCAGGTCAGGCTTGAGAGAAGTAATGTTAGTAACTGATAGCTTTCTATTTCCCTTATTCATTGTGGCTCCACCTCCTCCTCTTATGGGTTCATGAGATTCTTTGGAATCCTGCTTATAAGTTATTTTGCTTAGGTGAAAAAAAAATAGGTCATATAATGTAATCATTGTTATTGTCAACTTATTAACAAAGCATAAATACAGTCTTGAAGTTCATCACATACTTTAAAATTTTAAGTGTTTTACCAATAAACAAATACAAACAAATAGCATACCTTAAACTGACTTCTCTGAAGCTCTAGTCTAACAATGTGATATGTATTTATACCTAGATGTCACATTAGGACATTAAACCCCTGACCCTTATTAAACTAAAATTAAGTACTTCCTCCTCAAATCAATTTCTCCTGATTGGTCTTTCTTATGATGTTGTTCCCTCTGATAGCAAAGCTCAAACTAGAGTTATCTCTGTCCCTTCTTTCTTAAAATAATAAGTATGGCAAGGATTTTATAATATTTATTATTTACACTGTGTCAAGCTAACAATTTTAGACATACAGCTACCATCTTATCTAAATATTTTAACAACCCAAAAAGATAGGTGCTAAAATGTATCACCTTTTTATAAAATTAGCTTAGTAAACTGGAAAGGACATAGAACCAGTAAAGGTTAGGACTAGGTTTGAAACTGAGCACTTTGATTCCAGGCCCATATTCTCAAAGATAAAATAATACTGCTTCATAATTTTAACTTAAGCCCTAACTAAATTGTTCATCACTACAATAGTCCCAACCTGTAGGATTCATGTATCTGTAATACATCTTATTGTTAAACCTTCTTACAGTATCACTTGATTCTATATAAAATATCAAATGTTCTCCAGTGCTCTCCAAATTAAGTCCAAGCTCCTTAACCTTATTTTCAACACTTTCACAATCTGATTCTAGGCTTAAAACTACTGTTCCAGCCTTCAATCCTATTACTATTATCTGAACTTCATGCTCCATCCATTTACTACTAACTATTCCCTCGGTATGTCTTGTATTTTCTCATTTCTGCACCTTTATTCACACTATTCCTTCTAACTCAAATACTTCTGTGCACCTTCTATCAGTATAAACAATATTTATTCCTTAAAGCCAAGTATACCTAACACCTATGTAGATATTTCCAAGTAAAACAACCCTTCTCCCTTTTGAAAAAAAAAGACTCTGTACTTATAAAAATCCTCCTTGCTTTGGTATAGTTTTATATGTTCACCCCTTATCTACCACTCAATAAACTGTATATTCCCTGAGAGTTGGTTCCAAGACTAATTCATCACTGTCCTCTTCACAGGACCTGCTATATTATGTACCTGGTAGCTGTATCATGAATTGCTAAAGAGAGACTATTCCAATCCAATTAAAGAGTAATTATAAAAACTGTTGTTCTACAATTTTAAGTATGCTATATCCATTCACAGAAATTGACCGTTTTCAATTTGATACCTATTACAGTTGAAAGAAAAGTATTCCAGATCTTTAAAATGATATAGTTCATTTAAAACACATATACAAAATTGAGCTTGAAAACAGTAAAGTAAAAATCAAACTTGGGGCATCTGGGTGGCTTTGTTGGTTAAGCATCCAACTCCTGATTTTGGCTAAGATCATGATCTCATAGTCATGGGGTCAAGCCCCATGTGCTAAAAAAGCACAGAGCCTGCTTGGGATTCTCTTTCTCCCTTTCTCTCTGCCCTTTCCCTGCTTGCATGCATGCTCTGTCTCCAAATAAATAGATAAAAACTTTTAAAAAATCAAACTAAAATCTCATCTTTGGAATAAAACCCTTTTTACTATAAAAAATTTTAGTAAGGACATGTAATATGATCTTTATTCCTTGAATTCAGTAAATGTTTTAAAATCTGTAATAACGCATTTAAAAAACTGAATCAAAATATTCTCTCCCTGTCAATCACTGATTCTCATATAACAGATGGGTCCTATTGTTCATATAAGTTACTCTCAACATATACATTAACTTATTCAACAAATATGTGAGTGCCTACCATGTGCCAGGGACTAATCAATGCCTGGCAGTGACAAAAATCCAAAACTCACATATTCTAGAGAGAACCACACAGAAAAATTTAAAAGTAAAGTATACAGTATGTCAGATGATAAAAGATGACCTGAATAAAAGTGAGCTTAAAAAGGATATAGGGAGTGCTTGATCTAAAAATCAAGTGGTTAAGGAAAGGCTCGGAGTAGCAACCCCAAGGAGATAACAGAATACATTTAGGGAAAAAAACTAGTCATAGGGACCAATAAACATAATATCATCTCTTTTTCTACCTTTTCCACTATCTCAAAGCACCAAAACAAGTACTGGCTAACTTTATCTCTATATATTAGCTTGGTGCAGCAAAGACCCCGATATTCCAAGTAGCAATGGCAACATGAACAAAATGAAGAATGAGAGAGTCCAAAGAATTCAAAATAATATTTAAAAATGGTGCTCTGTGGATTCTGAGTTAAGTGTGTGGTACAACCAAAATTAATTATCAATATCTTTAGAAATACTCATCAATAGTTCTTTCTGCACAGTAAGCAAGGTGTACACTTATCTTTATATGAAAAATAAAAAGAATTATGAACTACATAATAATTTTAAGAATTCCAGTGGTTTTAAGAAATTTACTTCTACGAATGTCTGTGTGGCTCAGTCGGTTAAGCGTCCGGCTTCGGCTCAGGTCATGATCTCACGGTTCGTGGGTTCGAGCCCTGCATCGGGCTCTGTGCTGACAGCTAGCTCAGAGCCTGGAGCCTGCTTCAGATTCTGTGTCTCCCTCTCTCTCTGACCCTCCCCTGCTCACGCTGTCCCTCTTTCAAAAATAAATAAAAACATTAAAAAAATTAAAAACCAAAAAAACAAATTTACTTCTAAAAAAGTGTTACCTTACGAGGTATCTAAGGTATCTTTTTAATATTCAAATATTGTTGGACAGCCTTATTTTTGTTTCCATTTTATAATACAAATGCATGAAGGTATCATCTTAACATCACTTGTCACCACTGCAACAAATTTAGCAAAAGAATATAGGCTAATCATACTTCTATAAGGCCATAATGAATAGAACTCTCTAATGTTCAGTAGTACTCATTTAGATTCCTAAATTGGGCATTTTGATATCAGGTTTAAAAATAGGACAAACTACAGTAAGATACCACTTCATACCCACTAGGTTGGCTGTAATCAAAAAGAGTTAAAACAAGTGTTGGCAAAGATGTAAAAAAAATTGGAACCTTCTTACACTGCTTGTGGGAATGTAAAATAATAAAGGTACTTTGTAAAACAGTTTGGCAGTTCCTCAAAGGCTCAACATAGAGTCCAGAAATTCTAATTCTAATATGTACTAAAGAGAAATGAAAAGATAAATCCAGGCAAAAACTTGTACACAAATGTTTATAGCAGCAATATTCATAATGGCTTCAAAGTTAAAATAGCCTTAATAAACAAACTATGGTAGATCCATACAATGGGTTATTATTCAGCAATTTAAAAAAATGAAGTATTGAAATTCTACAACATGGATGAATCTTGAAAATATGTTAAGCAGAAAAGACAATCACAAAGGATCACATATTGTGTCATTCCATTTACAGGAAACGTCCACAATACATAAATCTATACAGACAAAAATTAGAATAGTGGTTGCTTAGAGATGGGAGTAGTTCGAAGGAAATGGGAATGACTATTAATGGGTACAGAGTTCTTTCTGGAATGACCACAATGTACTAAAATTAACTGTGGTGATGGCTGTACAACTCTGTGAATACACTAAAAACTGTTAATCATAGTATTTAAAGGCATGAATTACATGGTATATGAACTATATCTCAATAAACATGCTACATACATCATCTATAATTTAAGTTATACATTTTTTCAATGGAAAGAATTTAAAAAGATCAACTAGTTACCTGAGATCTTCTGAATGCTTCTTAAAAATACAAAACCTTTTACTTGGACGGTTACTATGAAAGCTGGAGAGACAAAACAAATTGTATTAATTTTATTATACAGTAAGTCATATTAATTTATAGTTTTATTATCAAGTCTATACTTAAATGTCTAGTTTTGAATAAAAGATGATATAAATAATAAAATAATGCTTATAATCACTGTTTAATTCAATATTTTATCTTAAATTCCACTTTATTTATTTTCTAATGACACATATTTCCCAAGCATATTCTTGAATAACCAGTATTTCACCATTAAATTAAAAAAGGAAATACTCAAGAATTTTATCTTAAAAGTAAAGCACATCAATTTTTTTCATCTGTTACAGAAGAGTTGAAGACACTTTTAAATGTATTCAAATAACATTTTTGTATAATATGAATCATTATCAATCATCATTTTTTAAATCATTTTCCAATCTTAACATGCCTGTGTCAGGGAAGGGGGGAGTAAAATCCAAATCATCTTTGAAGTAAACAGTCCTTCAGCTAAATGCCACTGTTTACCATTTGTAAAATCAAACATTTAAAGAGTTCTTTGCAATTACTAGTAGAGGTTGCTAAAAAAAAAAAAATAATAATAATTTTAAGCAGAACCCTAGAGCTAAAATCATGCTTCCCCTACACACAAAACAGAACCACTAACCACACTTTGTACCCACGATAATAGCTTTCATATACCCTTTTAAATCTGGTAAAGAAAGCTTTCCTGTATTAGAAACCCAGGACTAGTTTAGCACAGTATTACTCAAAGTAGAGTCATAGACTAATAATATCAGCATCATCTAGGAAATTATTTAGAAATGCAAAGTATTATGCCCCCACAAACCTAAACGAATTGATCTTTGACAGTGGGGCCCTCTGAATCCATTTTCATAAGCTTCTCCATGATTCTTATTTATGCAAGCTAAATACTGAAAAGCGGTAGCCCCAGTGCACACTGACAGACTCGTCCACATCAATGGTCACTCTCAGATACAAGGTAGCCATCACCAACACAGCAGGTACATATGGGCAAGGAAACATACTGTCACTAGCTGTCATCCCCAGAAAATGTCTTCAGAAGACTTCTAACAGTCACTTCTTCAATTTGAGGAT
The DNA here is from genome assembly GCF_006229205.1 of Suricata suricatta. Classification (NCBI taxonomy): domain Eukaryota; kingdom Metazoa; phylum Chordata; class Mammalia; order Carnivora; family Herpestidae; genus Suricata; species Suricata suricatta. The sequence continues at coordinate 94,870,702 of NC_043708.1, forward strand.
AAATACTACTAAAGAGTTTATAAATGCAAGACAACATCACAAAAATAATAATTGGGTTTTTTGTACAACACAGGGGGTTAGAAAATACTGAAATTACATATAAAAATTAGTGCATATTTACTGTTTCTTCAGAAGAATAAATCCAAGATTTATCTCATTCTCAAAGAATGTGAATCAAAACAAGTTATTTTTTAATGAGATTTAAAAGTTACTTTTAAGAGCTATTTTTCTTTCTCCTCAAATGGCCTATTTGGGTTTTATTTATTTGGTAAGAAGAGAGGAAAAAATTATATTTTAGCATCTTTTTTGTGGCTTCCATTTCTGTCAATAACTTGTATCTTTTTAAAATGTTGATAATTTTACAATTCTAGTTGTCTGAATCCAATTTTAATTTAGATTTCTCTATCTAAAAAAACACACTTATCGTGCCTCTTTATTTATATTATTACATAAATTCCATTCTTTTATTATTATCCCTGTATTGTAGGAATGGAAAAGTGGATCTACATCGCTCACAAGTAAAAGGGAAAAAACCCAACAATTCTTTCCTATTAGATCTGCATAAAGTTAGTAACAATAAAGAAAAGAGGGAAAAGTCTTAACTGCTTTAAAGTTTATATTGTTTTAAAAACAATATAGTAAAAGCATATTTTAAAATCTAGGTACTAAAAGTTCATTACCTGTATATAAATTTCGCTAAAAAAGGGGAAACTTTTCGCTAAAACTGTACAAACTTTTCGCTAAAAAAGGGGGAAAAAACTCCCTTTGACCATATTTTCTTAATAATCTTAATTCAGTCTAATAACTATTTTGTGTCTGATGAAATACAAAAGGAACATCAACAATACTGATGGTATGCCTCATTTAAGACCCTAGACTAGAGGATGATGATACAAAAGAAAGAGGCCAAGTTGTCTGCCCTATAGTTCAAGGTCCAAGGGGCCAAGGGGGATAGGGGGAAAAGTCAAACAGCAGCTGGCACAGAATAAATGCCTAATAAATGCTTTTAAATGAATGAATACATATTTATCAATAATAATAAGATAAACTTTAATAGTGACACATATGAAGTTTTGTAGCTGCCTAAAGGAAAAATGCAGATAAATGGAATAGTAACTAGCTAACAATTAGGAGTGCCTTTCAGTTAAGAAGGTCACTACTGCCTTGCTCCAGGCAAATCAAAGAGCAAGATACAGAGGGATTTTCAAGAAAATAATCATCAAAGGGGCTGAAAAGGTGGTTAAAAATTAAATATTGAAAGGTCTCATATTCTCCAAAAAATCTGAACTTCATGACCATGAATGTTAGGAAGGCAAAGGATTATAAGCCAAAAATGACCTGACCAGATATGCTTCCTGTAGCAACAGAAGTAAGGAAAAATTGGAAAAAAGGTGCGTGGCGGGAGGACAGACTATAGACAGGACATCAGTTACAATACTATCACAATAATCCAACTGTTCTTCTAATGACTATTATTAATGCCAACAAATCTATACAAAGTATATAATGAACTCAAGCATATAAAAAAATTAATTCAGTACTCTGTATTATTCACTGTATAGGAACAAACTGTTACACAAACTTTCTTTTTCCTTGGAAAAATTTTAAATCATCCTCCAAAGCCTAAGTAAAATGTCATTTATAGAATACCTCCCCTTATTTCTTACTTTCTCTGTGCTTTATAGTCATTTGTTTACCACATTTGGTTAGGTAAATATCTCTGTCCTACTAAATTGTGAAAATTAAAGGCAAGGACAACATCCATAATACCTAACAATGACAACTCAGATACAAGAATAGCTATAATTACTTTTAATATCTCCTAAGCAAAAATCATTTTATTAAGTGCTTTAAGTACATTTTCTGTAACAATGACTTTCTTTCTAAAAAAAGGAAACTGAGAGTCAGGTTATGTAATTTGCCCCAAATTACACAAGTAATAAACAATTGTTAAACCTTGGATTCAAATCCAGATTTGTCTGATTCTCACCACCAGTCTGCCATACCTCTTAGCAAATAGTAAACTCTGCTAGAAAAAGAGGTATTAAACACTTATGTCTGTTAACTTAACTGTATTACCTGTAGAGAAGAAGCCTTCCTATATATCATGTTGAGGAATAATAACAATGTTACATAGTTATTAATTTCCTTTTTTTTAGGTGACTTTAATTGTTACCTGAAAGCTATAAGCAAATAAGGTGCAGTAACTTGAACAACCAAACCCAAAAACTACTTAAAAAAAAAAATCACTTAAATATAACATGTTTAATGATGTTCTTCTTCAAGAGTCTTAGTTAAAAAATGCTACAAACGCATCAAGATTTTTAAATATCCTTTTTTGAGATTTTATTTAGAGCCTTTTATGATTACAATAAATAATAACTATGACTTACTATTTCTAATGTGCTAGGTGACACAGTGAATACAGCAAGCCCATTCTTCTCAAGGAAACAATACAGACACAAACAAATATAATAAAAGGCAGAATAAATAAAAGGCATACAGCTCAAAGTGAGGAATGATCCCTGTGAGTGGTTGTGGTGATTAGACAATACAAAAAATAAAAAATAAAAAAAGACAAACAGAAAAGAAGAATAGGGACATTCTAAAGACTAACAAAGAATAAGGAGACACCACTGTCAAAAATGAGTTATGTTATAAACTTTATTCTGGGGAAGAGAAGTCAATTCATAAAGATGGGAATCTTTACAGAATGGATTGGGGCAGATATGAGACCAAAGGGAAAAAGACCAATTAAGAGTACAGACGTGATATAGGATACAGATTAAAGGTATTCATCCTCTGGAGAAGATGAAGCTTCTGTACATATAGAATTCAAGCCTATAATATGAATTCACACTGGGTAGACGTAATGGTGGGCCACTCAATGGGAGATACCTAAGGCAGTGAATGAGGCAAGTGTAGAAGTACATAAAAAAGAAAAGAGACCTACCAAACCCTAAGAGTGTCAATGGAAGCTTTTAGTTCCTTAAGAGACTAACAATGAGTAGGAGCTCAGTTTGTGAGGATGATGAAGAAAAGGGTTGGGCTTACTGGAAACTGGAAGAAGGGTATAAGGGAGTTGGGCTAATTGGCATAGTTTAAGAATAGAATGGATTTAGAGGTTTATAGGACAGGTGGAAAGCCTATGACAAATGGGAGGGAAGGGTGGAATAATTCTTGGTTTAACAAAACAGAACATACATAGCAACACTACAAAAATACAAACAATATTATGAGCAATTATATGCCAAAATATTGGGCAAACTGAAAGAAATGGACAAATTCTAGAAAAATATAAACTACCAAAACCAAAACAGGAAGAAGTAGAACATTTTAACATACCCATAGCCAGTCAAGAAATTGAATATGTAATAAAAAAATCTCCCAACAAACAAGAGTCCAGGGCCAGATGGCTTCCCAAACATTTAAAGAAGAGTTAATATCTATTCTTTTGAAGCTGTTACAAGAATAGATATGGAAGGAAATTTTCCAAACTCATTCTATGAGGCCAGCATTACCTTGATTCTAAAACCAGACAAAGACCCCACTAAAAAGGAGATTTAGAGACCAATTTTGCTGATGAACATGGATGCAAAAATTTTCAACAAGATACTAGAAACTGAATGCAACAACAAATTAAAAGAATTACTAACTATAATCAAGTCAGATTTATTCCTAGGCTGCAGGGGTGGTTCAACATCCACAAGTCAAATAAGGTGCTGCATCAACTTAATGAAAGAATGGATAAGAACTACATGATCCTTTCAACAGATGCAGAAAAAACATTTGATGAAATATAGCATTATTTCATGATAAAAACCAGAAATAGAAAAATAGAAAAGATAGAAAAAAGCAATAGCGGGAACATACCTCAAAATCATAGAGGCCATATATGAAATACCCACCACTAATATCATCCTCAATGTAGAAAAATTAAGAGCTTTCCCCCTAAGGTCAGGAACATGACAGGGATGTCCACTTTCACCACTGTTGTTCAACATAATGTTGGAAGTCCTACCCTCAGCAATCAGGCAACAAAAAGAAAAAGAAGGCATCCAAATCGGCAAGGAAGAAGTTTAACTTTCACTCTTTGCAGATGACATATTCTACTTGGAAAACCTCAAAGACCCCACCAAAAAGCTGCTAGAACTGATACATGAATTCAGCAAAGCTGCAGGATATAAAGTCAATATACAGAAATTGGTTGCACTTCTACACATCAATAATGAAACAGCAGAAAGAGAAATCAAGGAATTGATCCAATTTACAACTGCACAAAAACCCATAAAATACCTAGGAGTAAACCTAACCAGAGGTAAAAAATCTGTATGCTGAAAACTACAGAAAGCTTATGAAAGAAACTGAAGATACAAAGAAATGGAAAAACATTCCATGCTCACAGACTCAAAGAACAAATACTGTTAAAATGTCTATACTACCCAAAGCAATCTATATATTCACTGCAATCCTTATCAAAATAACACCAGCATTCTTCAAAGAGCTAGAACAACTAATTATATATTTGAATGGAACCAGAAAAGACCCTGAACAGCAAAAGTAATGTTGAAAAAGAAAACCAAAGCTGGAGGCATCCCAATTCTGGACTTCAAGCTATATTACAAAGCTATAATCATCAAGACAGTAAGGTATTGGCACAAAAACAGACACATAGATCAATGGAACAGAATAGAAGACCCAGAAATGGACCCAAAAATGTATGGCAAACTAAACTGACAAAGCAGGAAAGAATATCCAAAGGAAAAAAAGACAGTCCCTTCAGCAAATGGTGCTGGGAAAACTGTACAGTGACATGCAAAAGAATGAATATTGACCACTTTCTTACACCAAACATAAAAATAAACTCAAAATGGATGAAAGACCTAAACCTAAGACAGGAAACCACCAAAATCCTTTAGGAGAAAACAGGCAAAAACCTCTTTGACCTCAGCCACAACAACTTCTTACTAGACATGTCTCCAGAGGCAAGGGAAACAAAAGCAAAAATGAACTACTGGGACCTCATCAAGATAAAACTCTTCTGCAGAGTGTAAACAACAGTCAACAAAACTAAAAGACAACAAACAGAATGGGAGAAGATATTTGCAAATGACATATTGGATTAAGAGTTAGTATCCATAAAGAACTTCTCAAACTCAACACCTAAAAAACAAATAATCCAGTGAAGAAACGGGCAAAAAAAATGAACACTTTTCCAAAGACTTCCATATGGTGAATAGACACACAAAAATATGCTCAACATCACTCTTCATCAGGGAAATACAAGTCAAAATTACAATGAGATACCACCTCACACCTGTCAGAATGGTTAAATGAACAACTCAGGCAACAAGAGAAGTTGATGAGGATGTGAAGAAAGGGAAACACTTTTGCACTGTTGGTGGAAATGCAACTGATACAGTCACACTGGAAAACAGTATCGAAGCTCCTCAAAAATTAAAAATAGAGCTATCCTATTGCTCAGCAATTGCACTACTAGGTATTTATCCAAAGGATACAAAAATGCTTATTTGAAGGAGCACATGCACCTCGATATTTACAGCAGCACTACTAACAATAGCCAAATTATGGAAAGAGCCCAAGTGTCCAACTGATGAATGGATAAAGAAGACGTGATATATATAAAAATAGAATACTACTTGGTGATCCAAAACAATGAAATCTTGTCATTTGCAACAAAGTGGAACTCAAGGGTATTATGCTAAGGGAAATAAGTCAGTCAGAGAAAGACAAATACCCTATGATTTCATTCACATGTGGAATTTAAGAAACAAAACAGATAAACATAGGGGAAAGGAAGGAAAAATAAGACAAAAACAAAGAGGGAGGCAAATAATAAGAGACTTACATACAGAGAACAAACTGAAGGTTGTTGGAGGGGTGAAGGGTTGGGGAATGGGTTAAATGGGTGATGGGCATTAAGGAGGGCACTTGTTGGGATGTGCACTGGGTGTTATATGCAAGGGATGAATCACTGAATTCTACTCCTGAAAGTCTCAGAAAATCATGGTGCACAGGGGCCAATCAAAATGATATCCTGAAAGAGTATATAGGTAGTAGTCATGTGAAGTCTCGACAGATGATAAAGCTTGGATCATTTGTGTTCTTTCAGATGCTAGTGAGTCAAAGGTAAACATACATATAAAATAACTAGAAATACAGAGCTGGACCTCAGGAAGACTAAGGATTAAAACTGGAAGATTTGAAGTTGAAAGGTAAAAGTGACAGTAATTAAGTTATCAAGAAAGCGAATGTAAAGAAGTAAGATGAGTTAAAGGAAGTAAAGACAATGAAATAGAGTAGCCAAAAAGGAAGACAAAAGATAGTGGCAATAATTTAACAGAGGCTGAAGAGAATACTTTCAAAAGTGAGTGACAACAACGTCAAATACTCTAAAGAAGTCATGTGAACTTCAGTAAAAGTGAACAAAAGTGAATAAACGTGATAAATATGAAATAAATAATCTTTTAGAGTGGCAGCATTAGTTGGTATGTGGGGATGATACTCAAGTTAAAAGAGAAGTCAATTACAAATGAGCTAGTAAACACTTCTTACCAACATTCATGGTAAGAGGAAGATAAAAAGTAAGGATAGTAAGCAGTAGGGACAAATTTCCATCATCTTAAAAAAATCCCTGAAAACATTTACAAGCAAAAGAAACCTGGAAGAGAGGTGATGAAGTTGCAAGTTAACGGAACAAGACTGTAAACAAAGTCGAAGAGGTTTGGAGAAGAGGAACATATCTGATTTCTGAGGTCAATGACTAGATAGAAGTTAACAAGAAAAAAATTTGAGGTTTTAAAGATTAGTTACAAGAATGACTTCCAACTGAGTACTTACCAGTAGGCCAGGTAATAACTAAGAAACTAAAATAAAAATTTTAGAATACAGAAAAAGTTTAATAAAAATAAAGAAGTATTGAAAGAGAGAGAGACATGGGGCACCTGAGTGGCTCAGTCAGTTAAGCGTCTGACTTCAGGTCAGGTTATGATCTTACAGTTCATGAATTCAAGCCCCGCATTGGGTTCTTCTGTGCTGACAGCTCAGAGCCTGGATCCTGCTTTGGATTTTGTGTCTCCCTCTTTCTTTGCCCCTTCCCCACTCGTACTCGAACTCTCTCTCTCTCTAAGATAAGTAAACATTAAAAAATTAAAGGAAAAGAAAAGAAAAGAGACTGAGGAAGGAAGGGAGGAAGGATGGAAGGAATGAAGAAAGGAAGGAAGAAAGAAATTTAAAATAAAAAGATAAGACCCAGTCAAAGTTAAAGACCACAAAGTCAAACTTCATTGAATCCAAAGAAAGAAAGAAAGAAAGAAAGAAAGAAAGAAAAGAAAGAAAGAAAGAAAGAAAGAAAGAAAGAAAGAAAGAAAGAAGGAAATTTAAAATAAAAAGATAAGACCCAGTCAAAGACCATAAAGTCAAACTTCACTGAATCAAATGCTGGTGAGTAGTCCAGAACTGAGCCTAAACATAAACTTCAGGAGAGAAAGATGTCCAAGTCTCATGTTGGCTATTTTGCCAAGTGAGCATGACTATAAATGTAAAGGATTTTAGAACAAAAACAAATTAACAATCAAAACAGATGACCCTGAAGGTGAGGTTGAATATAAGGTTAAATAGATGCTGCTAGACTGAAAAAAGGGGTCAAAGCCCCTTAAAGTCACAAGGTAATGAGAACTGGAAAGAAATGAACAGTGGGTATAATGAGTGGTATAAGAAAGAGTATAAGAACTTAAAAGCTGATGTGAAGCACTGGCCATGAAGAAGTCCAGGTCCCATGAGGTCAGGCTAATTAATCAACAAGGGGGGAAATAAGTGGGAGAAAGGGGCTAAAGTCATTAAGAAAGGTAGGCGAATCCTTGAAAAGACTGGCTGATAATTGACCAGAAAGTAACACAGAAGACATTTTATGATCTGTAAGAAAATCACTTTTATTAGTTATACTTCAATTCTAACTTAAAAAAAAAGAACAACCCCACTTTGAATAATCAACCTGCTTTATATCAAAACAATTTTTGACTATTAAAAAAAAATCCATCCAAAGGGATACCCCTATTAATGAGATAAAAATGAAAGCAATGTGAGCTGTGAAAGCTTTCTCTCTTAGAGTAAATATTAGGCACTCAAGAGCCTAAGTTGAATGAATTAATAAAAAGGAATTCCAACAGTGGCCTCATGACTGGAACAGTCTCTCATTCCACTGAATGAATGAATAAGGTAGATGGTTTGATGTACAGATGAACAGACAAAACAATGGATTACAGAGAAAGAGAGAGAGAGAAATAGACTCAATAAAGCTCCTAAATATAACTAAAAATCCTGGAGTCTCTCAAACTGATTCCTTTAAAAGAATAATATTCACGAGAGTACATGTATTTGTTTAATAAATACATTTAAAACATTTGACCTTTTATATTTGAAAATGACCATTTTTTAAAATTCTATAGGAAAAACCAAATACCCATAGAGAAAATATTTCCCTAACAAACCTATCCTTATTTCATTAGTCTAACTGTTCATACAATTTTAGTTCCAGTAATTTTGAGTTACTATACTGGGAAAATAGTATACGAGGCATTATCCTAAAAGTTCCCTAATGCTAGACGTTTAGTCCTTGAAGAGAAAAATTGGCTTCTGAAAGAATAACTGCTTTAAAATGAACTTGCTGACTGTAATTTTAATTGGTAATTACAGATGTTTAACTCATCTTACCTCATCATATGATTTACATAGGCTTTGCTACAGCTAGTGTTGTATCTGCAAAAACTACAATGGACATACGTAGGAAAGTGGTTTGCAAAATCTTTTATTTCGGAACAACACTCAATGCACTTGTGAACTCCCCGACGATACCTTATGGAGATATAAAGAAAATGATATATATTTTAAAATAAAGATAATAAGGGAGGGCCTTTTTAATATTCTCTTATAGAGGCCAATGTGTTTAAATTAACGTGTAAATAGAGAGTTGTAATTTGAAAAAATCTGTTATGGAACAACAGCTAGAATAAGTGTAAACAATCTAACATAAATCAATGTTTTTCACTGGCGTAAGAGGGATTAAATTAAGCAATACAAACATCCCAAGATATAAGCACAACATATAATAACAGTATAGTAAGTGAATATTATAAAAACAATAGTAATTCAGGTACTGTTCAATAGTTGTAAAAAAATACCTTTTTATTATTTTCTTTGCCTTTATGTTATTGTGATAGCATATTAATGTACAAGAGATATGTGTAATAAGGTAAATTTATATTAAAGCCTTTATACATAAGATTAAAGTAGAATTATATATGAGGAATAAAAGATTACCTTAAGTTCCTCAATGCTGTATTGACTTTACTTTTTTTATTGTTACTAGCCAATGTGCTTTGTTTCTTTTGCATATTAGAGATTTTTGATTTATATTTAGGTTTACTTCCATTAGGCTTACTTGCATTAGGTTTACTTGTATTGGGTTTAGTTGCATTAGGTTTGCTTGTGTTAGATTTTGTGGGTTGTTTAGCAGTTATAGTTTTAGTCCTTGGAGGTGAGAGCTGAAGGGTAGAAGTGCTTGCACTAATGGAAGGTGTAGTTGAAGATCCTGACTGAAGAGGTCCAACTGAAGCTCGAATAGTAACCTACAAAAATGAAGATAATATTTGCTTTAGAAAATTAATCATGGTATTATTATTAAAATATCACTGTATAATAAAAAGTTAAACATCAAGTATTTGGAAAGGGCAAGTATAAACTATATTTAGATTAAGTCTTCCATTTATTCTAGATTTTCATCCCAATTAAATTAAACTTGATATTTATTCACTTGTAGTATTACTTTTTTTGTATTGATTATCAGTTAAGTTATTAGGAGTTAATGCAAATTGTAAGACTATTAAAAAAGAGCACATTCCATAGCTATTTTTATGCTCTGCTACAACTAAGATAATTCACAAACACAGACATCAAAATTTAAATCTCAAAATCTGAAAAGCAATTCTAGAAAAGCCTGTATTACACCTTAACAACTATACAACAAATAGATCTACAGTGAACACTACCTCCTCTTTCCAGGGGCTCATTAGGCTGGATTTATGTATACAAAGGTTATGGGAGATGTTACATCAATTCATTATACTATATGGAAAGTTTAATTATATTTAGAATTTCCTTAAAGGGAACTAATATAAAGCTTATCATTTAGTATCCAGAAATTATATTTGTTGGCTGACAATGAAAAACAATTGCCTACCAACATTCCTGTTAATCATTTGATTATACTTCTCCCATGTATTGGAGAAACAGACTATGAGGAAGTCCTATGAAATGCATGTATTTTGGTATCACACAAAAGCACTGGACTAGGAATCAAAAGACCTGAGGTTAAATTTCAGATCATGTCTTCCTAGCCATGTGACCTTAAATAAGTAACTCAGCCTCTTCTTTATCTAAAATATGGGGCAATAACTACTTTGTCTTCTCACTGGACTGCTGTATGGATTAAATAACAGGATGTATGAAAAAGCATATTGAAAGCCTAATTCTAAGGTGGTATAAAAACATTTAGTATCATGATTAATATTATTACTATTATTATTAATAAGGGAAAATATGAGAGAGGACTGCACTGCTTACATTAGTGTTCTGCAAGTCTAGTCCCAGCATGGAATGAATGGATTGCAGGGATGCTGGATAGCTTCTCTTGCTCTAGGTCTTCAGAGCATGGCTTTATATTGTTTTAGTTAATTCAAATAACAGACATACCCACATTCAAAGGTAAGTACCCAAAGCCAAATATAAATGTTTTGGGGATTATTTCACTTTGGATTATCCATGCCTCTGTTTCCCTCCACTGGAGCAAATATTCAAGAGCTGACTGTGTATAAAGAAGTCAGAGAAAACAGAGGTATATAAGGCAAAAAGGGAAAAGTAAATTACAATCATCAGTATGCAGTCAGACATGTTGTTTGCTCATTTAAAATATAATGCTATCCAGCAGCAGAACTTGCTTCTCTGAGAGGAGACTCAGTAATAACAACTTCAATAAACATCTGAGAACCTATGGCATTCGCAGCACTATGTGAAATGCTAAGGACACAAAGATAAAACATGAGTCCTGATCTCAAGCATCTTACAGTTTAGCAGATAATACTAACTTATATACTGCCAACTGGAATAACTCAAATAGCCTATATGATATTGACACAACCCACTGTCCCAGAGAACAGTTAATTTAGTGGCACTTTTTACAAAGGAATATCACTCTAGCACAGCACATACTACCGACCATAAAACAATGGTCAGAAGACTTCTTTTCTAGACAGAAGAATGATAAAACCTAAAGTTAAAGTCTTAATAAAAATCAGAAATCATTTTTAAGCATTATATTCAATATATAAAAGGAGGCAGAAATTAATTTCTATTATCATACAAAATGCTAAAAATACAACACATCTAAACTCACTTTTGTTCCAGGAGGCAATCCTTCTAGTTGTTTAGGTTTTATAAATGTTCTATGATGCTGAGTCTTATGATCCATTTTCTCTTTGCATGTCAAAAATTGCAGTCTGCATTTTGTACAACGATGTATTCCTTTTTTCTGTTTAAAAAAAAAAAACAGAAAAAGGGAGGAAAAGTAATTTCTACAACCACAAGTGCTGTGTCCTGACTGCTCTGATTCAATTTTAATGATACCTAAATAATTTTATATTCCCCATATAAACAGCAATATTTTATTTCATTTTTAAAAGTGCTCTTTGTAGTAGTACTTGGGTTTCAAAAATGTCTGTTACTATATAGAAATTGAACATAAAATGTCTATCAGTAGGTTCTAATGAAAGTTCTCTCAACAGTGGTGTGAAAGGTCTTCTAATTACAATTTTAAAGTATTTAGACACATGATATGGTTAAAATGAGCTATACCTTAATTTTATCCTAGAAGAAAATAAATTCTTTTTAATTTTGCCATTTCCAGTTGGCTGACAAGTTGGTAAAATAAAGTCAAATATTTAACCAGATAGTTCAAAGACAGTCACTATAGAAATGGTTGTATAACGTTTAATAGATTTTTCTGCAATGATGAGATATTGTATAGCTACACTGACCAGGATGGTAGCCACTATGCATACTGAGCACTTGAAATATGCCAAGTGCAAATAAACTTTTATCTAATTAAGTTTAACTTGAGTAGTCACATCGACATTGCACAGTATTGATGTAGAGACATAAATCACAACTACTACTCCCCATCTACTTACTGACTGAGATCTCTTGAGTGATTCCTCTTAAAACCCAATCCTGTTAATACTCTACGGCTGGGAAACAGGACCCAAAATATCTAAATCACTCTCCCATAACTAGTTACTCATGGTGCCAGACTGCTGATACAGTGTTCTTTCGACTGTATATCAAATACAATCTTACCTATATGCTCTCATTAATTTAGAAATGATACAGATGTACATATATACACAAACTGAAACAAAAAATAAATACAAAAGAATGTTTTCTCAGAAGCTGCAATCTGCCAGATATATAACTATTTCCATTTAAATACACTCCCTCATTTATAAAATTCAAACAAGGTAATATACTAAGAAGTACCTGGCACAATTACTAGCACACCGCAGGCATTTCATAAATTAAAGCTCTTTACAAAATTCAAAGTAATATATAAATATAATGTTTTTATTACTATTCTAGCTGCATGTTAAGACTATTTTAGAAGTGTAGTGAATTGGATTATATCATAGATAACAAGCAATTTTTAAATAGTCATTTATATGTGCTGAAGGAAGAGGAGGAAAGAAAGAAAACTTGGTCAAGAATCAGATACCAAGACAAAAGGACAGAAAGTTAGTTCTCCGAATCCAATTCCCAGAAATCTTTTCTCTATGTATAATCACTCCCCAGATTACCTCATCCTTTTTCAAGGCTTTAAATGATATCTATCCAACTGTCTACTAGACACTACTACCTGATAGCTAATATGCATCTAAAATCAACATGTACAAAATTAAATTCTGGATTTTTCTCCCTACCACCTTGCCACCCCCCCACCCATCCCCATCTGCTCTTTTCTTAGTCTTCCCCCGAGGACAATGTATGAAAATTCTCCTCTTACAGCTGGTTAGGACAAAAAATTAGTAACTCACTCACACATCCTATAACCAACACACTAATAAAACCTACCAGCTCGACCTTCAAAAACTTTCATAATCTTTCCACTCATCATTACCTCTAACCATTGCTACCAAACTGCTTACTTGGACTAGTATAATTATCTCCTATACTCCTGTCATGTTCTTTCCTCCCTATGGTCTATTCTCCCCACAGGTCTTAAAACATGGTAAATCTCTGACATGCTAAAATGCTCCTATGGCTTTCCAAAGTCCTGTTTCTGGTTTACAAGGCTCTACGTAAACTTGCCTGCATTCTATTGCTACACCCTTATCTCCTACTTCTCTTCCTCTTTTCAGTTTACTCTGCTCTAGCCACAACTGTCCGCTGCCATTTTTTGAGTGTTCCATGTATATATTCACTTCACTGTCTGTATAATGTTTCCTCTCACAGACTTCCACATGGCTTATTCTTTTATTTTCTTCAGAGAGACTTGTGTTTTACCACAATATATACATAACAGCAACCATTCCTCCACTCCCAACACCTTTCTGGCACTCTCCATCTTCTACATTTTCTTTCCACAGTACTACCACCAGCTACCATGTATATATATTCAAACATAAACACACATATATTTTATCTTGCTCCTCTATAATTCAAATTTCAGAGGGTACAAACTTTGTTCACTACTATATAATAACCAAAACAGCTCCTGGCACACATTAAAACATTTAATAAATGGACTATTAAATAAATGGATAGTGAGGTAGAAAGCAAGAGACTGACAGAGAAAGTGAGTGTAAGAAGCAGGTACAATTTAACTAGTTCGAAACATCTGCCATTCCATTCAATGAAATTTTGTCCAGAATCATGAGATAGAATACATTAATCTACTATTCCCTTAGTTGGACACAAGTCTTCCATGTGTATCTTGTGTATATATGCATTTCAATGTGATAAGAGTATTTTTAGTAACATCATGTTCAGTCAAAGAAATAGTGATCTATTCTATGGATAGAGAAATAATTATCAGTGTTGAACTTTTTGATACACATACCACATTGTTTGGGAAATTTGAAGGATTTAAGGGTTATTCTGACTATATGTTATTTCTGTCCTCAATGCCAATGTGAAATCTGACTCTGTGATAAAGCAGTAAAAGCCTGGGCTCTGAAGTCAAATTTTAATTCTGCTTTCTATTAGGTAATAAGGCACTGAGCAGGTTACTTTCTCTAAAACTTTGTTTCCTCATCCATAAATTATAAGTAATAAAATACATATGTGATTGTGAGGATTAAATGTGACCATGCTTGTAAAGCACCTGCTGCTGCCATAAGGTAACTGATGACATATGTTAACTGCTTAACATTTTTATTAAAGATCTAATGAGCATATTTAACACATCCAAAATCACTTTTATTATTTCTTAAAAGTCACACAAACCGGATTTTTAGCTCTAAAATCCTGAGACTGCATAATACAACTCCTTAAAAAAAAGTTACACCAAACTCTTCGAAGACAATAAAATGACCCAAAGAGTCAACAATTCTTATTGCCTAGTATCACACTAATAATGTCACCTCAATTACAAGTTTATAATCCTACTCAACTATGGTGTCCTAGTCTTTGTAAATAATCATGCAAACTATAAATACATTCAAGGATGTTGATGACCCTTATTAACAGATTTCTCCCCTCTTTACTGAAGCCTGCCTGCCTCCGGAGTATTCCATAAAAACCAAAGAAAATTAAGCACCAATGGCAAGGTAAGGCATAAAACTCAGCATACAAAAACCTTATGAATCACAAAGCCCACAGAGTGGGCTCACACATCTCTCTCATAATTACCATTCTTCCCACATCTACATCTCACTCTGGAGCTTAGGAAAGCATGTGGAGAAAATTATAAGTCCCATAATGAAATAGCACTACTATTAATATCTCATTCTCCCTTTCAAAATTAAAGGCCAAAGGTGAAATAAAGAGTACCAAAAATAGTGTTCCAAAATTCTATTCCTCAAAAAGTGTTAATAGGTATTGTGCAAATAAGTGGTCAATGGCCAAAAACGTTCGGGGACTAATGCATACTATATACCCCTTGCTTGGAGATTCATGAAGTTCATTAGCATGTTAAAAGTTCTGAGAAGTCCTATTTTAAAAAATAGACGACCTGTTTAATATTGTAAATTTAGGCATTTACCAAATTTATTTAAACCAGTAACAATTCTGGGGGAAACAACTGATGGAACACTGTTGAGGAAACCTAAAATAGAAAGATCTTGCCAGAAATTCTCAAAGATGATTATCATCCCAGTCACAACACAGGTGATACTAAATTCACTTGGAAAAAGAAGATGTGGTATACACACACACACACACACACACACACACACACACACACAATGGAATGTTACTCAGCCATAAAAAAAGAATGAAATCTTGCCATTTGCAATGACATGGATGAAGCTAGAGAGTATTAAGCTAAGTGAAATAACATAGAGAAAGACAAATATTATTTCACTCAGATGTGGAATCTAAGAAACAAAACATCGAACATGAGGGGGGGAGTAAAGAAGGGGCAAAGTAAGAAACAGACTCCTAACTATAGAGAAGAAACTGATGGTTATCAGAGGTAACCAGTGTTCTAAGAAGTGAGGTGTGGATGGGGGGTATGGGTTAGACAGGTGATGAGGATTAAGGAGGGCACTTGTGATGGGCACCAGGTGTTGTATTTAAGTGTTGAATCACTAAATTCTAAATCTGATACTAACATTAAACTGTATGTTAACTAACTGGAATTTAAATAAAAATGTAAAATAAAATTCACTTGGAAATTCTACTTTTATGATTTTTCCCATTTAAAAACCACAAGGTGATTACCTCATGACTAGAAATGAAAGCAAAGTGAGCACCAATCAGCAAGCCTGCTTCATCAATAGTAAGAAAATGTAATGAGCTAATTAGGGAGGCGGCAGCGGCAAAACTTGATTACATGATCAGATTCTGTAAACCCAGTGACTTCTGATTTTGGCAAAGACACTGTTGTTGCTCTTTCAAGCACTTAAGAACAGGATCAGTGTTACATAAAAGTTTTCAGCCCAAACAAAGGGTGGTTTAATTGCTTCAGGAAAAGAACCAGTAAGCATTAACAACAGAATTTAAGAGAAGGATATAAGTGCTAATATTGGGTCCCAAAAATTACATAGCAGAACTAACATAAGTCATCCACAAAACAAGTGATGGCCTAAATACAGTTCTTTGGCAGAGTTCAAGTACCAAGCAGTGTCATTACTGTTTCCTTTATCACTGGCAACTATAAAAGACCACTTCTGGTCAATGATAACAACATGTATTCTCATAATTAAGGGGCTTAAAAGTGGAAATAAGGTTGGAAGAGGAAAAAGGAAAACAAGATTGAGTCCTCAATCTTTTCTAAGTGCAAAGAAACCACCTTCAAAATCATTCCCACTCCTGATAACTACCTTCAAAATCATCCCTGAATCCACCCTTGGACTCTGAAATATCCAATTGTTTGAATATTCCACTCATCTTCCCTTTTTTCCTTCAATCCTAGGTTTCTGATTTCCAGCTATCTTTCAGAACTTTCACTCATGAGCTACAACATCACCAGAAAGGAGCACGAAAAAGAGGTGAAAGTTTCACAAGTAACTCAGCATAAATTGAAAATTTATCAGGTCACTTGAAATACCCTTGCTTCCCTATAAAATAAATCTAAACCATGTTCTCAGTAATAATCTATCCTTTAACTAAAATAACATGAACAAATAAAAACTGGTAAATCTCACCTGATGCTTCATATAATGATGCATGTAGGGTGTTGCAATTTTAATAACTTTGAGGCAAAATGGACATAGCAAGTTCTTAGTGTTTTCATGGGATGTTCTAAAATGAGTTTCTACATCAGAAAATGATGATGACCTATAATTGCAAACCTAAAAATAAAGAAGGTTTAGTTTAACTTGAAAATGTATAATGATATGCAATTACAAAGTAACAAGGATAGGTCATTTGTTTAGAAGAACATAAGGTGTTACTCATTCAGCTTTGATAACTACACAATCAAGAATGCCATTAATGCAAGCACTGAAAGATAATCTTTGAGAGATAAAAGTTATCTTTCAAAGTTTAGGGATAGCTCCCAAAACATAACTAGATTCCCTTCTTTTTAACAGCTCTTTTTATTTATCATCCCCATCTTGACTTGAATTTTCAAGCTTTAACACCTCTTGTCCTATAAAGTTTTCTTCTGCTGCATAAAACAGCACTTTCCTTTAGATTATAAACGGCTTCCAGGCTATGGCATTGGCAATCTATTTTTATCTTCTTCTTCTATTTTTTGAAATTCTGAAAATATATTAATCTCAAAGCATCTGGTAGAGTTCTCTGTAAGTAAAAGCATTTCATATATCCCTTGTATAGCTACATTTCCCCCTGTATAGTAAGATAAGTCTCTATATTTGTCTGTTAGCCACAGGACTCTTTGCCCAATAAGGAGTGGGTAAAAATGGCCTCTGGGCCAATTTCAACTCTCTGCTGAACCCCACATACAATGCATAAGTTACACCAAAGGTTTTTAAATTAATAGTTTACAGGAGGAATTTTAATTTTTAACCAAATTTATCTTTAGATAGGAAAAAATATATTTCATGACCCATAAAAACTATATGAAATTCAGATTCCAGTGTCCATAGATAAAGTTTAAATAAACACAGAGAGATCACATTCATTTACTTGTTGTCTCTGACTGCCTCTGTGCTATAATGGCAGTGTTGATTAGTTGCATCAGAGATTGTATGACCCTGAAAGCCTTAATATTTTTCACCTGGAGCTTTCTAAAAAAATTTTTTGCAGACCCCTGGCCCAACAGGTTTAAATCTTATAATCAAAACAACAGAAAACAAACAAACCAAACAAACACTAAGTACATAATAAAATATATGTATACCTGGCAAATATATGGCATTTCACCGGGCTTATGATTGTCCTTCATATGTTGTAAAAGAATATGCTCTGTTTCAAATGATAATTCACAAATTTTGCAAATGGCTAAAAGTGGGGGGGAGACATTACACCATTTTAAGATACACACACACACAGCAAATCATTATGTTGTATAACTGAAGCTATATGTCAATTATACTGCAAAAATAAAGTATCCTTATCAGGTAAACACAAATATATATGAATAAGATTCGTTTTATATATCTATATCAATAGTAATAAAAACAGTATTGGTGGTAGTGATAGATAACTATCGTTTTTAAACTGTGTGACAAACAGTTCTAAGTAGTTTACTTATATTAGCTCATTTAATTCTCATAACAGCATTATGAAACAGCTATTTCTATTACTCTCATTACTCAAATATTAAGTAAGTTGTCTGTGTTCACATAGTTGTATTAAAAGGAAGACCTGAGATTTGAAATCATCTAGCTCCAAAATCTATGACTTTAACTATGAGTAGTTGCTTTTTTTAAATTTCATCTTTGAAAACTATGATCTGAGGTTTTTAATTTAGACCCCCATATATAACACACAGGTTATTTACCATAATGAATTATTTACAAGAGGAATTTTAATTTTAGTAACGAGTTTCAACAGTTAAAACTTTTTCATTTTTGCCCCCAAATTCCAAAGTCAAATTTTTCTTAGTCTTATTTTTCTAACAACCTTAAGGTTTTCTCAGAGTTACATTGTCAAATTTGATAATATCCAATACTGAAACTTACTAGAAAATTCATGGGGTGTATGTGTGCTTTCAATGTGACACTGCAGTTGAAACGGTGTGGGAAACTGACGGTAGCAATGCTGGCAGGTGGTGTGGTTTTCCCAGCTCTCACTGCTCTGCTTCTCGAGCTCCAAGTGGTGTTTCATGTGGTTCATAAACCTATAAATGATTGTCAACAGGTGCAAAAATTCAGATTTAAAAACAAAAATCTAAAAACTAAGTATCTGAATCTAAATCTTAAAAATATAGATACATTACTCAAAATAAAATCTCAAAAGCCTTAAGTCCTCTAGAAAACTGTGTCTTTTAAATAATCACTTTCATTAAGTGGCTAAATATCTTTTCATCTTTGTTTTAAAAGAATTCATCAATGTAATTAATCTGAAATTTCAATAATTTACTCTAATTCTTAATTATTTCAGATTAAAATGTTTTTTAAAATAAAGCAGTCTTTTTTCCCCATACATGAATACTATTTACGCTTTTAAATTTATTTACTTGAAAGGAAGGAAATAAAATACTTGAAAGGACGGAAACCCCACCACCAAAAGCAGCTATTGTCATGAGAGAAATCTTTAAAGGTTATGAAGATATACAATATATTCCAGCTGTTTAAAAGACAAATTACTGGTATTTTTACTTGTGTCTTGGTTTCTAAATGCATGTAATAGCAATTTTAATGCCTACAATTACAAGAACCTTTTGTTTTATTTAATGATACTGGTTTACTGTTAGCACAGACTGTACATTTTAACTTGCAGACTGTGCCCTTTGTAGGCAACGTCCATTTTTCAGTTTTACATTCTGCTATTTCAGCTTCCCTAAAAGGCTTCTTATGAGCAGGAACTATGACCTTCAACAGCAAAGAGTGCAATATAAATGGGAACACCTATTTAAAAAAGCTTACTGAAGCTTTCTGCTGAATCTGAAAGTAAAGTTATAACAATTTTTAGTCTGGGTCAACTATTAACAATTACTCACTTTGAGGGTGTAAAGGAAAGAATCTAGAAAGTAAGTGATAATGTTATTAATCTGGAGAGCAGTCACCATGAAGGATATAACATTTATCTCTTTTTCACAACTCCACAATACTACTTCTCTTGAACCAGTTACAGCACACTTTGAAGTCCTCCTCTGGTTTTAACAGCAGCTCTACAAACACCTATAGAAAATCCTAGCCTTGGAATACTTATCTAAAGAGAAAAGGTCATGAGCCATTAAATTTTCAGCTCACAACTTTAAGCAATTAAAGCGTATCCATACAAATAATCTCTTAACCAGCAAGCTTTCTCTCGATTGTTATATGACCCTCCAACAGGACCTCATGCCCTTAAACCAAAAGATGGAAATGAGGAAAACAAAAAACGAAACTTCTTGCAAGGATGTTCACAGAATAAAATAAACCTGTTTTTATTGACACTCAATGTAGGAGGAAAAAAAAATTACCACACCACAGTATGTTGATAAGGCAGAGAATAAAAATCTATAGCTATTAACTTCTTATCATTCTTCACATACATCAATTTGCCTTCCCAATTTTTACTGTTAAAATATTTTTTAACATATATAACTTCTTTGGTTATGAAGTATTTACCATTAAGGTTACATTACTAAACAATCAGTATTTTTAAAAATGCTCAATTCCTGGATGTTACAAGTGCTGTTTGCTTAAAATTTCTAAATAATCAGGTACTCTAAAATATGTAACTAGTCTTCTGAAATAATAACAAAGGAATTATTAATTTTCATATGTTTAACATCAAGCGGGCTAATCTCAAAGGAAAAGCCAAAAGCTACTGCTGAAATAACTACATATCATATATGTAATATTTAAATATAACAAGGAACTAAGTCAGCGAAACATATTTCTATGCATTCAGCATAGTAACAGGATTTTTCTGATGTATTTTACTATTAAAGGTGTAAGAATATGGAAATAGGTGACAGCATTATACTGTAATCTTGTTTCAGTGTTGTATCAAAAACCACAATATCTCTTCTATTAAACTACTAAGACCATTAACTACTGATGGCTGTTAAGGTTTAATAAAAGGAGATAAAGAAAGGTGAAGACTCATATGAAATACCGTAAGTGAAATAATTTGGAAACTATAAAGTACCACCATAAACAAAGCTTTAATAGTTGTTATAGGAGTATATCACAATGTACTTAAGGGTTTTTCTATATCCTTCTTTTTTGACCTAAGAACTCACAGGAAAATAAAATAAATACTAGGCCCAGAAGTAACCTAAGAATGCTACTTATAAATAATAGTTGTCAAACGTAAACATAAAATGGCATACATATGTATGTTTGTATAAACACAGACACACATGTGATGTCTGCAACTTACTAGGAAATGTGTGAGAAAAAATAATAGTTTATATATGATATCAAATAGATGTTGATAAGGCAAGGACAGTAAAATGTTAATGGCAGAATCAATGTGGTAAGTATACAAATATATAAGGTAACAATTTTTAAACTCTGTTGAATGTCTGAAAATTTTTGTAATAAAATGGTGGAAAAACAACCTTACCTAATAAATGTCAAAGCTCTATAACCAATGAAAAATATCAATCAATATATCTTGTTACTTTGTTCTTGTTATGTACTCATTAATAGACGACAACTACTAATATGCCATATAACACAAAGATTGCAAAGTAAAGGTCATAAAATTTAAAATATACATGTATAAATCTTCAAAATTACACTGGAAATTAAATTTCTAAGTTTTGAAGGGGTTAAATTTGGAAATCAAAGCCACATGTTTCCGAGAACCGGTATTTCTCTAAAGATCACATTTCCTGCAAGGTAAATGTTTCAAAAATTACAAATAAGAATTTAAAGATCTAACCATTAAATAAGATTGATATGGAAGAGGTCAAACTGGACAAAACATATTGAAGTGGTACTTCTTGTGAAGTGAAGAAAAATAATATTCAAACGCAGTAAAAACGAAAATGATCTCATGAAAATTCCTAAAACACTGATAATTTAGGGAAAAAGTTAATTTTCCCTTATTTGAAACAAAGTTTGTCCTTTCTTAAGTTATCTTAAAGAGATACAACTAAGTGGATCCAGGAGTCAACTCTGAATTACAAGATAAAAAAAAGGCTTTTCAACAGGACAATCTGTCTTTGTTCTTAGTACAAAGTATTAAAATTGCTTATCTAGTATGGCACAGAGAAATACAAGATAAAGATAGAACAGTTGTATCTTTAGTATTCCAATTTTCAAAGAGAAATAAAAATAAGGATTTACATACCTAATATTATTTTTAAGAATTTTCAAGCAACTGAAGCATTTAAAGGTTGTGTGAGTCTTCTGTTCTTCTTGACCATCTCCTTCATGCTTCCCATAATAAAAGTCATTAACTAACATGATCAGTTTTCCTTTCTCTGAATCAACAGTCTTATTTTTATTTGCTGTACTTGAAAATTCTGTTTTAGCCAATCCTAAAAAGTTATTTATCATGTCTGGACAACAGTACTGAAAGAGAGAAAACAAAAGTCTTATTTATCCCTTAAAAAATTAGACATCAAAAAACAATTGTATGTTTACAACTAAAGCCAGACCATGTAAAACCATGCTTGGTAAATACGTGGGAAAATATTCATCAAGAGTTTGTGGTACATACACTCCAAAGAACAATAAACACCTATATCTTAATAAACAACAACAAAAATTCATTAAAAAAAATAAAACCAGAACTTGGCTACTGACCTAACAATGTTTTTCCTGGCAATTCATCTTTTTGGATATAAATAATGAATGATAACTTAAATGCTTAACTAAACTAAAACTCATTCAGGGTGCCTGGGTGTCTTGGTTGGTTGAGGGCCCGACTTTTGATTTCAGTTCAGGTCATGATCTCAGGGTTGTGGGATTGAGCCCCGCTTCAGGCTCCATGCTGGATGTGGAGTATGCTTAAGATTCAATTTCTCTCTTTCTCTTTCTCTCTCTCTCTGTCTCCCCACTCTTTCTCCCCTAACCAGTGCCCACTCACTCTCTCTCTAAATAAATAAAATAAATAATAAACCTTATTCATTTCATATTCATGTCAAGATAGAACATAGAGAAAAAATGCATATTACATGCCATAATGTAGATGTTTAATTTTCAAGTGATATATGAAATTTCGTAATAATCTAGTTAGAACTAAAAATTGAGTACAATTAATTTGCCATTGCCCAGACTCAAGGTGCTAGAAAACGTATGGAGGAAAAAAAAAAAAACAAACCAGTAACCCTGAAATCTAAAATGCTTAAATTTTTGAAGGGGAAATGTAGTTTCTCAAGAGATGAGTAAACTCAAGATGTCACATAAACTGGTTCTAAAGTGGAATACTTTCATACATAAGCTTTTTTTTGCCCCAACAATATTTAACTAATTCATTTATCATACATCATTTTCAGTTGCAGAACTTCTCTAGGGCAGTTTTTCTCAAAGGTCAGTCCAAAGAAGACCTACATTAGAAAAACAAGAAGTAGTTGTCAAAATGCTAATTCCTGGGCCCACTTGAGACCCAGAAATCACAGTGTCTAGAGACAGGGCCCAGAAATTTGTATTTCTCAACAAGCCACCCAGGTAATTATTTTATAATATAAAACAGCTGACTTAAACTCTTCCTAAATGTGTTACTCAGTAGTTAATAACAACATTAAAAAGTCTGAAACTAAACACAACTCTATTCCATTTCTAAGATAACATCCATTTCTTCTTCAGCCACACTGAAATGTTAAATCATCAGTAAAATGTTCTGTATCACATGGGAAGCTGATCCAAGACAGGCCTATAACATTTCCTTCAATTGCATTTATGTTTTTCATCTGTCAATTCTGAAACCTTTAAGAAAAAACACCAAGAAAAGTATCTAAAATAGATCTATTTTAGATCTAAAACAAAGGGGAAAATACTGAATAAAATGGGCCCACAAATAGTGACATAACTTGTGGTTCAGTAGTTAAAGTTGCATCCATAAGTGAAATTAGGACAAATACATTAGGTCCTTAGTACTACATGATCCTCTGTAGTCAACCACTCAGAATAAATAAAGTTGAAATGAAATGAAACCACAATTAGAAGAGAGAAATGAGAAAGGTTTTGCACTGTTCAAGAAGACCAGAAGACTCACACAACCTTTAAATGCTTCCTTCTAAAACATACTGGGTTTGAATCTAAGGATAAATGAAGAAAAGGATAGTTGAGAGTAAATCCATCAGTACTATCAGAAAAAAACTCCAAATATATATCTTACCACAAATGATGTGTACCGTAGTATCACTGTGATACACTAAACCCCTGACTTTATCTGCAATTTAACCATAGGAGTGACCTCAATGGGAAAAATTATAATGCACAAAAATGATATACAGAATAGTGTCTCTAATTGGAAATGTGGACAATCATATATATTCAAACATTAAATCTGGTTTTCAGACTGTAGAAGCTATTGAGTCATATTGGAGATTCAATACTTTCCTGAAATCTACAAAATAAGTAGAATATAGTAGAGTGTGCTACAAGGTTATATTTTTCAGAAACATCTAATTTGGTACATCTATAAAAGCTAAAGTTACCTTAATTACTCATAAATTATAATATACATAATAGATGATCAACTGCTTGCTCTGCTTCCATTTTCTTTTAAATAAAAAAAGAATCAGATTTTAAAAACAAGTTATGTCTTTTTTTTAGTCAAATGTCAAAATGTCTTTTTTTTAGTATAGTTGTCACAGGATGCTACATTAGTTTCATTCACAGTATCTTTTTTTTTCATCCATAATATCTTTTAAGCAACGTTTCAGATCCCTTTATAAGACAGATGAATGATAAAACACTGAAAACCAAGAATGGATAACCTAGATCAAAAAATTTAGTAATTTAAAGAAAAACTAAGAATTCCACAAAAAATATTCAGAAGTCTTAAAAGGCAAGAAAGCAACTTAAGAAATGAGACTTAGGCTTAGATGGAAAGTTTTATAGGAAGATAGAAAATGCTATGGATGGCATGACTGAGCTATGGTATAATATCACCCGGTCATCTTTTATTCAGTCCTAAAACCCTTTCTTTTCTAGCCCTTCACTGCAGGCCTGGGTTATTCCTTATTTTCCTGGGTTAGCCATTCTGCAAATTTTAAACTTTAATGCCATACACTGTAATTTTAAATAGTAGATACCACTTAAACATCATTCTCATCTTCACTCCTCCCAGTAGCCGGCTATGTTCTATTGCTTTGTTATTACCTAAAAATTTACGTAAGATTTTTAGAACAAAGAAGGTGGGAGGCTATTTTTTTTTTTATGTATAGTTTTTGTCAAGTTGGTTTCCTTTTTTTTTTCTTTTATTTATAGTTAGGGATGCTATTTTTAAATAGCAAAATAGAGAAGTGCCTGAGTGACTCAGTCAGTTGAACATCTGAGGATCTCACAGTTCTTAAGTTTGAGCCCCAGGTCAGATTCTGTGCTAAAAGCTCAGAGCCTGGGGCCTGCTTCAGATTCTGTGTCTCTCTCTCTCTCTCTATGACACTCCCCTGCTCTCACTTTCTCTCTCTCTCACTCTCTCTCAAAATAAATAAAAAAATAAATAAAAATTTAAAAAATTTAAAAATTTTTTAAATAAAAAAATAATTAGTAAATTAGAAATTCCCATATGATCATCCTTTATAAGTCAACATTTTCCCCCTCTCCTAGGACTCATTCAAAGCTACAACAACCAAATTCTAAAAATTTTACTTTCATTGAAACTAAGAACCATATAAAATCCACAGACTCTATAACATATGACAGCACTACCCAAAGCAGCCAAGATCAGACAGAATACATGCAGCTGGAAGTAGATCAGAGAAGTCAAAAGGACCCAAGAATGACAGATCTTAGAAAGCGTCAGCAAAAATTTACATTCTAAAAGTGAAAAACATGTCCTGAATTGCAAAGCTATATCCTTTCTTTGCAAAAACAGGTGCAGAAGCTGGGGTAAGTTGGATAACAGAAGTCCCTCAGACTTCATTTGGTATAGAGAAGCAGAGAAGGCAATGCTACAAAATCAGACACACAAGTCACATTTGCAGGAAATATTCTGCCCAACAAAGAGTTATGTAAACCAGCTAATAGGATGTGATATTATCATGGCAACCTGGGATTCCCTAAAGGACCTTGTACAAAGAGCTAGCCCATGAGAATCCAACTTGTTCTTCACTACGACAGAAACTTACATCTGAACAAAACTACTTTAAGATAAGAGGAGAAAAATGTACAATTCAAACAAAAATGCCATGGAGCAGATGCTGATGAAAATAGTGGCCAAAATTTTTCTTGCAAATGTTACAACCTCAATGACACAACTATGTCTATTTGGAAGACCAGGAAGCAAGAAGAGATGGCAAGGCCAAAAAGACATTAAAAAGAATGGCAAAACTGAAGGAAAAGTAGAGAAATAAAATCAGAGAGATGAAGACAATTTAAAAAAGAGAACATTAGCCAAGTTGGTGGGCCATCTAGCAGCCACTCAAAGACCCCCCCATTAGAGTCTGGCGGTAGAGGCGTAGGCTCCCTTTACCTTTTGCCTTGTTGAAATCTCATGCCCAGATTAGAGGCAATTAATACCAACAGAACATCCTATCCATAAGAGGAAGGTTAGTGCAATCAGGAACTTTTGCTGTTTCCCCAGCTTTCTGGGGTGACATTTGTCAGTCCAAAGCAAAGAGACAAAACAGTTTATTTTACTGGACCAATGATTCCTCAGGCTTCTGCCGTGCTAGACCAACCAGCTTCCGGGGTGTGGCTGGAGCAGGGCTGGAGATCTGCGGAGTCAGAGTCTTTGAGGGTCAGTTTAAGCCGATTGACTGGATCTGGGTCACCTCACCAGGTTGAGGGTTCTTCTGAGTCGGCCTACTTAACTCCAAAGTGATTCCTGAAACTTTAATAGGGGCTGAACTTTTTGTTTAGTTGCATATCGGTGAATTCCACCTTTAAGTCTTTTGGAAAGGTGTGACCCCCATTTTAAACATTTCCTCACAGACTGACAAGCCTGAGATCTAACAACAAAATATTTAAAGGCACTCAGAACTAGAACTACATTTACAGTAGTGCATTGCTGAAACATTTTTCTCTCTAAAAAACCTCCATTAACAGAGATAGCCAAATAACAACCCTGGCCTAATTATTTACACAAGCTCAGCAAGAATACAGATTGTTCATGAGGATTTTACAAGGCTTGCTTTGCTGGGTCCTTTTATAAGGAATCTCCAGGTTGAACTTAGTAGCCGCTCTGGGCCAGAAGCCAAGCCAAAGAACCATGGAGGCGTATTGCACTTATACGCCCAGGATCCTGAACAAATTGGCTGTCATTCTTCCTTTTGTAAACCAGACAGCACCAGATATTAGAAATCCTAAAAGAGACCCTTACCAAATTCACCATGGAGACTGGCGGAAATTGGGTAAACTCTCCTTCCCTATGCCCTTTACAGGATAAGAAATTCCCCTTACACCAAGGAGGGCTATGCCAGGCTTTAGGGGTACAATGGTAACTCAGCTGACGCAGGATTGGGTCAGTTACAAGACAGAGGGGGGAATGTAAGAACCCGAGTCTGAACCTAGCAGACGCCATGACAGGCTTTAAGTTTCCCCTCTAAACTAGGTCTAAAGGTCAGTCTCTCCAGAACTATTAGGCGGTTATACATTGCCTGAGGCAAGAGAGACCACCCTTGTAAGACTCTTAACATTCCTAAGGGCAGGCCTATTGTTTAAGGCTAGTTACACTCTAAGTGAGGGTCCTGGGTCCTGGGTCTACTCCGTGATTGGTTAACACTCTAAATGTTGTAATTGGATAAACCTGCTGTCAATAATACTGTGTAATAATAATTGGATCACTGTACCTATGTCACAATTTCCTGTAACTCCCCCTTCCCAAACTTATAAAAAGTCCTACCCCACCTTTGTTCGGGGCTCTCAGCATGGATCCACCACGCCTGTAAGGTCTGTGAGCCTGAGTTTAGGCCCCGGCGAGCCTAAACCCGTAATAAAGCCCTTTGCTTTTGCATGCGTGAAAATAAATAAATAAATACATAAAAATAAAAAATAAATAAAAAAGAGAACAGTGGTAAACAGTCATTGGAAAATAAATATTTTAAAATATTAATCAAGAAATTGTGCTAAAATAATTTCCCAAATTCCCAACACTGAATCATGTCTTTATAACATTATCAGCCTTCCAGTGTGCCTGGGTGGCTCAGTCGGTTAACTCTGAGTTCAAGCCCCACGTCAGGCTCTGTGCTGATAGCTAAGAGCCTGGAGCCTGCATCCAACTATGTGTCCCCCTCTCTCTCTGCCCCTCTTCCACTCATGCCCTCTCTCTCACTCAAAAATAAACAAACATTAAAATTATCAGTCTTCCAAAATAAAGAAATTCTATGGACAGCCAGGCAAAAAAATCAAATCACTTACAAAGGGCAAAATAATTCAGGCCCAGATTTCTCAACAGCAACGCTCAATATTATAAAATAGGAGCACCACAAACAAGATCCTCAAAGTAGGATCCAACTTACTTTATAGCTGGCCAAACTGTCTTTTGAGAATGGATATAACCGTACTGTTTTGAACATGAAAGACCTCAAACAATGCTGTTCCCAGGCTATTCTTGAGGAAATTACTAGAAGATGAACTTCAGCCAAACAGATAACTAAAACCATGACAAAGAGACCAGTAATCAACATATTTACTGTGAAAAAGGATTAAAACAAATATAGAAATAAGGTCAACAAATTCAAATGCAAATGTTATATGTCCTGACAATGAAAAAATTATATAATCAACAAATAAAAACTGGGAGGGGGTAAAAGAACAGTAAACATAAGGTCACAGACTGCCTCACATATGCCAGCAGTACATCAAAGAATATCATTTAGAGCAACCAAATGAAGTAGTATAGGTATGAGCAGTTTTAATAGTACAAAGATAAATACTCAGATAATAATGACTAAAATCAGGTAGAAGAGGAAAAGGTAACGGTGGGTGGGTTAAAAATAGAAAATTTAATACTACTTTAACCACTCTAATTTTACAGAATGGCCAAACATATAGGAGGCTACTAGAATTATATCACCATTAAACTTACCAGGATAAACAGGAGAACAAAAATATGGCTTCCCAAAAAGTGAAGCTACATACATAGAAGCAAATACATGGTGGAAGACTTTAAAAAAGATAATAAAAAAATTGTTACAGAACCAAAACCAAAATAAATCATATCAATGAATATTAAGTAAGTTTAATGCCAGTGCCATGGAAAATTATCCAGAAGAGATCACATACTGGGTCACAAATCAGTCTTTAAAAGTACAAAAAGACCAACATCATTTCATGCATATTTTCAGACCACATTGCTATGAAACATGAAAATCAACCACAAGAAAAAATTTGGAAAGACCAAAAATACTTGGAGATTAAAGAACATCTGTTAACCAAGAAATTAAATTAAACCAGGAAATAAAAAAGTACATGGAAGCCAATGAAAATGAAAACATGACAGTCCCAAAACCTTTGGGATGCAGCAAAGGCAGTCACAAAAGGGAAGTATATACCAATCCAGGCTTTCCTATAAGAAGTAAGAAATGTCTCAAATACACAACCTAAATATACACCTAAAGGAGCTGGATAAAACACAGCAAATAATGTGCAAAACCTACAGAAAAAGGGAAATGAAGATTAGAGTGGAAATCAATGATTTCTAAATAAAAAAAATAGAACATATTAACAAAACTAAGCTAGTTATTTCAAAGAATTAACAAAATTAATAAACTCACAGATCTATCAAAAAGAAAAGGGAAAGACCCAAATAAATAGAATCACAAATGAGAGGAGAGATCACAACAAATACCATAAAAATACAAACAATAATAAGGGAATATTATGAGCAATTACATGCAAACAAGCTGGACAATCTGGAAGAAATGGATAAACTCCTAGAAATATATAAACTATCGAAACTGGAACAGGAACAAGTAGAACATTTGAACACACCCATAGCCAGTAAAGAAATTGAATCCGTAATCAAAAATCTTCCAACAAACAAAAGTCCAAGGTCAGATGGCTTCCCAGGGGAATTCTACCAAACATTCCAGAAGAGTTAACACCTATTCCTTAGAAGGTGTTCCAAAAAATAAAATGGAAGGAAAACTTCCATTACTTTGATTCCAAAACCAGACAAAGATCCCGTAGAAAGGAGAATTACAGACCAATTTCCCAGAAGAACATGAATCCAAAAATTCTCAACAAGATACTAGCAACTCAAATGCAACAATACATTAAAAGAATTAATCACCATAATCAAGTGGGATTACACCTAAGCTGCAGCGGTGGTTCAATATCCACAAATCAATCAATCAATGTGATACATCACATTAATGAAAGAAAGGATAAAAACTGCATGATTCCCTCAATAGATACAGAAAAAGTATTTCACAAAATACAGCATTCTATCTTGATAAAACACTCTCAAGAGAGTAGGGATGAAGGGAACATCTCTCAACATCATAAAGGCCATACACGAAAGATCCATATCTAATATCATTTTCACTGAGGAAAACCTGAGAGCTTTCCCCCTAAGGTCAAGAACATGATAGGGATGTCTGGTCTCACAACCGTTGTTCAACATAGTACTGGAAGTACTAGCCTCAGTAATCAGATAAAAAAAGAAATAAAAGGCATCCAAATTGGTAAGGAAAAAGTCAAACTTTCACTTTTCACAGATGACCTAATACTCTACATGGAAAACCTCAAAGATTGCACCAAAAAATTGCTAGAACTGATACATGAATTCAGCAAAGCTGCTGGATATAAAATCAATGTAGAGAAATCAGTTACATATCTATACACTAATAACGAAACAACAGAAACAGAAATCAAGGAATTAATGCCATTGGCAATTGCACCAAAACCCATAAAATACCTAGGAATAAACCTAACCACACAAGTAAAAGATCTATACACAGAAAGCTATAGAAATCTCATGAAAGAAATTGAAGAAAACACAAGAAATGGAAAAATATTCCATTCTCATGGAATAGAACAAATATTTTTAAAATGTCAATACTACCCAAAGCAGTCTACGCATTCAATGCAATCCTTATCAAAATAACACCAGCATTCTTCACAGAGCTGGAACAAACAATCATAAATTTGTACTGAACTAGAAAAGACCCCAAATAGCCAAAGTAATGTTGGAAACGAAAACCAAAGCTGAAGACATCCCAATTCTGGACTTCAAGCTATATTACATAGCTATAATCAACAAGATAGTATGTTACTGGCACAAAAACAGACACATAGATCAATGGAACAGAACAGAAAACCTAGAACTGGACCCACAAGTCCATTGCCAACTTACCCTTTGACAAAGCAAGAAAGAATATTCAGTGGTAAAAAGACAGTCTCTTCAGCAAATGTGCTGGGAAAAATGGACAGTGACATGCAGAAGAATAAACATGGGCTACTTTCTTACACCATACACAAAAATCAACTCAAAATGGATGAAAGACCTAAATGTAAGACAGGAAGCCATCAAAATCCAAGAGGAGAAACCAGGCAGAAATCTCTTTGACCTCAGCCACAGCAGCTTTTTACTAGACAGGTCTCCAGAAGCAAGGGAAACAAAAGCAAAAATGAACTATTGGGACCTTAACAAGATAAAAACCTTCTGCACAGCTAAGTAAACAATCAACAGAACTAAAAGGTAACCAAAAAAATGAGAGAAGATATTTGCAAATGACATATCTGATAAACAGTGAGTATCAAAAAAGAATAATTTCTCAAACTCAACACACAAAAAACAAGTAATCCAGTGAAGAATGGACCCTTTTCCAAAGACATCCAGATGGCAATCAGACACATGAAAAGATGCTCAACATCACTCATCATCAGGGAAATACAAATCAAAACCACCACGAGATACCACTTTACATCTGTCAGAATGGTTAAATGAACAACTCAGGAATGAAGATGATCACAAGAATGTGAAGAAAGGAACTCTTTTCCACTTTTGGTAGGAATGCAAACTGGTGCAGCTAGTCTAGAAAAGAGTATGGAGTTTCCTCCAAAAATTAAAAATAGAACAACCCTACGATCCAGCAATTGCACTACTAGGTATTTAACCAAAGGATACAAAAATGCTAATTTGAAAGGGGCACATGAACTCCAATGTTTATAGCAGCACTATCAACAACAGCCAAATTATGGAATGAGCCCAAATGTCCAATGACTGATAAATGGATAAAGAAGATGTGGTACACACAGGAATATTACTTGGCAACCCAAAAGATTGTTGTTGCCATTTGCAACAACATGAATGGAAGTAGAATATATTTTGCAAAATGAAATCAGTCAGAGAAAGACAAATATGATTTCACTTTTACGTGGAATTAAAAAAATACAGATTAACATAGAGGAAAGGAAGGAAAAATAAAATAAAAACAGAGAGGGAGGCAAACCATAAGAGACTTTTAAGTACAGGGAACAAACTGAGGGTCACTAAAGGGAAGGTGAGTGGGGGATGGGCGAAATGGGTGATAGGCATTAAGGAGGGTACTTGTTGGAATGAGCAGTGGGTGTCATATAGAAGTCATCCATCACTAAATTCTACTCCTGACATCACTCTTATACTAGTTAACTAACTTGAATTTAAACTTTAAAAAATAATAAATTTATTTTAGATTTAAAAAAAATCAAGTAGACAACAAAATAAAGATATAGAAATCTAAATAATGTAATTAATAAGCTACATTTGACTGATAAATATTACATTCCATACCCTAAGAAAGAAATTACATACCTATTTTCAGGTTTCCATGTAACATTAAATAACCTATCCACTCAAAAAGGAAATATTTGTGAGAACTTGGGCTTTTACCATTAACGTCTGAATGCCAGTTATGACTTTAAATAAACCGGCTATAAAATGATGAGAAAAATGTTCATTTCCAAGAATTGTTTTTCTTTATCTTTCTTTAAAAGATTTTAATATATATTTTGGAGAAGCTTACAAGCAGGACAGAGGGAAAGCGAGAAAGAGAGAGAGAGGGAGAGAGAAACTCTTAAGCCGGCTCCATTACCAGCGTGTAGCCAGAAGCAGGGCTTGATCCCACAACCCTGGGCTCATGACTTGAGCCAAAATCAAGAGTCAGATGCTCAGCAGAGTGAGTCACCCAGGTGCCCCTGCAAGAATTTTCTAAAGATTAAATGAAATATTGTATTTAAAGTTTAGTAGTCTGGCACATGGTCTCAGATAAACAAACTGTTCTTATTGTGGGATATTTGCCTTATGTTTTAGATATCCTTTTCTGAAAGAGAAAGCATTATTTCTATAGTACAGTCACCCACTTATCTATAATAGCAAACATTCATTTGCAAAGAATCTAAAAATCACATTTCTTCAAAATGGAATTCCATGTTGTAATACTAAAACTTCAACTGAAATATAAAATGCATCAGCTAGAATACAAAAAGTCTAGGTAAGTTTTAAACTTCCTTGTGCTCGAGGTGGTGACTATTCTGTCACATTTCTTTATGATATAAACACACATAATAAGCTGTTCATATTATATGTTTAACTTAGTTCAGTAATATGTCTTAGAGATCATTCCATATCATTATCTATTACAGACTCCATACTTTTTAAAAGGTTGCATATTGTTCTATTATATGAAATTTTGGTTGTTTCTAATATGAGTAATCACAAACAATGCAATAACACACATACTGGATGTAAAGCTATATTTTGGAAAATGGATGCCAATTTTTCCAGATACAGAAAGGCATATATAATATGCTACAATTTATATACAAAACAGTAAGAAAATAACATTTGTGTTTACCTGTATATATAGAAAGAGAATTAGGAAAAATACAAAAACGAACTAATAAAAATCATTTTCTTTGAGAGTCATTCTGGGAACCAGGTAAATAAAAGACACAGTTAAGATTTTACACTTGTATGCCTTTAAAAACTTATTTATCTTGAATAATATCACTGTATTCTTTACTCAAACAATTAAAGTTAAAGAATTTAGCCCTTTTTTTCCATCCAAAATGCAAACATAAAATACATCAAGTATCTCATCAAAGCATTACACAGATTAAAAAAAGAAAAGAAAAGAAAAAAAAGCGAAAGCACCAGTACAAGTTAATTCTCATAGAAAAAGAAAGCAGAGAGTGTAATGATCAGGGACTACATTCTGGGAGCTGGAAGTAGTGACAGACCAAATATAGTTTTGTATCTGATAAAGAGATTGAACTTGAAATTCTAAAAGAGTTTCCTTATTTTTTTCTACCTCTTTGATAAAATGTTGTATCTTTTTTTTTTTTAAACATTTATTTATTTTTGAGAGAGACACACACACAAAGTGTGAGCCAGGGAGGATCAGAGAGAGAGGGGGACAGAATCAGGAGCAGGCTTCAGGCTCTGCGCTGTCCACAGTGAGCCTGACGCAGGGCCCGAACCCACGAACCTTGAGATCATGACCTGGGCTGAAGTCGGCTGCTTAACCGACTGAGCCACCCAGGCACCCCCAAAATGTTGTATCTTAGTAAGAGTTTGTCAATCTCTGAAATAGTGAACATGAACTTTCTTTACCTATTCCTTTAACAATTGTACCCTTCTCTTTCCTTTCTTCATATAATCTACATGGACTTTTTTCTTTCTCTTTTCCCCTTCCTGCCATTTCCACAGGGCATGCAATGAGAATACAGGCTATCTTTCCTCACACAACAGGAGGATACTGTAATATGTACTATAATATTTCAAGTGAAATGTTACCTACACTTCATATTTCATTTGTACTTTGAAAAATTCTTAAAATTTAATTTCAAGAACTTCCTATTCCAATAAAAATCCTGATATAATTTAGGACAATTACACAAACTATATTCTGAATATAATTATTTCATATGAAATACTCCATCATGTGGGGTTTAAATCTGAGTGTTGAAAATTAAATTTAAAATTCAGATTTTCATTGTGTGATGTGTCATGCACATGTTACCATGGACACGAAAACATGATAACTGAAGAAAATATAAAAATGCCTTTTTTTAAAGTTGAATTATGCCAAATATACTAAATATATTCTTCTGATTAATAACTTTCTTGCATTTAAAATTAGAATAAGCATACATTATAATGTACATAATTTTAATTCTTAAAATTTGATGATTCAAAGGAAATTTAAAAATCTTATATGAAGATCATTATGAATATAAATGTTTTTGAAAGTTAAATGTATATACCACTATGAGAAGACTTTTTCACCTAAACATCTGGACAAAGCATTATTTACTCTAAATCAATATTTTAGGGATTTACAAACCTTTCTAAATTAAATTTTGAAAAAGTTTTACCTTCATGTGATTTTTCAAAGGATCCAAAAGATTAAAATGAATATTGCACTTTGGACAAGCTCTTGGAAAAGGTGTTCCATTTTTAGATTGATTCGATGAGGTATTTGTACCTAAAATAAATTCAAAATATACGTAATTCAAAATTCATCTTTTATAACTTAAATAACCACTAATGATAGTATAAAGTTACAATTTCTAAAATTTATGTATAAGTACTATAATTTCTCTTTTATATGCCACATTTCACATTTACCTTTTGATGAGATAGCCTGGGGAGATGTCACTGAAGGAAATACAGCTGAAGAATTTATTCCAGAAACACCATCACTAGGCTTAGGCTTTTTTGGATTAATGCTGTTTACTTCGGAAGTAGAAGGACGTTTTGATAAAAACGAACTTTCATTCATACCTACAATGAATTAAATAGTGGGAAAATATTTTTAAACACTGTAGAATGGTACCTACAACTAAATAAAATTACTTTGGAGCTAAATTAAATGCAATACAATTGAATGATCCTATCATTCAGAATAGAAGCTATCATTCAGAATAGAAAAGATAGAGTTTCCCAGACAAATAAAAACTAAAGGAATTTGTGATCACTAAGACAGCCCTGAAAGATATATTGAAGGGGACTCTTCAAGTTGGAAAGAAAAACTAAAAGTGACAAAGACAAGAAAGGAACACAGAAAATGTCCATAAACAATGACAAAACAGGTAATAAACTGGTACTAAATATATACC
Organism: Suricata suricatta; assembly: GCF_006229205.1. NCBI lineage: Eukaryota > Metazoa > Chordata > Mammalia > Carnivora > Herpestidae > Suricata > Suricata suricatta. The sequence continues at coordinate 94,906,719 of NC_043708.1, forward strand.
TATCGATAATTAAGTGTAAATGGACTAACTACTCCACACAAAAGACATAGGGTGTCAGAATGAGTAAAAAAAAAAAAAAAGGTACTGAGGCGCCTTGGTGGCTCAGTCAGTTGAGTCTCCAACTCTTGATTTCGGCACAGGTCATGATCGCAAACTCATGGAACTGAGCGCTGCATTAGGCTCCATGATGAGTGTAAGAGATTTTCTCTCTTCCTCTGCCCCTCTCCCCTACTCATGTGCACTCTCTAAAAAAATAGGGGCATCTGGGTGGCTCAGTCAATTAAGTGTTCAACTTCGACTCAGGTCATATTCTTACGGTTTGTGAGTTCAAGCCCCAAATCAGCCTCTCTACTGTCAGTGCAGAGCCTGCTTCAAATCTTCTGTCCCCACTCTCTCTCTGCCCCTCCTCAGCTTGCACTCTCTCAAAAGTAGATAAACATTAAAAATGTTTACTAAAAAATAATAAATAGGGGCGCCTGTATGGCTCAGTCAGTTAAGCGTCCAGTTTCAGCTCAGGTCATGATCTCACAGTTTATAAGTTCAAACCCCACTTTGGGCTCTGTGCTGACAGCTCATAGCCTAGAGCCTGCTTCGGATTTTGTCTCCCTCTCTGTCTGCTCCTCCCCAGCTCATGCTCTGTCTCTCTGTCTCTCAAAAAAATAAATTAACATAAAAAATTTTTTTAGTAAATAAGTAATAGTAAGATCCTACTAAATGCTGCCTAAAAGAGACTCATTGTAGACCTAAAAACACGGGTAGATTCAAAGTGAAAGGATGAAAATATTTATCATGCAACATAATATCAAAAGAAAGCTAGAATAGCAATACTTATATCAAACAAATTTGATTTTAAAACAAAGGCTGTAACAAGAGATGAAGAAGGGCATGATATAATAAAGGGGACTATCCAACAATAAAATGTAACAACTGTAAATATTTATGACCCCAATATGGGAGTTACCCAAATATATAAAAACAATTAATAACATAAAGGAACTAATTGACAATAATACCATAATTGTAGGGGGCTTTAACACCCTACTTTCATCAAGGGACAGATCATTTAAGCAGAAATCAACAAGGAAACAGGTCTTTGAATAAAACACTAAACCAGATGGACTTAATAGATATATTGAGGACATTTCATCCTAAAGCAGAATACACGTTCTTTTCAACTGTACAAGGGACATTCTCCAAAACAGATCAAATGCTAGGTCACAAATCAGGCCTCAACAAGTACAAAAAGACTGAGATCATATCAAGCATACATTCTGATTACAATGCTACAAAACTTAAAGTGAACCACAAGAAAACATTCAGAAAGACCACAAATACATGGAGGTTACACAACATGCTACTAAACAATGAATGGGTCAACCAGGAAATCAAAAAACAAATATAAAAAAAATACAAGCAAACAAATGAAAATGAAAACACAATGGTCCAAAACCAGTCATAAAAGGAAAGTTTACAGTGGCTCCTGAGTGCCTCAATCAGCTAAGCTTCCAACTCTTGATTTCAGCTCAGGTCATGCTCACATCTCTTGAGATAGAGCCCTACATCAGACTCTGCACTGTTAGTGCCTGGATTTCTCTCTCTGCCCCTCCTCCACCCTTAATAAATAAATAAATAAATAAATAAATATTGAAAACATAAGCTTAATTTTAGAAAGAGGGAAGTCTATAGCAATACAGGTCTGCCTTAAGAAGCAAGAAAAATCTCAAATAACCTAACCTTATACCTAAAGGAGCTAGAAAAAGAACAACAAATGAAGCCAAAAGCCAGCAGAAGAAGGGAAATAATCATCAGAGCAGAAATAAATGATACAGAAACTAAAAAAACATTAGAACAGATCAATGAAACCAGGAGTTGGTTCTCTGACGAAAAAAACCAATAAAATTGATAAACCTCTAGCTAGACTTATCAAACAGAAAAGATTCAAATTAAATCACAAACAAGGAAAAATAACAACCAACACCACAAAAATATAAACAATTATAAGAAAATATTATATGTCAACAAATTAGACAACTTGGAAGAAATGGATAAATTCCTAGAAACATATAAACTACCAAAACAGAAGCAAGAAGAAATAGAAAACTTGAACATATTGATAACTAGCAAAGAAATTCAATCAGCAACCAAAAATTTCCCAACAAGTCCAGGCCCAGATGATTTCACAGGGGAATTCTACCAAACATATAAAGAGTTAATACCTATTCATCTCAATTTATTCCAGAAAATAGAAACAAAAGGAAAACTTCCAAATTTATTCTATGATGCCAGCATTACCCTGATAGCAAAATCAAACAAAGACTACACTACAAGATAAGCTAATATCCCTGATGAACATGGATGCAAAAATTCTCAATAAAGTACTAGCAAATTAAATCCAATAGGACATTAAAAGAATCATTCACAACGCTCAAATAGGATTTATTTCTGGGATGCAACTGTGGTTCAATATTCGCAAACCAACATTATACACCACATTAATAAAAGAAAAGATAATAACCACATGATCCTCTCAATAGCTGCAGAGAAAACATTTCACAAAATACAATATCCATTCAGGACAAAAACCTCAACAAAGTAGGTTCAGAAGAAATATACTGCAACATAATAAAGGCCATATATACAAAACCCCACATCTATCATCCTCAATAGGGAAAAACTGAGAGCTTTTCCTCCACAATCAGGAATAAGACATGGATGTCCACTCTCACCACTTTCACTTTACATAATACTAGAAGTTATAACCATAGCAATCAGACAACAAAAGGAAATAAAAGAAGTCCAAATTAGCAAGGAGGAAGTCAAACATCCACTATTTGCAGATGACAAGATACTGCTTACAGAAAACATAAAAGAATCCACAAAAAAACTGCTAGAACTGATAACATGAATTCAGTAAAAACTCAATGCAGGGAAAACTGGTGCATTTGTATACACCAATAATGAAGCAGCAGAAAGAGAAATCAAGAAATCAACCCCATTTACAACTGTACCAAAAGAAATAAGATACCTAAGAATAAACCTAATCAAAGAGGTAAAAGATCTATATGCTGAAAATTACAAAACAATGATGAAAGAAACAGAAGATGACAAAAAGACATGAAACATTCCATGTTCATGTATTAGAAGAACAAATACTGTTAAAATGTCTATATTACCCAAAGCAAACTACACATTCAATGCAATCTCTATCAAAACACCAACAGCATTTTTCAGAGCTAGAACAAAGAATCCTAAAATTTGTATGGAACCACAAAAGGCCTTGAATAGCTAAAGCAATCTTGAAAAAGAAAAGCAAAGCTACAGGCATCACAATTCCAAATGTGAAGTTATAATACAAAGTTGTAGTGATCAAAACAGTATAGTGCTGGCACAAAAACAGACGTATAGATCAATGGAACGGAACAGAAAACCCAGAAATAAACCCACAATTATATGGCCAATTAACCTTTGACAAGCAGGAAAGAATATCTAATCGGAAAAAGAGAGTCTCTTTGCAACATGCAAAAGAATGAAACTGAACCATTTTCTTACACCACACAAGTTCAAACTGGACAAAAGGCCTAAATATGAGATAGGAAACCATCAAAATCCTAGAGAAGAACACAGGCAGTAACCTCTTTGACACTAGCCTTAACTTCTTTCTAGATAGGTCTCCTGAGGCCAGGGAAACAAAAGCAAAAATAAATTATTCAGACGTCATCAAAATAAAAAGCTTCTGCACAGCAAAGGAAACAACCAACAAAACTAAAAGGCAACCTACGAAATGGGAGATGATGTTTGTAGATAACATATCTGATAAAGAGTTAGTATCTAAAATCTATAAAGAACTTCTCAAATTCAACATCCAAAAACAAATCATCCCATTAAAAAATGGACGGAAGACATAAAAAGACATTTGTCCAAAGAAGACCTACAGATGGCCAACAGACACATGAAAAGACACTTATTAACATCACTCATCTTCAGGGAAATACAAATCAAACCTACAATGAGATATCTCACACCAGTCAGAGTGGCTAAAATTAACACAGGAAACAACAGGTGTTGGCAAGGATGCAAAGGAAAAGGAACCCTCATACACTGTTGGTGATAATGCAAACTGGTGCAGCCACTGTGGAAAACAGTATGAAGTTTCCTCAAAAAGTTAAAAATAGAACTACCCTTCTATCCAGCAATTGTACTAGTAGGTATTTACCCAATGGATACAAAAATAGTGATTTGAAGGGATGCATGTACCCAATGTTTATAGTATCATTATCAACAATAGCCCATATCTGGAGGAGCCCAAATGTCCATAGACTGATAAATGCACAAAGAAGATGTAGTGTGTGTGTGTAATGGAATACTACTCAGATATTTTTAAAAAAATAAAATCTTTGGGCACCTGGGTGGCTCAGTTTGTTAAGGGTCTGACTTGATTTTGGTTCGTGTCATGATCTCATGGTTTATGAGTCCTCGGCACGGAGCCTGCTTAGGATTCTCTCTCTGCCTCTCTCTCTGCCATTTCCCTGCTCGCTCGCTCGCTCTCTCTCTCTCTCTCTCTCTCAAATAAATAAACAAACATTCAAAACAAATAAAAAAATAACACCTTGCCATTTACAACAGCATGGATGGGTCCTGCTAAGCAAAATAGTCTGTCAGAAAAGGACAAATACCATATAATTTCACTCATATGTGGAATTTAAGAAACAAATGAACATAACAAGAAAAAAAAAGAGGAGTATCTGGTAGCTCAGCTGGTTAAACATGTGACTCGACTTCCACTCAGATCATGATCTCTGGGTTCATGGGTTGGAGCCCCATGTGGAGCTCTGTGCTGATAGTGTGGAGCCTGCTTGGGATTCTCTCTCTCTCGTTCGCTCTCTCGCTCTCTCGCTCTCTCTCTTTCTCTGTGTACCTCTCCACCTCTCAAAATAAACTAAATAAAAAGAAAACAAACCTGAGGAAAATTCCTAAATACAGAGTGGAAAAACTAATCTTAAATAATACCTAACTTATTCATATGAAAGGGCTCATGGCTTGTTGGCCTTTTGACTAAGATCAAGTGTAACATATGAAAGGACTAATAATGGAAGAAATATTAGTACAAAGGTTTTCAAATTATGTTCCTACAACCTAAAAAGCTCATTTTAGGGGATAAACAGGGGATGTCTGACAGAGAACTCTTACATATTTTATTTATTAGGCTTGTGAATAAAATTCTGCACAGGAATTTTATTCCTAAAAACAGAATGAAAACCATCACCTCAAAGCTAAAGGATTTTAGCCTTATTCAGAGCATGAGCAAGAGAAATGGGGATATTTAGGCTATATAACCAGGCCAGGCAAAAGTCTTTTTGAAAATAACACACAACTGTACTTGATAATAAGGATTCTAAAATTGCACACTTGATTTTAATGCTCTCAACTGTACACTGAAAGTAGAAGCAGTAAATCAAATGTATTAGAAATGCTCCAGGGTTTTAAGTCAGAAAGTATAAGTTCAAATCCAGGCTCTGTCACTGACTAGCTATATCCTGGTTTATTTAACTAACTTCTCTGAGCCTCATTATCCTATTTTGTAAAATAAGAGTTGTAATGCCTTATTTTACAGAGTTGTTTTAAGATCAAATAAGATAATATATTTAAAGCACCCAACATAATATCTGACACACTGAAAGCATTCAATAATACCATTTAGTATGATTTAGTATCATTTAGTAATTATCATTACTAAAAAATATATTTTGTATCTTAACTTTTAAAAATCACCTACACAAAATATGGCACATAGAAAGTATTCAATAATAAATATGACAGCTATTACCATTACTAATATTTTGTATCTTAATTTACTTTAGAGGGAAAAATTACTCTAATAGATTCATCTATCAGCTTTTTAATAGGCGGACACATAACAGAAAAATAAAGAATACTAAACTAGCTGGCTCCTCTGTTCATCCTGTGAGGTAACATAAAAATGATTTTTCCCCCATCTTTAAGGCACATGATTGTGGCTATACGATGGGTACTTGGAAAAGGTTTGTGCAATCTCACTAGCATCCTTGTGAAATGGCCAAGTTACTTGAAAAGCTAATGAATGCTTTGTTTTAATTAAGCATCTGCTTATAAAACAGGCTGGAGAGTAGAAACATACTGTTATATAATAAAATTTAGGAGTTTTAAGTTCTGACTCTTTAATTTATTTATCCCTGTTGTCTTTGGCTTGTGTTGTTTCCTATTCTAAACAGTTCTCTCTCTGCCACTAAAAATCCTTTCAAGAACAAGCTCAAATCTAATCTTCTCCAAATATCCATGATCATTGGAGAGTAGTCAGTTAATCATGCTACTGAACATAAAACACATATTATCATTCATACCAACTGATGTCATATCCTTTAAAGTTTGGGGCACCTGGGTGGCTCAGTTGGTTAGGTATCCAACTTTGGCTCAGGTCATGATCTCACAGTTCATAAGTTTGAGCCCTGCATCAGGCTCTGTGCTGACAGCTTAGAGCCTGGAGCCTGCTTCATATTCTGTGTTTCCCTCTTTCTGCCCTTTCCTTGCTCATGCTCTGTGTGTATCTCTCTCTCAAAAGTAAACAAACATTAAAAAAAATTTTTTATAAAGTTCATAACATGCTTTCACATTTTATTTATCTTATTTGTGCCTGAAAAAGCCCTAAAGTAGAGTGAGAATTAAAATTATATTTCCTGATAGCTGACTCCAGGCCTGGAAAATAAATGCATTAAATAAGAAAAATTAAATCTCCATTTTAATAATATAAGAAAAATGAAGTGTAAAGATGTGATAAAGACTACGAAAATCTTAAGAACAACAGATGAAGATTTACATCATCATCATCCTACTTACTGTTCAGGCTGAAGTCTCTCTCTGCAACAGAAAACTTAATAGGTAGGGCAGGAGTCATTGTTTCAAGAATTCACTTTTTCTATTAATAAAGTCCCTTTGTTTTGTAGAACCAGACTTAAGACAATTTTTCTCCTTGTTTCTTTTGGTTCTTACCTATTTTACTAACTAGATTTTTATAAAGTACATAAGTGACACACAAAGAAGTGAATATGAACTAAATATTATCTAAATGGAAAAACATTTTAGGCACTAATATTACAATTAAAAAATTAGGGGAGAAGGGCACCGAGGTGGCTCAGTCAGCTGAATGTCCGAGTTCAGCTCAGGTCATGATCTCGCAGTTGAGTTCAAGCCCCATGTCAGGTTCTGCGGTGATAACTCAGAGCCTGGAGTCTGCTTCGGATTGTGTCTCCCTCTCACTATGCCCACCACCCCCAAACATCCCCCCCCACCTGCTCATGCCCTCTCTCTGTCTTAAAAATAAATAAACTTAAAAAAAATTTTTTTAAGTAAGTGTGCTTGTATTTCTGCCTTGCTTTAAAAAAAAATGGGGGGACAATTTGGTAGATTCTCCACACCGATTTGTTAGTAAATAATCTAAAAATTCCCCCAAATCTTATTTGTCTCTATTTAGTCAAATATTTCAAACATACCAAAACTGCTAAGATACAAAGCATAATTGCCTTAATTATATGGAACTTTCAATTAGATGAAATTCTTTCCTAGATTTCTAATTTATTTTAGGTTAATGAAGAACTATCTTAGTATATACTCTAAGAACTTTAATTCTACTTTAACAGAGAAATTTCATATTCCTCCAAAGGGCATTTACTGAGTACTGGCTATATACAAATTTATTGTACCATTTTATAACAGCACTCTGTAATCATATGTAACTACAATATCTAAAGTCTTTACTGAACAGAAAGACACTAATTAGGAAATCAACTGTAACCATACACTTGTTCATTCTAGTCATAGAAATTAATACTTCTTTTAACAGAGTAGGGTGTCAGAGGACTTCTCTAACTTACAGAAATTATTTTATGATTTTTCAGCCCATTTTTATTAGTGCCAAGTGAAAACAAACTCAAAACTGGTTAGCCTACTTAATTAACAAGAAATAAAATGTCTTATTAATAAATAAGATTTTGCTTAAAACCATTCAAAGAGGAAAAAAATCACCCAAGAAAGGCAATCATGAACTATTAGCACCATTTCACCTTACAAGAAAGTCAATTATATATACATAATCATGGAGTTTCTTCTTATAATTTTGTTTAAAAGTGCTAAAACCAACCTGGTATAGAAAGTGTTGGTCCCCCTTGGTAATGTGATGATCCTGTATCCTGGGTCAAATCAAAGAGTAACTCTGAAGAATTATTAGACACAACTCGTGATGAGTTCGTTATATAACCCTGTTAAAACATTTCAAAGAAAGAATATTACATTTATATAACATAGTTAGAATTATTTTGTTTCATAAATGTTTCTAAAGGTAAATTTAACTGTATGTCAATATTATAAGGATAGCTTTTGATGACTCAATTAGTGATTAATAAATTATAAACACAAAGGTAATTGTTACTGTCAAAACTACCATCTACTAAAACTGAAAGAGAGCTATTACTTACAGCTGGTTTGTTCCTAACTAGCCAATTAAAACAGGGCAAATTTTAGACTGACTTTTTCAAGATAAAAGAAACATATACACTCATTTTAAGTCCATAGGACTGATACAGTTTAGAGGGCTACCAAAAATGCAGTATTCCTATCAAAGAGCAAACAGTAAAACTTACCAAAATCTTTGGGTGAAAGGAAAAAAACTGGAAAACATAACTGACGTGACTACAAATTTAAAAGCTTTTATATCTCGATAAACCCCCCACCCCCAGACAAAATATTAGGGCAAACAAATTAGGAATCATTCTGCAGTAGTGTGCATCAGAATTAGGGATGAATATATCACATGGTTTGAGTTTGGGAATCATCTTAATTGTTAAAATTTATAAGGCAAGGGTCAAGAAAAGAAAGAATGCCTCCTCCCCCCCCTCCCTATCATTCCACAGAAAGCCATGCTAAACTAGGTAATCTCCCATCTCATAGGGCAAATATAAAAGCTGCCTGGTCAACACAGTAAACAAGTAAGAAAGCCAGCAAACAGGGTTTAAAATGGAAGCTGTTTATAGGAATAATCTGAGCCAGCTGCTCTGCTCCTGGAAGCCTTAGGACTCAAGGGAAGTTTCACCCTTTCCGTCAAGAAAAAAGATGGTCCCAGCTAGCAGGATGATCTCAAGAGATAAGTTGAAAAGTATGAAATGAAACATAAGGTAGTCAATATAAGGTAGTGTAAATTAGCACACATATATATTTAGTATAATTATGAAAAGCATTATCAATTCAGGGACATATACTCCAATACCATTATATATTAAATATACTGATAGACATATTCACAAAATATATTCCAATGCTATTTTTAAAAGACCATCATTATAGAGAGTTAAGTACTCAGAGTGAGTTTTGGATCATTTTATTATGTCATGAGATACAACAAGCAAAAGTTTTAAGATTAACAATGCTTAAATATAAGAAAGGAAAGGTGCCTGATGGCTCACTTGGTTAAGCATCTGACTTCAGCTCAGGTCATGATCTCATGGTTCATGATTTAGAGCCCCGCATTGGGCTATGTACTGACAGTGAAAAGCCCGCCTGAGATTTCTCCCTCTCTCTCTGCCCCTCCCCCATTCTCTCTCTCTCTTTCTCTCTCTCTCTTATAAAATAAACTTTTTTTAAAAAGTCAAAAGGGAAAAAGTCACTTTAGGAGAAAAATGGATATAAACTGAGACACTTTAAAAACAAAATAAAAATGACCCATACATACAAACACTTTTTTCCAACTTACTAGTCAAAAAAATAAAAATAAAGGTAATGTCAGTTTTTAACTACTGAACTGACACTGCTTTAAAGATGACACTATCTAATACAAAATAACTAACTACTCATCTTAAAAATATTCAAGTCATGAGGGGTGCCTGGGTGGTTCAGTTGGTTAAGTGTCTGACTTCAGCTCAGTTCATGATCTCATGGGTTCAAGCACCGTGTCTGGCTCTGCACTGACAGCTCAGAGCCTTGAGCCTGCTTCAGATTCTCTCTTGCCCTCTCCCTCTGCTCCTCCCTCACTTGTGCTCTCTCTCAAAAATAAACATTAAAAAATATATATTCAAGTGATGAAGAAAGTAATTATAGAAAACTAACAGGAGAATAGGGAAAAATAACTAACTGCAAGGTATGATCCTAAATAGGATCCTGGAAATAAAAAATGAAATTAATTGAAAAACTGGTAAAATTCAGGTAAGGTTTGAAACTTACTTAGTGTTAATTACTTGATTATGATACAGAAGATGTTAACATCAGGGGAAAGTAGGCTAGGGGTATAAAACTCTTAGTATTATTTTTCTTATAAGTCTAAAATTAGCTTGAAATAAAAATTTACAAGTTAAGAAGTAATGATAACATTCACTATTGGCAAAATAGAAGTTATATTTTGATACAACCTTTTTGCATGAAAATGTGGCAGTAGCTACCAAAGGCTTTTTGTAAGTTCATGTCCTTTGGTCCAACTATTCCACTTTAAAAATGTATGCTAAGGAAATGAAGGTGTTTAATGAGAAGTATTTTTAATAGCAAAAAATTAAAATTTGTATATCCAAAGGAAGAATGGTTAAATAAATTATGATAGACTATCATGCAGCCACTATGTTTTTGAGAAATATCCAATGTCATAATCCCAGTAGAATGTTCAGAGAAAAAGGAGGAATACATGTCTATACACACAGTATGGTCATGATTTATAAACTCTATACTCTTTCTGCACGGGAGGAAAAATCAAAATACAGTATGTACCCTTCTCTGTCTCTTTCTAAACTTCTCCCCAAAATACATATTAAAAATAGAAACATAAAGGTTTTCTTTGATTTGTACTTAGTAACTGAGGGATAAGGTTTTCAGAATTTTGGTTTGCTACAAATGTTCCTATTGACATTTGTTGATAAGAAGTTATGGAAACAAAATGAGTGAAGGAGTCAAAAGGTAGAAACTCAGTTATAAAATAAATTAGTCATGGGGATATATACAACATGTATATATACATGGTAACTATTGATAATAATACTGTATTGCATATTTGAAAGTTGCAAAGAGTATTGATTTAAAAATTTCTCATCACAAGAAAAAATTCTGTAACTACATATGGTGATAGATGTTAACTAGATTGTGAACATTTTACAATATATATAAATATCATTATGTTATGTTGCATATCTGAAACTAATATGATTACTTAATAAGTAAACAGTTATTGTTTTAAAAAAAAGGAATGAAAACAAGTACATAAGTAACTCTAACCACTTCCAGAATTTGAGAAAGAACGGGTAAATATCTCCATTTGAGCTTTAACAATGTAATATAAAAAAATCAGAACTGCCATATGACTTCACTGTAAAAAAGCACAATCTTATTTCGTAATATTGTCTCCAAATATTTATACTTAAAAAATGGAAAGTTTTTTCTACTTGTATTTTCCAAAATAGTTCTTTAACAGAAATATAAAGTTAATACTGTTAACACTTTATTAGGAAACAACTCTGATTAAAGCTCCACAATTTCAGAGAGGAAGCACACAGTATTCAACAATAACTTGTTAAAATAATTCCCCAACTTTTTAACGTCTTATAAAACAGTTAAAAAAAGATATCAAATGCAATAGTAAAGGTAGAGACATTAGACAGATTCAGAAGACTGGCACATTTAACTATGTAACCTTCGGCAAGTCACTTCTGAGCTTCAAGTTTTTCACCTTTCAAACTGAAATAATGGCCACATTGTGTTTTAAATGTACCTTATACTTCATGACACATGTATGTATTAAGTCAAGTAGTTTTCACATTATCAATAAAAACCTATCACTATACCCTATTTTATAAATAGGTAAACTAAGGTTACATGTGGTTACATAAGACTTCCCAAAACAGCCTGCTTGTTATTGATGTAGCTGTAATTAAGAATCTGGGGGCTTATTTCAAAGTCTATACCCTTAAGCTGTATCACACGAACTTTATAAGTGATAATAATATATCCCTGCCATCTGCAAGAGATCTGAAAGAGATGCTGAGGTATAGAAATATTCCATGAAAAAGTAAGTGCGTGCGCACACACACACACACACACAAACATAAGATGAAAAACTGTAATTATAATTTATTAAAAGCAGTGACTTCCCAACTTCAGAGTAAATTCTCTTAAATAGAGGAGTCTCAATTCATTCCAGAATATATGTCATTCGTAACTTTGCACATCAGAATTAGTTGGAGAGATTTTTACAATATTTCAGTTGCAGGACCCATGCAGACCAACTGGCACAATCTCTCCTTTAAGAACTTACAAGACTGGGAAACACCAATTGAAGTGTTTTGATTTTAAAATTATGCCCAGAGAAATAAACATTCTTAGTTTGAAAAAGCCCTATTTTCTAACTGTTATAACACCAAGGTACAACCCTTTCTCTTGTTTTTGTTTCTTCTGCCTGGGTCCTATATTGGAAAGATTTTTTTATTTACCAAATTGAATAATAAAGTTTCTTTTTACAGTTTTCTATCCTGCAAAAACCAACAAGTTATGAAAAGTATACTGAGTTAATTTGATCCAACTAATATCATCTCAAGTAGTTGTCCAACTTTTGAAATACCAGGAATAACCTGCAAAACCTTTAGGATCTAAGACTGAGAGTCAGTAGTCTGGGTAAAATCTCCTAATTTAGAAATGAAGAAAATGAGGCTCAGAGAGGTTCTGGCAATGCTTAGAAACAAGGCTGAATCAGCATTCAAGTTTGTTGCTTCAGTCTAAGTTTTTTAAACTACTGGTCCAGAGGTGATATCACTATTAGTTATTATTTCAGATAATAATTGTCTCAAGTCACAACAACTCAAGGGAGAGAAACATTAACCCGAAGATATCCTTATTTTCTTATGTTATGCAACATCTTCAAAATTAGAGGGAATTGAATTTACTTAGCCATAGATTTAAAAATCTGTAGCCTTCCTGTTCATTTTTACATAAATTACAATTAAAATAGCTCTTCTATGAAAAATAACACCTTCCAATATCAACTTTTAGTGCTAACAGATTACCTAATAGTAACATGAAAAATAGAAAAAATAGATTATTCCTACCTAGAAATATTTTGATTTAGCTCTGGTTTTGAACTTGCATATCTCTAAGAAAATTTATAGGTGCTTTGGAAGTTTCCCTTATTGTCAAAGGAACAAACATTTTCATTTAAATTTCTCTAAGGCCAGTGCCAAATAGCTTATGATATACATGGAAAAAACCACTGAGTTAATTCAATTCCAATTAAGAGCAAAAAGCCTTTAAGGTCTGGGTAACCTTTTGTTTTAGTACTCTAACTCCTTAGTTTCAGGACCCCTTTAACACATTTAAAGATTACTGAGGACCCAAAAGAGATTTTATTTACTTGGGTAATATCTATCGATATTTACAATATTAGACATTAAAACAGAGAAATTTTTAAAAATACTTATTTTTAAAAAGCAATAATAAACCCATTACACATTAACATAAATAACATTTTATGAAAAGTAACTATGCTACAAATAGATAAAAAGTTAGTGAAAAGAAAGGCACTGTTTTACATCTCTGAAAATCTCTTTAATGTCTAGCTTAATCAAAACCTGATGCAGTTTCATATCTACTTCTGCTTTCAATCTATTTGAATATGTTATTTTATTTGAAAAATCTAGAGAAAATCTGGCTTTATAAAGATAGTTGAAAAAGGGAGTATTTTAATAGCAATTTAGAATAACTATGAATATGCTTCTTTGCTACTACACCAAAATTCAACATTAGTATTTTCTTAAAGATTTATTGCAATGTGGAATCTGACTGCTTATCACTGAACTTTTTGTACTTTGTTACATTAAAATCTATTGGTCTACTCACATTTTGAATGATCTTTTATCCATGCATGATTTTGTAACATCATGCACTAATTATTTCAAAAATATTGGTTTCTGTGAATTATAGTTATCTTCCAAATGTTAACAGAATTCACTACAGAATATCAAAAAAATCACATTTATTAATTGCACCACCCATCAGAAAAGTTTTTAAGTACTGGGAAGCTGTCAGATCATAGTGGCAGATAAAAGTTTTCCAAAATTCTAATTTGTGCTTGAAAGTTCAATTTTATTATTGGGAAGAAATCTATCAGTTATTTTCCTTTAAATGTGCACCTTGTTCAGTTTTAAGGAAATGTCTGCCAAATAACCAAAACTGAACAACTCACAATGTGCAGCAAACCAGCTCTCAAGGGGCCTTCATGATTCCCCACCCATGGTGTTCATCTCCTACATGATTCCCTTCCTTTTAGTGTGGGCAAGGCATGTGACTTGCTTCTCACCAAAAGAATACAGCAAAGATGACAGGATTACACGATTTTGTGTATGTGATTATATTACATAAGATCAGCATGCCATTCTGCTACAGATTCTCTCTCGTCGGCTTTAGTCAAGTAAGAAGCCAAGTTTGGAAAACTCACATGGTAAAGCCAGCCAAAAACCAGTCATATAGTGAAATTCTCAGTCTGACAATGCTTAAGAAACTGAATGCTGCCAATTACCATGAGAATTTGGAAGCAGATACTTCTCCAGTCAAGCTTCAGATGAGACTGCAACCTCAGAGTCCTCACCTTGAAAGTAGCCTCATGAGACCCCGAAGCAGAGCATCCAGCTAAGCCAAAACCTGATTACTGACCCACAGAAATTGTGAGATAATGTGTGTGGTTTTACACCATTAAGTCTGTGATATTACTGATACACAAAAATAAGTAATACACCATGGCTTGTCATGCTTTCAAGTAAAAGTAGTCTTCTATTTTTAAAAAGTGAGTAGTTTAGCTCACAGCTGAATCACATAAGTGCTTTTCCTTAATATAACCATCAAACTTCAGAAACAGTAGTGCTTTTGCATACTATTTCATCACCCAAAATATTTTTAAAAGACACATAGAAAGGTAAAGATTTAACAAAATTAATAACATTAACATTTCATCAAGGAAATTGAGCATAAATATTTTTTAATGGGAAAGTACAGTGGGGACAAATATAAAAAGTACTCATACAGCTTGGTACTACTGTCTTGATTTATACTAAGGCACCAGCAGTTTACCCATCATTACTTTTGTATTGTCAGTGCATATATCAACACAGTAGAAAGGGCAAATAGTGTCTTTGTATTATTATGAGAATAGTGTTGACTCCTAAACTCATAAAACAGTCTCAGAGGAATCCCAGGGACTGAAGACTACACTTTGAAAACTGCTGCACTAAGGCGGTTTATATATAAATATAACTATATATATTTACACACACACACATATGTACATATGTATAAAAAAAGGCAGAAACTATGGGTTAGTCTGGATTGAAATCCCAGATCTATCACTTGCCATCTGTGTGACCCTGAATGAATTATTTAACCTCCGTGTGCCTCAATTTCCTTAAATATAAAATAGGAAAAACAATAATAGTGCCTTTTCACAGAGTTGTTTAAAAATTAAATGATTAATTTATGTATAGTATTTATAACAAAACCTTTTCAATATTACAAATATTAATATTACCATTAAGTATTACTTTTTGTTAAGAATTTTTTTAATGAACTAAATTATAAAGGTATATTTTCAGAATAAAAAGCTACAATGTCCTCTCAAAAGGTTTCCAATTAAGAACTAAGAACATATGACCCAGTTTTGCGATCTTTGCCATTATGCAATATTGATGATACTTTTATTCATGTTGTTATCACAATTTTTAATACCTTGCCTATTTAATTTAAGTGTGTTACCTGATTTAGGAACAGGCTAGATGGGTAGTTCCTTCCATTATTACTCTGGATACTGGCTGAGCTGTCATATAAACAGTGACATTTCCTGAGGCTGATTATGCTTTTATTGGATGACTACCCATGACAATCCAGAATTTTAATTGGTATTGTTTATACTAATAAATAATACCCAATGTATACCTGAGCTGTGTAGTTTCAGAAACACTTACAGGTTTAGATAAAGGCTGAACAATAACAGAATTATCTGAAGATCTAGATTCAGGATGAAAATTTACTGGTGAGGCAGCCACTGGATTTGATGCTAGGTTCGTATAGTGTTGACTTGTAGGCTTGAATGCTGCAGTAATACCTGTATTTTAAAATTAAACAATACATTGAATATATTTTGATATAATCAATGATATCAAAATACTTCACTTTAAAAGGAAAATACTAAAATAATACTGTACCTCGACTGAGTGCACCATTCTTTATTCCCCTTGAATATGAGCTGGGGTTTACTCTATTCAAAATATCTATAAAAAATTATATTTATTTTAACGTTATTTGAATAAAACATAGAAATCATGAATTGAAACAATCAGATTCCTAGAAGTAATATATGTTATCATGGATTTAAGAATTCAGTTAATTTTAAACATATAGATCTTTATCTACCAAAGAAACAAGATTACTAGCCTTGTTTTATAGAATTAGAATAAACTTTCTAACTGTAACTCAAAATCTAAAAGTCAGAAGTAAAAGATTAATAAATCTGACTACATTTAAGTCAAACTTTCTGCAAAGTTTCTTTTATGGTAAAGAAACAGTCCACATAATTAAAATCTTCCAAAAATATATGTATATACAGCCCATAATTAACATATAAATATCTTTCTTTGAGTGATGATAGGGCTGTATATACACTCAGAATCCTATCACTCAAAATCAAACCATTATCCAATCTCCATAGCCCACTCACACCTCTAGAAACCTTAGAAATGTCATTCTGAGTGATCTCATTGGATCATCTGCAGCACCTCTCTTGAGTCTTTTTTTTTTTAAGTATTTATTTTGAGAGAGACAGAAAAAACACAAGCTGGGAAGAGCCAGCAAGAGAATCCCAAGCAGGCTCCACACTCAAAGCAGAGGCTGACACAGGGCTTGATCTCACAACTGTGAGATCATGCCTAAGCTGAAATCAAGAGTGAGACACTTAACTGACTGAGCCATCCAGGCACCCCTACTCTTAGAGTTCAGAAAGGGAAAACTAGCAAAGACTGCAGACTAAAACAACTTACAGTTTATCAGAGTATCCAAGAACTTAAGGGGTTTCAAATCTAACAGTATACCAGAAGTCAATCTGAGTCTAATATAACTTTCAGGATCACTTGAAAGTTCCTGATTCTGGCATGTACGTTACATGGAACTTCTAGATTTTTTGGTGATCAAACTAAAATTGGGAAGAGTAGGGATTTGCCAAAACTTGCTGGTCAGGAAAAGGTAAAAACACAAACAGTACCAAACATCATAAAAATTCCCCTTTTCCCTCACAGTAAAAAAACAACCTGATCCCATAAAATAACTCTAAAGTAAAAGGCCCCACAAAAGTATGTTGTTTTCTGATAATGGCAATGCAGTACTCTATACCTAAGCACTACATATGTTTTATAGAATAAAAACCTGCTCAAACAACCTGACACCATTTTCATTCAGAAATTTAAGATTAAGTATTACTCAAACCATCAAAGAACTATTTGCTGACATATTGCATATACTAAAATATTTTATGGCTTACACCTAAATAACAATAAATTCATTTAAATTCTGCATCTTAACAGTCCAGAAAAGAATTTCTACTGGGGTCAATCTCCTTTTTGAAAGAATTATTCTAAAACTAATATACACTGTTCTAGTTAAATACTGTTAGCAGTCATCCACAATTAGTATAAATTCAACCTGATCTTAACTATCATGTTTTCAGTATGAGAATTTGAGTCACTATTTTATAATATGGTAATATTCTAATATAAAATAATCACAATAACTAGAAATAGTAATTAAAAGAATATTTAATTATATTCCACTATCATCAACAAGCATGCCATCATGCCTAGTTCAACTTATAATTGAAATGACATTCCACTTAGAACTTCTGTAAGAGATTATCAATCTGACACAGGAAATGGTACTGAGGAGTTAATAGCTTAAGCGATTCTCCCTCTGACAAAACTGATATAACATTTCAAGTTTAGAGGCAACAGAAGAAAGAAAATTTTAAAGTATTCTCTTAATCACACTTCTAAGCACTGCCTGGTACGAAAACTCTTACCAAAGAATGATAAATTCACCTGGTAAATTCACCTGGCTTAAACAAGCAAACAAATAAACATGTACATGCAATGGGAACTGCTCTATTTTCTCTTTCTCCCCTAAAATTATATATGTTATTTCTCTGCACTTTTTTAAATTTTCAAGTGGACATTTTAATAAGCATCATTGGTCTTTGCTTGAACATTATAACTAAAATCTGGTAACTCTAACTAATAATCCACAAAACTACCAAAATACTCTACTAGAAAGCCATTTAAGATTTAAGTATTAGCTAACTGCTACATCATCTTAAGTACAGTGGCTGAAGACAGTGACTTTCTCTTTCATGAATATTAAATGCAAACTGGTGGAAGATGAATATGATCAGAAACTGCAGTCCGTGTTGGCACACAGGCTAGAAACTGCAATTACTCTCTGCCTATACATTTTGCAGCAATGTATGGATGATATTATAGTTAGGCAGTTGCCTGGATGTAAGAATTCCTATCTGAGACTAACACAAATTTATTTGGTATACTCCGACATTCAAAGCAAAGTACTCTAACCTCTTCCATTTCTCTAATTCTGAGTTTAAGTGAAAAAAAAAAAAAACCAAACAAATAAATAAAGATTACTTGGCTCCGCTAAAACTTTCCACTATCACAAGACCTCCAATGTTACCAGCTAATCTCAGTCTCTTTCTTTTCCTCACATCTGATATTTTAACCTCTTACCCTCCCCTCCTTCCTAGAGTCCATAATCACATCCCCATCCTGATTCTGTAATTCTTACTGATCTCCACCCCATCTTTCATCTCCAACTCCTCACAGAGGAATAAGGACATAAGTTCCTTCATACAGCAGTTGACAAGTTTTCCCATTAGTAACAATATTTTATAAAACTTGGCTTCACTAAAAGTAAATGCTTACTTGAAATTGCTGGTTTTGAACTTGATATTTCTCCAACAAAGATTGGCTCATCATCATCATCATCTTCAACCTCTTTTACTTTCTTCTGCCATGGTTCCAACTCTTCTTCTTCACATTCCATAAAGAGTTCTGCCATTCTTGAATGATCTAATTTTCAAAAACAGAGAAGCAAACATTATTTTCAAAAAGAAAAATAAACACATTTTTAAAAATTCATAGTATATTTAAAATCTACTTTAATAATCCTAATAGCAATTTGTGACTTGATATTTGTAGATAGTGCCTGGTAGCAAGTGAGAAACTCAGACCTCACTCTCTAAGATACAAACCAATTTAGACAGTAATGTCATAAATGGTTGACAGTAGTTAGTTAATGGAAAAGTCAAAATGAGTTCTAGTAGTATGTCTGGAATATAATTTTATCCATAAAAAGGACTGCATCTAATCATTATCTCGGAAAAAAAGTATTAAAAATGTAATGTAAAACCATTATCTGAGAAGTATAAAAAAACTAAGAATAAGAGGCATCTCATGGGAGGTATACTAAAAAACTAAACGGAATTCAAGACACAATGCAGGGATGAGATACTAGACTAAAATAAGGGAACAAAGTGAGACTTATTCCATTCAGGGCAAATTAGACATTTCTCACCTGGAGAAATAGACCAAAGAGCACACACAGTAAATATGAACATACACCTTCCTAGAAGTTCTGACCAAGAACAGAGCTCCTATGGAGCATCTTAGTACTTTATTCTTAAGTATTAATGGACAATCAATAAGCACCAGAAATTTCAGGAAAACCTCCTATCTTTCAAACCAAATCAATAAAAAAGAAAAAGAATCCTCAGGAAAAGAAACAATGCAGAGAGCAAGAAAAATATTAAAGAAATATAATTTGCATCCTTAGAGATATTAAACAAGAAAGAATGTTATAAAAAGTAATATTCAGAAAGCCAATAATAGGATTAAAAATATGACAGATGCTCCTGGGTGGGTTAGTCAATTAAACATCCAACTCCCAATTTCAGCTCCAGTCATGATCTTGAGGTTCCTGGGACTGAGCCCTGAGCTGGACTTTGCACTCATGACCTAAGCCAAAATCAAGAGGTGAATGCTTAATCACCTCAGCCACCCAGGCGTCCCTGGATTGTCTCACTTTTGAAACTATGTGCTTATATTGATTGCTTTAAGCTAAGATGGAGAAAAAAAGAAGAGGAGGAGAAGGGGAAGGGGGAAAGAAGAGAAATAGTACTGAAGGCCTAAACTTGTATCTTAAAATGGATATAAGTGGCGCTTAACTGATACATGGAATGAAATGGGTGGTGGTCTACAAAACTAACAACAACAAAAAAAAAAACCCCTCCAAGGTTCTGGCTTTGACAATAATATCTTTCAATGATCATTTAAATACAGTCAATTCTAAAGGCAATTTTTTATCATATTGAAGTCCTGCCACTTCTACTTTTGACTCAAAATTAGGACAATGTTCTACCAGGTCTTTAAAAGATACTAACTGAAACAATGCTTTGAGGATGGCATACAAAGGAAAGACCTTATCAAATTAAAGAGCCATTCTTTAGTAAATTCTTAAGTGTTTTCCTTTCTATAAAAGTATGTCACAAATCATTTCCTGTCTTAACACTATTTAAATGTTAACTGTCCATCCATCAAAAAAAGGGGCCTTTCCATTTTTCCAAATGTCATGAACATCATGAACTGATCCCTTTATCTTCTAAACTATACTGTTTCATTAACTATATAGAGTTCAAGTAAAGTAACTAAAAATACTGCCATATGTTCAAGACCAAACTGAACTCTTTGAATGTATTTCCCTCTACACACTGGACAGGCAGTAAGCACACAGTATATGTGTATCTACGGACTAGGAAACTAAGTCAGGCAATGCCTAATTTTTTAAGATTAGGGAAACATTGTAAATGGATAATAAAAATTTCCAGTTAGTATATGTTATAAACTAAATTATGTTTCTCCAATATTCGTATGTTAAAGTCCTCACCATCAGTACCTCATAATCTGAATGTATTTGCAGACAGGGTCTTTAAGAGGTACTGAGGTGAAAATGAAGTTATCAGGGTGGGTGCTAATCCAATATGACTGGTGTCCTTAAGACAGATAAGGACATGGATACATGCTTGAAGGTAAGACCATCCAAAGACACAGGAAACATATGGCCATCTCTAAGCCAAGGAGAAGGATGTGATACAGATACTTCCTTTATGGCTCTCAAAAGGAATCAACCTGCCAACACCTTGAACTTGTACTTCTAGACCCTGGAACTATGAGAAATCTGAAATAAATTTCTGTTGTTTAAGCCATCCAGTCTATGGCACTTTGTTATAGAAGCCCTAGCAAACTAATACAGAAAACAAAGGTCTTCCTCATTCTTCTTAACAGGGCACTGCCATTGTCAATACTTTTGGATATACTGTTAAGAAAAAAAAATTTTAAGACACATAATATCTTTACATCTCTTATAAATAATTATATTTTTGTCTACACATAGAAAAAACATAATTATATATAGCAAAATAGCAGCTTTCACCAGGGATAAGAAGAAAAAAACTTCATGTCTATTTCATTCACATTTTAATTTACATCATTTGTTCTTTGAGCATTTGTTACTCCAACAAATTAATGTTTTTCTATCTTTAAGAAAATGTGCCTACCCTTTCTTCTTTCTACTGAAGCAAAGTTATCAGTACAAAAGCCACGTATACTAGTACCAATTGTGGCAGCAACACTTACTTTTTGGCTGAAAAGGGTTGTCGCCCATCAAGTTGCAGAGTTGACTTTCTGTAAATTGTCACCTGAGTACTGACACATGATATCAGTCAATTTTATGAGTCACTTTAAGTAATGCCAAATATTGAAACATGAAACTTGGGGGTTCAAAAATTCTTGCATCTAATTTTGATCTCGAAACTCACCATGTGACTCCAGACAAGACAGCAATTTATATCTCAGTTTTCCTCCTACAAAATAAAGATACTAGTATTAGAGTAGATCTCATTAAGAGTATATATATTTAATCTTTTTTCCTACGAAAAGCTTAATTTTTAAGTTTGTTGTATCTTATACTTACAACTCACCTTACACAATTGGTTCATTCAAGAATTTAGTAACAAAAATGGTGACTCTCGTAAGACTTACTACTTGAAGAAGTCTGAATTATTAAATTATAAATAATTTTAAAAAATCTTTTTGTAAAAATGAGTAATCACCTCATAATATGTTGTTTTAGTAAGTATGAATTTTCAAATGCTAAGTGATACTAATCTTTAACTGTTACTTATTCACATTTCAGGTATAAGTGTAATTACTTCCATAAGAAAACATAACTTTAAATAAATTATATTTTATATTTTTCTGATTTTTTATCAAAGAACTTAAAAGGAAAAGAAAATTAATTGGATATATTTCATTGTAGATTAGTTCATCCAAAAATGACTACTCACTGGGACGCCTAGCTGGGTTAGTCAAAAAAGCATGTGACTCAATCTCAGGGTTGTGGGTTTGAGCCTCAGTTTGGAATTAGAGATTACTTAAAATAGTAAACTTAAAAAACATAAGTACTCATTACCTTTTTTTAAAAATTTATTTATTTTTGAAAAAGAGAGAGAGTGCAAGTGAGGGAGAGACAGAGAGAGACGGAGAGAGAGGATTGCAAGCAGGCACCGCAGTGCCAGCGGAGAGCCCGATGTAAGGTTTGAACTCACACTATGAGATCATCACATGAGCTGAGATCAAGGGTTGGACACTTAACCAACTGAGCTACCCAGGCACCCCTAAACTCAAGTATTTAAAATAGTTGTAGCTTATCTCTAAACTAGTATCAGTGTTACAAATAAGTCAAGGAGACAAATACCTAACAATTTTTGCTTATGTTAAGGACCTACTGTTACCACGAATACAGAATATTTTATAAGTGCCACAATTACACAGGTTATGAGACTCATATATAATATTTTTTATTTGAGTAGTTATAATTATATTGGATTATATATAATGGTTGTATTAAATATTATATAGTTGACATAAATATTTTTGCTAAGTGATCATAAAAATTTCTCTTACCAAAATTCTGAAATTAGTTTTCAATTTACAAATATTCAACTGATGAATGACTTGTCTATGTGAATAAGACATCCAGAGCCTATTATGACAGAGATGACGTTAAGATAACCTACTTCAAAAGCCTGAGGACCATAGTAGCCTACTTACAAACATCAACTGACAGAAACACACTAAAACTTGGAAGTTCTCAGATGTAATTTGAATTGTAATTTTAGCCTAAAGCTGCCCTGTGAAATACAGTAGCCACTAGTCACATGTAAAGATTGAGTTTAAAATAATTAAATTTAAATAAAATTTAAAACTCAGTTCCTCAGTTTTATTAGCCACACATGAAGTGCTCAAAGCCACATGTGGCTGGTGGCTACACTGTATTGAACCATGCAGCTACAGAACCTTTCAATTGTGCACTGGACTAATAACTCATTGCCATACTTTGTTCTGTTAATGAACAAACACTTTCATGGATTCTTCTGGCATTTCAGCCACTAAAGCATACCAAAACTACCATCATAAAAACCTCTCAGGTCACACTTCAGAATTTTGGTGGTAAGGCATGGAATTCTATGAAGGATTCAGTCAGCTGCCACTGAAGTCAAATATCCAACAAAGATATGCAGTGCAGATTTCAAAGTTCTAAAACATCTCTAATAGTTTCTATGGCTCAGTCTTAGCCCCAAAATAGCCAGAAAAAATATTCTACTTCAGCTACAGACTCATTTCATGCCCATGTTTAATATACTTGTTTCTATGAAGAAAAAAATGAATTCCAATTATCTTATTTATCGAAGATTTTTTTAGAAAATGTATCATTCACTGTTGGAGATACTTATATAAGTAATTTTAATTCCTATTTCACTATTTTTTGTTTCAGCTTTTATATACCTAAAATTAAACTATATCTTTAATAATTTTTCTACAAAAATTTAAAAAATCAATGAAAATGCAGGTCTAAATTCTTAATTGAATAATTTGCTTTTATCTACTGATAGCTATCACCTGATGCAATGTCATTGTGTTAAATAAAGGCAAAGCAATTGATCGGGTACATAAGCACAGAGTATGGCACAGATGCGCTATGTACCAGACATAGGTCTATTTACTTTCTGATAAAAGATAATTCCACAAACCCCAACTGTAGCTCTGCACAATAAAAAGAGCATTCAGCTAAAAGCCAGAAGAAATAAGTTATAGCCCCAGCATTGCTACAACTTTCAGTCAAATCACCTTGCAATTCTGTCTCAGCTCTTAGTTCAACTAAAAGAAACACTAAAACATTAAAAAAAAAAAAAAAAGAATATGTACCAAGTTAAAAAAAAAGAAGAAGAAAGGTGAATGTGAGGAATACGGTGACTGGTTAAGTTCTCTATCTCCTCAGACCCCAAAAGTCAGTCAATACAATAACCCGAGAAACCACAGTATAAAATTAATCTGCTTTCTTCTCATCATAAAAAGTAATGCTTTAATAGGGACTTTGCATTCCTTTTTTTTTTTAATTTTTTTAATGTTTTACTTATTTTTGATACAGAGAGAGACAGAGCATGAGAGGGGGAGGGGCAGAGAGAGAAGGAGACACAGAACTGGAAGCAGGCTCCAGGCTCTGAGCTAGCTGTCAGCAGAGGCTGATGCGGGGATCGAACCCAAGAATGTGAAATCTAACCTGAGCCGAAGTCAGAGGCTTAACCGACTGAGCCACCCAGGTGCCCCAAGGGAGTCTGCATTCCTAATCAAGAAATTAGCAACATCAAACCCAGGTAGAATTAACATAAAAGGGAAAATAAAAAACCAAAATATAATCATTTTAAATGATGAAAATTTTTATTCAAAATAAATATAGCATATATAAATAATGTTCAACTAACTCATAAATTTTTCTAAGATTAACAAGCTAGCTGTAAGAAACACTAAACCTTTAACAATTTTACTTATGTATTGGAAGAGTTTTTCAGTGGAGTGATTTGGATAATACAGGGTCACTGGAACACTGTTCAGAAAAGTCTGATCTGTCACACTCTTTTCCTCTCACAAACTTCCCAAAAAATCAGGTATTCAAATCATTCCACTGACTTTAAAGCTTTGGTTTATGTTCTATTTCATTTTATAAATAATTCTTAGTTTTTGTCACTAATGGTACACTGAAATGGAGATCTATGTTTTTGGAATTCTAATCCCAAATGATAGAACTTTAAGGATTCAAAGTGGGTTCTTAACTATGAGTACCAATCTAGTATTTCCAACCCTTGTTTTGTGATCTCTCAAGAATTTCCAACTTCTCAAGGAGATTACAAAAACATTCATTTTAACGTTCATTATCTGAAAAACAATACATAATCTTTTGAAGAGAGTCATTTAAAAAATTTCTTTTTTATATCACCTTAATACTCATCACCTATTGATTGATTCCACTGTGGAAATTTTAACAAGATTAGAAAACAGAGAATGATGTCTACCTTGGCATATATCATACAAATACAAACCTTAAAGCATAAACGATAAACCCTACCTAATTGAAAAGGGCCTACAACTAAAATTTGATTTCAGAAATTTTAAATTTGTTTAAATGAGATTTTATAAAGAAATTAACTTAGTAAATTTATTCACTAACATTAAGCAGATTAAACAAGATAAGATCTACTTCAGAGACACTGATTCTGAGCAAAATCTCAAATATCAAATCATGATAAACCAATTTTTCAGATTTTTAACATTTCTGATAACACAAAAAAATTTTAATGTAATATCAATAAGTAGAAGACCTATGCTTAGCAGACTGCTTATATCTATAAATCAATCTAAATCAGCAGAGTCATTAAAAGCTTCTATGTAAAAGGAATCCTTCACAATAAAAGGGTATGGGGTATCTCTCTTTGCACCACCTCCATTTCATCCAAGTAAAGCCTCTGCTAACCCTGATCCAGGCTGCAATCCATTTGCTTGACTTATCACCACCCATTCTTTCAGTCAAAACTAACCTAAGCACAGCACTGCAGCTACTACATTTTCTACTGCACACACAGTATTCTGCTAAAGGTATCCCTCTGAAGATCCCGACAACCCTCCCCATTGCCATATCAAATTATCCTTTCATCATTTACATTTTCCTTATTTTGCATCTATTTTAACTCAATTTCTTAAAACATCCTCCTCAAATATTTTCTGTATGCCAACAGACCATTTCTCTACCCATCTCCAACTTAATTCTGTAGATTCTCCAAATTCTCTTGCTCCTTTAATAGTGCAAATCAGGTCTTTCATAGAGTTTAGTCTTCAACTCTAAATAAATTGTTCCCTGGGGTGCCTGGGTGGCTCAGTTGGTTAAGTGTCCAGCTTCGGCTCAGGTCATGATCTCACGGTTCGTGGGTTTGAGCCCCGCGTCAGGCTCTGTACTGACAGCTAGCTCAGAGGCTGGACCCTGATTCACATTCTGTGTCTCCTTCTCTCTCTGACCCTCCCATATTCCCACTGTCTCTCTCTGTCTCTCAAAAATAAAGAAAGAACATAAAAAAAATTTATAAAAAATTGTTCCCTAAACAACAGATCTAATAAAGTCCATAGTCTTAGCTATCAGTTCTCAATAGCAAGCTATAAAATCATCAAATATTAACCTCCAATCTTAACTCCTCAACTAAGTTCCAGCCTATCATTTCTTAACTGCTAATAACTGCTACCTGGATATTTAAACTCACCTTAAATTCAGTATTTCCAAAACTGAACATAACTTCTCCACAAAAATTAGTCCTACTGCACGATTCATAATAGCCAACAAGTGAAAACAAGCCAAATATTCATCAATTTTGAATGAACAAAATATGATATACCCATACAATGGAATATTAGTGATAAAAAATGAAGTACTGATACATGCTACATGGATGAGCCTTGAGAACTTTATGCTCAGTGAAAGAAATCAGTTACATATTATATGATTCCATTAATATCAAATATCCAGAACAAGCAAATACATAGAGACAGAAATTACATCAGTGGTTGCCAGGACATGTGGGGCAGAGAGAATGGGGAGAGACAGCTTAAGAGGTCTGAAACCTGAGAATACTATCCTGAGATTAGATGATTTTGATTATTGGATAACACCATAAATGTACTAAAGGCCACTGAACTGTACACTTTAAAATAATTTAAGTGGTGAATTTATGTTATGTTAACCTGACCACTGTTTATAAAAATTAGTTCTACTTCTCTTTTTCCACCAATAAAACTGTCATCCTTCTGATCTTGAGTCCTGAAAAGAATTTTTCAATGTTTCTCTTTTATTCATCATATCTAATCAATCAATTCCCCAGTCCTAAAGAGTCTTCCTTCAAAATATTTTCTACAACCACCCTTGATTTTCCATTGACTATGCATTTGTTGAGGCACTTAGAACCTTACATCCATATTAAGATTTCTCTGTAAGATTCATTTCATATCAGCCTCTCAGCACCCAGATCTATATGATTTTGACCATTTAACAGAACCACCAAATTAACAATGTCATAAAAAAATGTTTTCATTGTGTCATTTATCAATTCTGAACTCCTCAAAAACTCTCCACCAATCCATGTAGGGCTCAGTCATCCTAGTGCCAGAGGCTTTCAGAATGCAGTGACGTACAGAACAGGCCACATGTTTTAGAAATTGGCATTTCCACCAGTGGTTGGTGCTGCCAGGCTGCAAGGCTAGTCCTATGCTATCCGTCTTAAGAAAACAACATGCAATCCTGAGATTACAGGACTGAGGATTGAATTAGGTAAAACCACAGCATCATAGCCTACAAAATTAATATACAGCATCAGGCACACAGTAAGCATTACAATAAATGAAACGTGCTTTTTGAGATTTAATTCCTTCATCTGTAAAGATGATAATACCATCCATTTCAAAGAAGCATTTATTTTGAAGATAAAATATGATGTATAAATTTACTTTATAATCTATAAAATATCACAATAGAAGACTACATATACATAGCTTTTGTTATAACTCCTCAAATAAACACAAATACTAACAATGTAATGTCAAAAAAGTAGGGCAAATTTTCTTATTTACTTTTTTTCTACTCAATAAAGTTGAGAGCTCTATTACTTAATTTTACTACTGGAACTTGATAAAGCCATTTTGTTTATGAGGGCTTTCCCATCAGCAGTCAACAATCCTGTATAAAGTCAGATAATCTTAAAACCTAAATGGGAAAAGCAAAATGAGTAAACAAAGTAGGAGACAGGGATTACCTATACCTAAAAACTCAGATCCCTCCCAAGACCTTTAAGCTTCCCTTCTCAAACCTGCCAAAGGTAACAAGTACCCACAAAACAAGGAAAACACAGGGGTAAAGCCTGGAAGCAAGGAGCAAATTATTTCATAGACTAATGACCTTTGCTTTGGTTAATAGTCCTCAACTGAAAGACATTCAAGTAGTTGTCTGCTGAAGAAAGCCCAAACCTGGCAAAAAAAAAAAAAAAAAGAAAAAAGAAAAAAAAGTGTCTCTCTGATAAATTTCTAAGGATGGTATCTTAAAAGCTCACAAACCTCAACCAGAAATATTTAAGACATATTAATTTACTTAAAAATGACTACAATAGGGGGTACTGGGTGGCTGAGTTGGTTAAGCATCCAACTCTTGATTTTGGCTCAAGTCATGATCTCATGGTTCACCATGAGATTGAGCCCCACTTCAGGCTATGCACTGGGCATGCATCCTGCCTGCTTAAGATTCTATCTCTCTCTCCCTCTACTCCTCCTTTGTATGTATGCAGGCTCTCTCTCTTAAAAAAAAAAACTCGTAATTTTTTTTTTTACATTTATTTATTTTTGAGAGACAGATAGAGACTGAGTGTGAACACGGAGGGGCAGAGAGAGAAAGAGACACAATCTGAAGCAGGCTCCAGGCTCTGAGTGAGTGGTCAGCACAGAGCCCCAAGTGGGGCTCAATCTCACAAACCATTAGATCAAGACCTGAGCCAAAGTCAGATGCTCAACCGAGCCACCCAGGCACCCCAAAACTTTTAAAAATGACAATAATAAACCCACTATATATTAATACAAATATTTGTGTGAAAAGTATTTTCCAAAACAAAATATTTAGAGAGGGGTGGCATTGTTTTATATTTTTGCAAACCCATTAACATCTGCCTTAATAAAGACAGCTGTATTTTCTTATCTACTTCTACATTTAATCTGTTGCAATACATTGTTCTGAAACTAGGAAAATCCAGCCTCACAAGATAGGTAGGTGGTAAAAGGAGGATCTTGAAGAACCCTTGAAAGCACCTCAAGTCCCCAGTTAGAGAACTGCTACACTACAAGTCAAAGCCTCTGTTTAAAAAGGAGAGCTTAATTAGTATCCCGGCTAACTGGTTGGTCAAAACTTTGGTATATACCAATCCAAAGAGGAATGTCACAATTTTAATTATTTAGGGAATATTCAAGTGATGAACACAACACTAAGAAAAAGCATTTACTAAGCAATAATTATGTATAAAGCATTGTGTTTATAAAAACAAAGATGTAAAACATGATACAGCATCATTGCAAAAAATCAGTTTTCATCATGTAATAAACCAGAAAAGCAGAAATGTTTGCAATGAAAAATAATTGAAATACAAAATATATTTTATTTAATCCAGTTCACCATAAGACCTAAATATTACACCCTGATTCTACAGGGTTTCAGTTATCATTTTTTAATATAGAGGAACTCTGAAGGTAAAGTTGGGAAGTAATGGAAGAAAAAATGGTAACAACAAAAATATTTTGGAACAGAAATCTCAAGGAAAACCTTTTTAAGTACTATCTGCATTCATTAGACATGGAGTACAAACTGCTGAAAAACCTCATAGTAGTAGATGGAGAGGCAGGCAGGTTTGATGTGTGTTAGAAAGGGGGAACTCTATATATCTAATGGTCCAAATTAACTACTGACCTTCAGTATACTATCAGAATCCACAGAAACAATTTTAGTTTATTTTCTTTCTTGAGTAGTTGTAGTTATAACGATTGACATTTTATGGCTTTTGTTGTTTCCTAAAAATCTTCAAACAACAACATTTTATTACTTTTAAAAGTCACTGTATTTTACAATTACTATGTGGGTCTACAGGATCCTTTTATAAATCTAAGATACATTATGTGATCTTAGTGATCTTATTTTTCCTACATGTTGAAATATTTTGCTAATTCCATCATTCTGGGTATTATTTCACCATTGCTAAACAAATATTCCAAACTGTGCTTACTAAAAAATAAATAAAACATAAAAACACTTTACTTGCCTAGAAAAATAATGCGTCAAGTAAATCATCATCTTTCACTTTTCTTATCTTTCAGTTTTCTTATTATTTTGCACAAAATATTGCATCAACTTTCAAAAAGATGTATAAGATTGAAGACATTATCTTTGTAATCTGTGTCAAAAAGAAAAACTTTACTTCTACCCTTTTATGTTGCTGTACCTGAGGACCTGTGAATCAAACTAACAAAAAATAGATGCACCGGAGAAAAAGCACAAAAATTTTATTTATATTTACATACAGAGGAATTCAGACAAAAGAAGTAAAACTCAAAGAAGTGGGTAAATTCAAGGTCTCCTATACCACTTTTAACAAAAGAAAAGGGATCAGGGCTTTGAGAGACAATAAATCATAGGCAGTAACTAGGAAATACATGAGAGAACTAATGGAAGATAAGGGTTACTTTCATTAGGTCTCTTTATGCAAACTCATCTTGATATGGAGAGTTGTCTCCATCTCAAAGGGATAAGAGTCACTCTTTCTTACAATGGGGGGGCGGGTATCTTCACAAAGGAATATTTATGCCTTGCTTTCAGATAACGACCAGGAGGACAAAAAACAGGAGTTTTTGCTTCTTTTAATTTCAAACTGCTGTCCACTCAAAATAATCCTTAGATCAAAGTGACATATGTTAGCACAGTATACCATGATCCTCTTCATATGCTTTTAGTCTTCACTGAATACAGTTAAGAACTCCGAACTTTTTATTTTCTGCCCATTATAGGACAGAAGAAAACTCGCAGAGGACAATTTCACAATTATTAAATGAACCTGAAAATGAATGCAAAGATTGACAGCAAGCACTTTAGACTCTAATGATGAGAAAAGGGAAATCTCAAACTAAATCTTCAGGTGAGATTAATCTGACAAATTGATAAACGGACAAATGTTGAATGCAGATGTTTATAATAGTGACTAAAATGAAATAGAAAATGTGGGAAATTTTTAAATTCAGTGGATTGGTTATGCTAATTGGTATCTACAAATCCAGAACTGAGAATATGTTACAATTAGGAAGCAAAGAAGATGGCCATCCATGCTTCAACAAAATTAAGAATTATAAAAGGTTTCAAAAAATTCTTCAAGTATTGCATTTAATGATGCACATGCAAAAGAAAAAAAAGCCTCAGAATGACAATCTAGAACTTGTCAGAAGTATGTGAAATCTCAAATCAGTATTTACAAGATGAATACATTCCAGGTTCATTCATGCATGACAATTCATGAGTAGTTAGTAACATTGAAACAATGTTGCCCATTTCAGGTACACATATTTTCAAACCCTGAAAAACATATAATGAAAATCTGGGCAACATAGGACAGTGAAACATCCTAAACTTGAAAGATACCAATCTACGCAGATTCAGAAAAGGGTGAGAGAAGAACAAGAGTAATAGAAAAATTACAAGAATGGACAAAAATCTTTTTAAATTCTGTCAGAAATACAATATGTGACAAAATTTTTTTAAGTTTAGAACTAGCTTAGTATTATTATCCAACAAGAAATTTTCTTGATTTGGCAACATCAGAAAGAACATGGTTGAACTTCTAGGAATTTTCACAAATGGGACATAAGAAAAAGTCAATTGCACAAAGCTGATGACTCTTACTCTTACCCTGGATAAATTAACACGAAGAGAACTGTATTACAAAAAGACAACAGGAGAAGTAGATACACTCATTAAGAGGGTCAGAACTTATATTTGCAAAAAAAGAATGAATTGAAAATGATGACCTATGATTGATAATAGTGCAGGGAATTCTTTCAGTGTATGGGGAAAGTTTCAATTACGAAACCAGAAATTGTCAAGAATATTTCTCAGACAACTAGGAAAAGAACCTGCAGAAACAAGGAAGAGAATTTTGTCTAACCCTTCAACCACAACATTTCTTTTGCCAGGTCTCAAAGTGTGAAGAATAGGGAAGATATTCTTTGTGTAAATACGAAAAATTTGTAAATGTGCATATTCATTGTAGTATGTGGTATGTAATTAGGTGCATAAAATATATATTTGCCTTTCATGTTTCTAAATATATACAAAGGAACTATGTTTAAATTCTAATTAAAAACTCTAATGAGTTGTTCTACATTACCTTTATTCTTCTATAGATTACAAAATGAAAATTATATAACTTGAAATGTTTTTAAAAATGAAATAGTTCCTTTCAATCTAGATGGTGAATAGTGATGACTATTTTCTCTGGTATAATGAGAGTTAATGAATAAAAATTCCAAACACCTATTTGATACAAATTGCTACATAAATCAAGTCATTATTTCTATCTTTAAAATAATTTGACTGAAAAATCAGATTTTCTGAGTCCTCTGAATCAGGAAAATATATTCAGGATTATATATTTAATTAGTGGACATGTCATAAATATACCTCACCTTTCGAAAGTTTCTTTTGAAATAGAACATGTTGTCAATAATCTCCAGTATTCTATCGCCTAAACTATAGTTTACTATTTACCAGAATTGCTATTCCATTCAGATACATCCCGTTGAATTTGTACAGAAAACAAAACAAAAAAATCTCAGTATGGTTCTAAATATTCTCTTAAATAAATAAAACAAGTGTGGAAGAGTATAAAATTATATATTCCTTTCCTTTGCCTTCCTCTCTCCTACTGAAAAAGCCAATTCTGAGTAGTAAAACAACGGACTTTTGAAGAAGCAGGACTCAATTAGAGAGAACTAACCAGAAACAATGGGTTGAAGTGGGGATGCTGAGATTTGTAGCTCTCCAACATTTAACTACCTCAGAACTTTCCTATTAATCACAGTTCACTATTGCTACAAGGGCCCTATGCAAACTTCCGAAGGAGACACAAAGTCTCTGACATCTACTTTCTAAGTCTCCTCTCCCTTAGCCAGCGTAAGCTCTGATATCAATGGGTAGCAGCAATTATAAGTTCCCTAAACTAGGTAAGTTTGTCCTATCCTCCAAATGGCTTCTGTCTTTCACCCCCAAACACCCACTTCTAGAGGATTGCTCCCAATTATGTCATTATCAGATTGCTGCAGGTAAATTCATACCAACTACTAATGCCAAAATATCACCCCATAGATTACTTGCTAATTGCAAAAAAAAAGAAAAAAAAACACCCAAAAAACAAAAACGCTTACAGTGGAAAGATAGTTTGTCACCACTTTATTGGAGAAATCAAATTTAGGATTACTAATAGGATAACCCTACTTTATGTGCCTTCTGATGCATAATGTGAAGTATACTGCATAACTTAAGTTTTCTTGCCAAAAATATTAAAACCAATCTACACAAGCCTTCAGATCTAACTTCAAATTTACAGAAAATACAGGGGATAGAGGGTACAATTTAAACCTAATGAAGAGGAAACTATCAGTAAAAGACAGATGTGGATTACTTTACAGGGCTACTGGTAGCCTGGTCTCACAAAAGGTCAATATCATCAAAAAAAAAAAAAAAAAAAGGGAACTATACTAAATTAAAAGAAACTAACACAAATAAATGTAATGCATGATTGGATACTGGATCCAAAATAAATAACTAAAAATGACATTTGGGGGACAATGGGGGAAATGTGAATACACACTACATATGTATATTAGATTGCAGGAATTATTCTGCAGGTGTATGGTATTGTGCTTACATGGAAAATTGGCCTTATTCTTTTGACATCCTGATAGACACAGTCATTTACAGTACTCAGGTGCGAATTTTCATGATATTTGCAATGTACTCTGAAAATGTTCACCAAAAAGAATTTAAGATAGGTAGATAAGGCAAATGTGACAAAATGGCAGCATTGTTTAAACTAGGAGGTAGGGATTAGATTAGTGTACAAAACGTTATTCAACTTTTCAATGTGTTCGGGGGAAAAAACAACATGAAAACTTATAAGAAGGAACAATTGAATAGTATTTCTTAAATTTTGTAGGTGAACCTCCTTGCTCCTCCTCACTCACCTTATTCCCACAAAAAAAAAAAAAGAAAAGAAACGAAAAGAAATATAACGTAGTGAACTGAGCACTGAATGAGGAATCAGAAGACCTAAGGTTCTAGAAATGGTTCTATCACTTCCTAGTCGTGACCTCATTAAAGACATCCCTGAGGCTCTCCTGATCTTCAAAACAGTTCCACAGACACAGACCAGGGCAAAAGGGGACTTGAGGCACAACAGATACAAATGCAAGGTAACAGCTGTAACGGCATTTATACTGATGTTTCAAAACATCAAGAGCAAAGCAGCCTTAACAATTCTCTAAGCAAACCAGTGCCTTCCTTGGCACAGCAAGTTTCCGCTTAGCCTGAGTTGTCACTAATCCCCCAAAGCAGGACTTCTCACAAACGCTAAGAGGTGGCTTTTGTACTTAAAACTCTTCTCCGAGGTTCAATTTTATGCTTAATGGCCCTAAACGACGTCAAAGTCTTAAGACCCAAACCAAATCTCAAAACGATCAAGTTTAAATTCACAGAAGTTTTAAAAAACCAATCTCTGCAAACAAAGAGAACCCCTTGGACCAAGGTCTCCCGTGCTTGCAGAAGCGGGTCCGCTTTGACGTTTCTCCTCCCTAGCAGACTTCTCCTTAAAAGCCTTCAAACTGGACATAAGTTGAGAAGAACTCCTTCCATCTCTAGAGCAAGATAAAGCCTCAGGGTGAGCTCATTCTTTCCGTCTCATTAAGTGAAACCTGAAAGCTCGGTCAGTAAACTGGGCATCCAACGGCACGGTTCTCCTCAGGGCCCTTCTGCAGACAATAACGGGACTTCTAGGGCAGGGCAGGGAAGTCCCTTTGACAAGAAGGAGGGTGTGAGCGTGGAAGGACTGGTCACCTGGGCACGGGGATACGGGGGCCCTAGGGCCCTGGATGCCTGAAAGTTCGGAACCCCCTTTGGTCGTCTCTACCACTGAAGGGACGCCGGGGAGCGTCGTTGTGAGGGAGGCATGGGTCCCCGCCAAACATCGGCACAAAACGTACGGTAGACCAAAGGGAGTAGTCTCCAGAGGAGAGCCCAACCCAGGCTGGGGCAAACAGGCGCACAGGCCCTTGGAGGCGAGGTGGAGAGGCGGAGGAGGAGACGGAGAAGAGGCGGCGAAGGCCTTCGCGGCCCCGGCCTGCCACTGAGCCGTCTGCCGCGTCGCGCCGGGATCCCACCCTCGCCGGGGTCGGCGCAAGATGGCGGTCCGGCTGCCGCCGCTGCGCAGCCGGTCCCCTCCCCCG